>NC_089784.1:23320503-23363003 GCF_040412425.1 Macrobrachium rosenbergii | reverse complement strand
GTAATGAAGACATCTGATTCCAACACGTTTGTCCTTCTTCCACTTCTGATATATATACAGTATATATATATAATTTAGTATATTTAAACATACAGTAATTTATATATATTTAAATATATATATATATTGTATATATATATATATATATATATATATATATATATATATATATATATATATATATATATATATATATATATATCCATCATGATCCCATCATGATTTTATTAATTCGTAAATTCAGTTGGAAATAGTATGGTACTGGCATTTTATGAGTGTGCAAACACATTCGACACAAAATGTAATACTTTGCATATATCTAAATATGCCGGAAATGTCTTCATTCCAACCTGATGTAAAAGTTGATAAAAAGGACTTCTACATAAACAGAAGCGGCGATGGATTACCTTTACCTGTTTGATACTGAAGCAATAAACAAGTGAAAATCTCATAATATATGATCCAACAATATTTGCTTCATCTTGGGCTCTATTTGCGTGAATATCAGGTTCTCTTAGTTTTTAGTATCATTATTATTATTCAGTTGAAGCTTATTCATATGGAACAAGTCCACGGGGGCCACTGATTTGAAATTCAAGCCTCTAAAGAAAATATATGGTGTTCATTAGAAAGAAATAAGAGAGGGTAATGGGAAATACAGTAGAGATCAGATTTTAGAAAAAGAAAAATTTAAATTAATAAATTTCGTACAGAGTTAAAAATATAAATAAATGATTAAAATACAATGTGAACTGTTAAGGGTAGTAATGCATTGCATCTTCGCTTGAGCTTTTGAGGTTCCAGCTGCACAACATCCCCCGGGAGACGGTTCCACAGTCCAACGGTGTGAGGAATAACCGATCTCTGGAACCGAGAATTATAGGTTAAACTTTCAAAGCCTTTTTGTCTCCGATCTCCTAAACAAATTTGATTAGAGGCGGGTTTATTTTCGTTTTGTGCTCCTTTGGGAGAACGTGCTCCTATCATCCAGTGGAGTTAAGTTGGTCTCTAAATCTCAGCCACTGTGTAAGGTTAGGTTAGGTTGGGTTAAATCAGGTGACGGCTAGGATTGGTTGTGATATTTTAGTTTGTGGTTAAATTAGGTTAGGTTAAATTAGATTATGGTTAGCTTAGGTTGGGTTAATTCAGATTAAGTTCAGTTTGGTTAGTTCGCGGTAATTATGGTAAAAATAACTGTTACTAGGATTATGAAAAACTGGCGTTAAAGCGAAATGGGAATGTCATGATAGAAGTTCCTGTCTACAAGATTTCTGACAAATGTCAAAGACGTGAAATAGCCGTTTTTGAAGTTATAATATTATGTCTGTTTACAATTACTGTCTTCAAATGTATTCAAAGGTATATTTTGCTGTAATAAATATGGAAATTAGAATCAACCCTGATGACTGTTCGTCCCTTTTCGCTAAAAATTTCCTTTCAACTGAAGTCACATAATGTTACAGTTACATAATGTTACAAATAAAGAGGTAGGCTGACATCTGAGAACTGAAAAATTGAAATTACAAAGTAACCGAATGCCTAGCATCTACGAGATTCTCTGACTCCTTCTTGCATAATAACTGACACATTTTATCTAAAGCTTTAATTTGAAAGTTTTCATAGACTTTGCAATGGTAAAATAGTATGCCAAAATAGCTTTTTGTAAAAGATTTAAAGCATAATAATTTTCTTTTTAACCATCAGAAAGTATTTATTTGCAAAGTTCAGCAGTTCTCTTCGTTTACATTTCCTCGTCACAATAAGCAACTGAGCTGTTCATGAAGCTACCATTATATGGTGTAGTCACACGCTATTTTTCCTTCAAAAACTTTGGCCTTTCACAGTTTCCGAGCCCTTAACATTTTTTCTTCTTTTATATAAAAAAAAAAGAAACAAACAGACACACGACACATCGGGATATTTAAAACGCCAAAAACCACAAAGTAGCAATTTATTGCTTTTGTATCGCTGAACACTTCAGAACGCAGCCGGTTTGACCGAAAAGACGACCTGGTGGAACGGGAAAGCTGGTATGGTGGATTTCACCAACGAAGAGGCCGTGTCCTGGTGGAGTCAGAGGCTAGAGACCCTCAGGGAAACTCTGGGCGTCGACTCGTTCAAGTTCGATGCTGGGGAAGCCTCTTTCCTTCCTAAGGACTATGTTCTCAATGCTCCTAGGAAGTTTTGGCCGAACATCTTCACTGTGAGGTTAGCTTGCAATTGTTTTAAAATTCTGTGAATGTCAGGTAGGCTCTATTTTTTTTTATTCAGTTGCTCCCACTCCAGAATAGTCTAGTCAGCATAAAAAGTGTACAGATGCCTACGCATGTTAGTGGATTCTGGGTCAGTTAACATAAAGGAGTCTTGACAAGGAGCTTACAGTTTAGCGTGAAGCAATGGCGCCTGAACATAATCAGTATGAAGACCCTTGACACCTGACGATGATAGCTGACCCAAAGAAGCCTTAACATAATTTCCACTAGTGCTTCTGCTAATTACCTTTCTCAGTGGAGTTGGGAGAAGGATTGTTTTAAACCTGTCAGTATGTTAATGATGTATCTAGAGACCAGTAAACAGATTTCGATTATTTCAGTTTCCCCATGCGAAAACTGACCGTAGAGTCAGTAACCATATAGTGCACCAACTGCCTCTATTAATAAAGTAGGACGAAAGTTATTTGCATCCTGACAAAATTATGTTTCATTTTCTATTGGTGCTTCGTAGTTATAATCTGTTTTAGATAAAGCAAGGTTTAATTGTCTAGGACTGCGTCACAATAAGTGACAATGATAGCCAAAATTTAGAAAAAAAAAAAAAATGTAAATTTTAATGAGAAATTTACTGCAAAATGATTTAGATTACTTTAGACATTTTTTCTTATGACTGACCTCATATTACTTACAGATACGCTGAGGCTATCACGAAATTTGGTGAAATGGCCGAGATTAAGATAGGTATGGGTACCCAGATTTACCCGAATTTCATGAGGCTCTCAGACAAGGATTCAATATGGGAGGGAGACTCACTGAATGGCCTCAGGTCCATTGTCCCAAGCACACTTAACCTTGGTAAGAGTGTTAATAAATTCAGTCACTTTGTCTTGTCACGTTTGTTTACTAGATATCATAACTGCTCTTTGCTCAGCAAAAAGATTAATTTTACAGTTAACTTTAAGGAGTGAAATGATTTGTCAGCTCTGATAAAAATATCTCCGACGAAAACCATTACGATTTAATAGAAAGTGTTAGAAAGAAAAGAGTAAGTTAGTGGGATGAGAATTCAAGTGAATATGTATTTGAAATAATGAATTTCATTTGGTTGTCAGTATCTGCCAAGAGAAGTTGTGGTTTATATCTGATCTATTTCTACTTTGTTGTCGGAACCGCCACCCCCCCACCCAACAAATGTTATACCTCATTGCTGATCTACTTCTCACTGACCTTACAAGCTTTGATGATAACACCCTAATTTTCCCAACTGGATAAGGACTGGTTGGATATCCATTTGTGCTGCCCGACATGATTGGAGGAAACGCTTACCATCTCCTCCTTCCATCTCCTGAACTCTTTGTGAGGTGGGTGCAGGCTAATGCCCTCCTGCCCGGACTCCAGTTTTCAATCGTCCCGTGGAAACTCGGCGATGAAGTAAGTAAGCCAGAACTTCCCGAATTAATGCAAATACACGTGAACCACATCGCTGATGTAAATACGTCCGAATCCCGTTCACTGTGTAAATATACCGGGTGCGCATGAATTTCGACATTGTTGTCGAAATGTGGAAAATTTCATTTGAACTTGACTGATGGCTTAAATGAGAGGTTTCATGAAGTATATTTAAGGTCGCACTGAAGATGTGCGCCCAACAGAGCTACTGTGAAATTTCACCAGAATCTTTTGAAACCTTTGCAGATTTTCTATATTTTCTCTACAATAATATTTTTTTATCGTTATTATTATTATTATCATTACTGTTATTATCATTATTATTATACGATATCCTTAAATGAAACACGAGACAACAAAGGTGAGAAGAGGAAGAAAAGACTGAATAAATACCTACAATCTGTAATTAACAGAGATAAATGAACAAAAACAAGTAATTACGTAATGAAATCTGGAATGAAGCAGCAAGTAAAGTAAAGGAAATTTGTTGACCCTATCCTTGAGACTGTAAGTAATTTTCATACGGTTGAGAGAGGGAAGCGTGTCAGAATTTCTGACAGATTTCTGTCTTTATCCTCTTTAAAAGGTTGAGCTAAGTATGTCCTCCATCGCTTGCAGGGTTTCATGTATTCTATGCCTGAATAATATATGATGTTGCTCTTCACTCCCAGTATTTTCTGTCCAGTTTTGTTACCATTACGATATAATGTTAAGGGAGGAAACTTGAACGAAGTAGTTCAAAAGGAACATATACTTAATGATTCTAGAGACTCATTGGAACTGAATAAAGAGTGATATTAAAGCAAAGTGTAATGTTCTGGAAATTCAGAAATTACGACCCAGAAGTTTGGCCCTTCAGCACAGCAGAAGCTGGAATAAATCCCTGACATTCACAGGTAGTACAGAGAAGCCAAGAAGCGATAGCTCTCCACGAGAAGGCGATGCCTTTGTTCCTTCAGTTAGCACAGGAATCGATCGAGACCGGAGCCCCTATTGCAAGACCCACCTGGTGGCTGTGCCCGGAACTAGAAGCCTGTCTTACAGCTAACCAGCGTAAGTGTGGTGATTTTTGAAAGCCGTTAGACTAACGACGATAATAAATGGATGTTGAGTCAACTCCACAACCCTTTTGTATGTAATTCAGTTGCCCTGAAATCAAATCCAGGTGATAACTAATGAAATATAACCAGTTTTGAATTCGTTCCCATCATGGAACGCAGTAGTCACGCGTAGATCATCTTCTGCAGAATTTCTGTTGGGAGACGACGTCTTGGTCACGCCCGTGGTGCACAAGGGGGCCACAACTCTCTCCGTGGCCCTTCCCCCGGGGCAGTGGAAACGAGCTGACACGGGCGATGTTCACGAGGGTCCAAGCACCATCATTCTCGAGGGAATTACAACTGAAAGTCTAGTTTACTTCACAAGGGAAATTTAGGTATCTCCGCTGAAAGACATTTCATCGACGTGAAGTTTTATTTTGGTTTCTCTCAGCTCAATTTTCTAAAACACTGTTTTCATTAGAAATAGTAAATGGACATGAACCGAAAATATCGGTTTAAAATGGTGCGTGAAATTTTGTTAGAAATCAGTTTAGCTACATAGTATTTGTTTCTGTATGTCGGAATGAGATACCTGAACACTTATACAATTTTTAGAAAAGAACTTTTCAGTCTTTGAGACCGATAAATTTCGGAGTTTTCATCGCTTCTTTTTACTTAAAATACGATTTGGTTTAGTTTGGAAATCGTTCAGTTATAACTTTGGATTATTTTCAGTATAACCGACACTTGTCTTTGTCGGGATATTCCGATAAAGTTAAGGAAAGCAAGATAATTTGGTTTATAATTCTTATAGTATAACCTCGGTATTTATGTGTATGATGATATACAATAAAGAATATGATACAATACAATCTCTGCAGCATATTGAGATGATAACCGTCAATAAAGTTTACAAATATAAGACATTTATGTTTTTTACACTCCTGTTAAATTGGAAAGACGCGTTACAGAATGCAATTCTGATTGTTGTCGATGTAAACTGTTTACTTGCATATATTTGAATATATACTTTATTATATACTTACACAGATATATATTTATATATATACTGTATATATAAATATATACATATATATATATATATATATATATATATTATGTAGATTTTGTTGAATTCCATGGCTTTTTGGTTGTTGATCAACTTTTTATTAGTTTGGCAATACTTCCTGAATCTTCTACGTTCCTCCAAATGTAATTAATGGATGAAGAAACGAAGATGAACAACGAAGATGAACTCTCTGTTCCACTTACTGGGAACAAAACACCTCAGCTGTTCCGTCCCTCGTCGTGGCCTTTTCAAAGTGTGCTACATGAGCTGCTGACGTTTTTGACTGAGCTGGCTTTATGCCAGTACGGACTCTTGCTCACAGAGCAGCCCGTAATACAACATGAACTTTGCGTCCTGTTGTTTTATTATGTGAATGGGGACGGGCTTTAGCGCCCATAAACAATGACAATACATTGCATTATAATACAGTAAAATAAAATACAATAAAATAATGTTAATGGATCTAAAGCTGCAGAAACAACATATTACAATAAAATTTACAATAAAATAAAATTTCCCCCATGAACTGTAATGAAAACAAACACCATGTGTTCTGGTTGTTAAGGCAACAAACAAAACTTAAATATGAGTGTGGGAATACGGGGAACGGAGGTAAGGTAAGGAGAAGAGAGAGAGAGAGAAATTGAGGTGATTCAAAAAGTGTTGTTGCCATTATTGGAGTTATCACTATTTCGACGTTAGATGGGAGCGATCTTTCCGCTTGCGGGTTGGTTCTTGTAACAAAATGGAGACGGATTCTGCAATAATTGGTGACTATGTTCCGTACAGATGATGTTGGTAATTTCCACTATATAATAGTTCTTGCGTCGTGGGTTTGCGGTTATATAGGTCGACGTAGTGCTGGCGAGCAGCTTCATATCACGGTGGGCCTGTAGACTTCGTTAAAAGTAGACGTCGTTTTAACGTTGTAGAAATGCGTCCAACGCGTGGTCTCTCTTAGACCATGGTTTTTCGGAGGACTGGTACAACCTCTCTGGGCAGGTAAAACGGTAAACGACTTCGGCACTGTCTTCTTTGTTCGGGTTCGAATTGGTGTTGCTCCCGCATTACGAGGGAAGCGGTCGAATTAGATTTGCAATAGATGCAAACTTGAACCCGTTCGAAGGGGGCTTTGGGCGTTGTCTCTCTCTTGACTATGCTCGCGATCGCCTTCTTTTCTACTTCCAGTCTTTCGTCGTATTCGTTATATTACAGTTCATTAAGGAAATTTTATTCTATTGTAAATTTCATTGTAATGAGTTATTTTTGCACAACTTTAACTCCACATCATATAATCCAACGAAAGAACGCAAAGTTCATGCAGAATAACGGGCTGCTCTATGAACAAGAGCCCGTGCTGGCATAAAGCCAGTTCAAGCAAAAGAACAACAGTCCATGTAATACACTTTGAAAAAGTCACGACGAGTGACGGAACAGCTGAGGTGTTTTGTTCTCAGTAAATGGAAGAGAGACTTCATCTTCGTTTCTTCATCCGTTAACTACAGAAGATTCTGGAAGTATTTTCAAACTAATTAAAAGTTGATCAACAACCAAAAGGCCATCGAAGTCAACGAAATCTGCATACAAGAAAAACTTTGCTCCAGTATATATACTGTACATATTTATAGATATAGATATATATATATAAATACATGTATAAATATATATATATATATACATGTATAAAGACATGTATATATACATGTATATATACATGTATATATATATATATATATATATATATATATATATATATATATATATATATATATATATATATATATATATATATATATATATATAGAGAGAGAGAGAGAGAGAGAGAGAGAGAGAGAGAGAGAGAGAGAGAGAGAGAGAGAGAATACACAGTACGCAAATATGTGGATACTGGCGTGAGCGCGATTTTTTATTCTTTCAGAGGCTGTTGCTAAGCCAGCCCTTTCTACTGTAGGTCTTTGTCATTGCCCTCAACGATATTTATATGACCTCAGATAATATAACTGTCCTCACTATTGAGAACGGCGTTCTTGGTATGAACCGTCAATTAATTGGGATATTTCGTTGTTTAAAGTGTTAAAACCATGAGGGATATATATATATATATATATATATATATATACATACATACATATATACATATAAACACACAGTATATATACATATAACACATTGTACACACACACACACACACACACACACACACATATATATATATATATATATATATATATATATATATATATATATATATATATATATATATATATGTATATGTGTGTGTGTGTGTGTGTGTATATGTGTGTAATGTAAGATTATAACCACTCTGACACGTGATCTATATTTCATTCTTTACAAGTGGCAGTGAGTATACACGTATCTTCAAATGTGACTGATAGAGAAGAGGCAACCCTAAATGAGGCAACGGAGGAGACATTTAATGTAAATACTAATATTTGATACAAATACCGATGCAGTAGGAGTGAAAAGCAAGAAGGCTGAAAGCTGAAAACACACCAGAAATTAATGGGATTGGAAGTGAGAAGCTGTGCTATGGTGCTGTCTATGGTCTGTCAACCTGAGGAGAATGTTCTGAGAAGGGAGACGGTATGATGAAGTCATCAGGGCACCATGGAAAATGCAAGTGAAAACACACATACGCACATACACATGTGTAGAGAGACCAAGACAATGGATTCCTCTTAGAAGGAAGATGAAAAAAAAGTACTGGCACATGCAGTCAATGCAAATGAAATTCGGGATCAAAACATCTCAGATTTCATCAGGCCACGGCTGTCGCAATGTGTCAGTACTTTTTTTTCATCTTCCTTCTAAGAAGAATCCATTGTCTTGATCTCTCTACACATGTGTTTGTGTGTGTGAGTTTTCACTTGCATTTTCCATTGTACCTTAATGACTTCATCATACCATCTCCTTTTTCTGAACATTCCCCTCAGACTGACAGACCATAAACACCACTATCCCCTCCTTGGTATAAACCATTAGTCTGAACCATTAATTTCGTAAGTCGTAATAAGCAATCAATTTTTACTCTGTATTTCTGTTTGTGTTCCTAGTAAGAAAATTAGGTCCTAACTAAGTCATAATTCAGAAAACCACATCAAAATTGGGGTGTGTCCTAATACCGGGGAGGGGGGGGGGTTTAACCTCAGCACCATTGCTGCTTTTGCATAAAAGTGTCTTCAGTTTCGTCACGGACAATAGTTAAGTTTTCCCATTCCTTTTTAAATCCCTGGGTAATTATTGAATAATCTGAGTGTTCTAACGTCTTACCTGCATTGCCTTTCTTACATCTTTACTCCCTTTATCTATAATCATCCTCGATCAAACGTGTAAACAGATTTCATGATTTACTTTATATACTAAGTATATATTTTAAATATAAAAGTTTAATATCTACTTAATTTTTGTTGGTTTTATCTTCTAATATCATTCTTCATTTTTTACGTTCATATTTTAACAATGAATTTTACTAGTATGTCATCATTCAACTATTCATTATCAATCACATCTTTAATTTATATATTTCACCTTCATTACGGCGCTGAATAATCCTGATGGGTTCCGGCGCTTGGTCTTCAAGACCTAAATTTCATAATCAATCAGTCAATCAGAACGTGTTCGGTTCACGTTAGCCAGGTACCACTGATTGCTCCCGGCCTACCCCTCAACAGTCACCCCAGCTGTCAGTAAGAAGCAGCCTCTGCTGGGATGAAAAACTTTAGACACGAAACCTTATCTCTAAAGACTCGCTGATGAACCGGATAGTTGTACCCGTCTGACGCTACCATTTCCATATACATACATATTTTACATACTTACATACATATATACACACATACACACACACACACACACACACACACACACATATATATATATATATATATATATATATATATATATATATATATATATATATACATATGTATATATGTAGTCTTTGTGTGTACAAAATCACAACCATTGTGCTATGGCATTTTATTATCTTTTGATTATACTTCTAATCTCGTAAACCATTTACTTCACGGTAGTTACAGACAGGTGTTTTTCCTATAAATAATATTCTTTGTTATCAGCGGCAATAACTCATTCCATCTGCCAAGGGCATCACGCATCTACCACGGTTTTCTCTCGTTCTCATTCCTTGTCAGCACTGTTGACTGGCATTATATGATTCTTCATTACCTGATTTCTGCGTTCGTACAAGAGCAAAGGAATGTGAAGAAGAAACTTTACAATGCTACCCAGTAAGACAAACATATGTATTGTAAAATGTCATTATGAAGATGTATTGCTTTTACGGATGAATGTCTATAAACATACTAAAGGAAGGTGGCCAGACCTATGTGACAGCTGAAAATCAGCTCAGTGGTCTGGTTAAACTACTTTAATACTACTACTACTAAAGGAGGGCGCGAATGCAGAATGAGGGGTCAGGGCTACTGTAGGCCTAGTAGGCATTTCAGATGGAATATGAGCTATCTAACCTTACCTTAATCTAACCTAACCTCGGACACCGTGTCCTAACCTGGCCAGGGGAGGCTTTGCCCTCCTTAGAGCCCACCCCCCCGCCCCAAGTAATTCGTAAACCCTCAATCTGCATTCTACCCCCAAGCGACTATAATATATGTTGAAACAACTTTGTATGCGCTGGAATGTGTGGTTCTAGATTATAGGCATTGATGTACATTCACAGCGATTGGTATTTTATGTCATGCGAACTGACATGTAAGCTCTTGAACTGTGTAAATGTAGCATTTTTACCATCATACACTAACGACTAAACAGGTTCGCAGACACACACACACATACACAGATAGGTGCATGCGTGGAAGCAATTGCAAGAACTCGGAGCACTAAAAACTGCTTTAAGTCTAGCAGCGTATCATCTCTCTCTCTCTCTCTCTCTCTCTCTCTCTCTCTCTCTCTATATATATATATATATATATATATATATATATATATATATATATATATATATATATATATATATATATATATATATATATAATATATATATAATAAATAATATAGATCTCAAATCTTGTAATCCCATGCCAGTATCATTACAGAATGTAATGGCAATAGTATGAAGACCAGTGATCTATTCATAAAGAAATAATATTTTCAAAAAAATTTTTTTTAAATGAAATCCGTTCTCTATACAAGAATCCTTTTACATGAAAGGATGAATTTGCAATCCTTACGCCCTTACTTTTTTCATGGCTCCCAACGGAAAAAAAATTTTCCAGGAAAGATTGTCCAACATAACGTATATTGGATGCAATACGTCAGCTTCTGTTCTGTTTACAGTAATCTATTGTCTAAGCAATTATTCTATCAGCATTAAAGTCACGGGTGAGAAATGAGTGCAAGAGAGAGTTCTGACATATCAGCTACGCATTCCTGGTATCTGCCATAAACCTACGGTATCTGGGGCTTCAGCGTTGCTGACTCAAATCTGACAATCAGAGACAGAACTTCTAATGAATTCGAATGATGTGAATTGGGAAAATTACAAACACCTTGATCAGGCAGAACAAATATTTAGCATACTGTTTTTGTTTATTTTTTATTTTTATTTATTTTTGTATTTATTTATTTTAGAAAGGCAAGAACGTGAGATCTTAAGGCATTATTTGACGGTATGTGTTCATAAAAATAGTTAATCTCTCGATTCGCACTGAATACATTTTCTTCCTAACACTTTATATAACAAAGAAATAGTATCGTACGAACAAAAGAGTGCCAGTAATTACAGAACGCATGTTCTACGTACAGTTAATGGCGTCAAATGCGACTGATGTTAACATTTACATACCGTACAAAGAGGTTACACGAACTGCCCGATATAAGTAACAGTACAGTAGCGCCTTCACATGTAACCATTTGCTCTCACACCTGGGCATAGACAGCGTATCACTACGCCTTGTTTAGCAGCACCTTAGCTTTTCCATTCCCGCTAGTCGAAATTAACAGGTGGTTGTGCGCGAGACCTGTAAAGGAACTATCACTTAGTCTTGGTACCTCCAGTGATTACCTTTCGGCCGTTTTGTAAGGGACAAAGGGAGCGCAGAGATGAAGCTGCGCCTTGTCCCTCTTCTTCTGGTTTCAGTTTGTGCCGCCGTAGCCGTTGCCAAGGGGAAGGTGAGAGGCTTAGACTGACATAATCCATCAAGTGATTTATTGATTATTACCATTATTCAGAAGATGAACCCTGTTCATATGGAACAAGCCCACAGGTGCCACTGACTTGAAATTCAAGCTTCCAAAGAATATGGTGTTAATTAGGAAGAAGTAAGATTCCCGGTTTTGCCTCTGAAAGAGATATTGTTTGACAGGAACCATATAGATTCAGAGTTAGTCTTCTTTATTGGCGTTTGCTTCAAAAGTCCTTATCTAGGGGTTTAGTTTAGATTGAGAATGTCTCTACGCCGCCGAACTCCAAGGGATTCCTTAACCTGGGACGCGAAATTTGCCTTAGGAAAAGTTACGTATTATCCAAAAGACATGACAATAACAATTCGATAAATCTGTTCAGAATAATTGTGATATATGAGAAAACTGAACACGAATAATAATAATAATAATAATAATAATAATAATAATAATAATAATAATAATAATAATAATAATAATAATAATAATAATACTGTTTGAAGGGGATGATTACAAGAGCTTTCTTTAATGTTTAGATTATAATTTTATATCACCTAAAATTCGGACACAGTCTCTCTCTTGTCTTAGGGTGTCTCTTTCTTTCATGCTTGAAAAAAGTGGCGCTTCTTCTCCGCTATCTGAGCCTTTAAAAAGTGGCACTCTCTGTCTTGATCATAATTTTACAGTGTCACTTTCTCCTAAAAATTCTACGTTTTATCAGAGCCAATTTCTCTCCATGTGCAGACTTTTATTAGTGTCACATTCTCCTTACTTCATAACCTTTAGCAGTGTGACTCAATCTCTTGTTTCTGAATTATTTACGGTGTATTCCTCTCTCCTGAATCCAAGTTTTAACAGTGGCCCTTTCCTCTCCACTGCTTAAATTTTAGCATCATCAGTTCTAACAAGATTACAAATTTTAACGTCGATAATTTCTACACAAATCTTGACTTTCGACAGCATCAGTTTTCCTAAGTTTTTGCATTTCAGTGCCACTTCGTCCGTTGCAATTCATTTTTAATATTCAATTCCTCTCGAGTGCCTCATTTTTTCTTCTCTCGCGTATTCCAAGTCTTTAAAGGCTACACTTTCTCCTCTGCTCCTGGCTTTGAACATTGTTGCTCTCTTTCCCATCTCTAAGTTCTGAAAAGATTTTCACTTTCCCCACAAACTCTAGATTTTATTAATGTCATTATCTTGTCAGTTCATAACTTTTAATATGTTCCCTTTCTACGATGTTTTTCTTTTTTTATCTTGACAGTTGAAAGTTTCTTCCCAGTTTCTCATCCTTAAGTTTACTCTTTTATCGAATTCTTTTTGAATAATTTTAAGTTGCTGTGTTCTCCATTTCTGATTCAATAGTCACCCTAAGTGTCCCTTTCTTTCTGCTTTCTGATAAATGGCAGTTTCTCTTTGTCGCCTATTACTATATCTCAAAATATCCCTCTTTCTCCTTTTTCTACGCCTTGACAGTGTCCTATTATCCTATATTAAATTTGTAAATGGTAATAATTTTATTTTATCCTGTTTCTAAGACTTAGCAAAGTAACGTTCTTTCCAGTTTCTAAGTCTTTGGAGTCTTACTTTATCACGTGTTTTTAAGTCTTAGCAATTTGTAATTCCATCGTTTTACATAAGTTTTCAGTCACTTTCTCTAGTGTTTCTATATATGTCACTTTCTCCCATCTTTCTAACCTCAAGTCTTAACATCAGCACTTTCTCTCATTCTTTCTAACTTTGATAAGTCTTAACATAGCACTTTTTTTCCAACTTTTTAAAGTCTGAACATCAGCACTTTCTCCAGTTCTTCTAACCTTTTTAAGTCCTAACATCAGCACTTTCTCTTTTTCCTAACTTTTCTAAGTCTTAACATCAGTACTTTCTCCTGTTTTTCTAACTTTTTTAAGTCTCAACATGAGCACTTTCTCTTTTTTTCCAACTTTTGTAAGTCTTAACATGAGCACTTTCTCTTTTCTTCTAACTTTTTTAAGTCTAACATCAGCACTTTCCCTTGTTTTTCTAACCCTTTTAAGTCTTAACATCAGCACTTTCCCTTGTTTTTCTAACCCTTTTAAGTCTTAACATCAGCACTTTCCCTTGTTTTTCTAACTTTTTAAAATCTTAACATCACCACTTTCTCCTGTTTTTCTAACTTTTTAAAGTCTTAATGACTTTCTCCAATTTTTCAAGTCTTAACATCAGCACTTTCTCCGGTTTTTCTAACTTTTGAAGTTTTACCATCAGCACTTTCTCCCAATTTGTAAGTCATCAGCATTTTCTCGAATTTTATAAGTTTTTAAGTCTTAACGTCAGCACTGTCTCCTGTTTTTATAACTTTGGTCAGTCTTAAAATTAGCACTTTCTACCATTTTTATAATTTTGTTAAGTTTTAACATCAGCACTTTCTCCCATTTTTATAACTGTTAAATCTTAACATCAGTACTTTCTCCCAATTTTATAACTTTGTTCAGTCTTAAAATTAGTACTTTCTCCCATTTTTATAACTGTGTTAAAACTTATCAACACTTTCTCCAAATTTTATAACTTTGTTAAGTCTTAACATCAGTGCTCTCTCTCCCATTCTTATAACTTTGTTCAGTCTTAACCTCACCACTTTCTCCCTTTTTTGTAGCAGTGCTAAATCTTAACATCAGCACTTTCTCCAAATTTTATAACTCTGTTAAGTCTTAACATCAGTGCTTTCTCTCATTTTTATAACGTTGTTTAGTCTTAACATCAACACTTTCTCCTATTTTTATGTGTTAAGTCTTAACATCAGCACTTTCTCCAAATTTTATAACTTTGTTCATTCTTAACATCAGTGCTTTCTCCCATAATTATAACTTTGTTAAGTCTTAACATCAACACTTTCTCCCATTTTTATAACTGTTAATTCTTAACATCAGCACTTTCTCCCATTTTTATAATTGTGTTAAGTCTTAACATCAGCGCTTTCTGCCAATTCTATAACTTTATTAAGTTTTAACATCAGTGCTTTCTCCCATTTTTATAACTGATAAGTCTTACTATCAGCACTTTCTCTCATTATTATAACTTTGTTCATTCTTAACATCAGTGTTTTCTCCCACAATTATAACTTTGTTCAGTCTTAACATCAGCGCCTTTTCCCATTTTTGTAACTGTTAAGTCTTAACATCAGCGTTTTCTCGCATTTTATAACTTAATTAAGATTTAACATCAGTGCTTTCTCCCATTTTCATAACTTTGTTAAGTCTCAACATCAGCACTTTCTCCTGTTTTTATAACTTTCTGAGACTTAACATCCGCACTTTCTCTCATTTTTATAACTTTGGTAAGTCTTACCATCAGTGCTTTCTCCCATTATTATAACTGTTCAGTCTTAACATCAGCACGTTCTCCTATTTTTATAACTTAATTTAGACTTAACATCAGCGCTTTCTCCAGTTTTATAATTTTGTTAAGTATTAACATCAGCGCTCTCTCTCATTTTTATAACTTTTTAAAGTCATAACATCAGCACTTTCTCCCATTTTTCCAACTTTATTAAGTCTTAACATCAGCACTTGCTCCCATTTTTATAACTTTAAGTCTTAACATCAGGACTTTCTCCTATTTTTCTAACTTTTTAAAGTCTTATCATCGGAACTTTGTCCCATTTTTATGACTTTGTTCAGTCTTAACGCCAGAACTTTGTCCCATTTTCATAACTTTGTTCGTCTTAACATCAGCAATTCTCCCATTTTATAACCTTGTTAATTCTTAACATCAGCACTTTCTCCCATTTTTATAACTTTTAGTCTTAACATCAGCGCTTTCTCCCATTTTTATAACTTTTAGTCTTAACATCAGCGCTTTCTTCCATTTTAATAACTTTGTTAAGTCTTACCATTAGTGCTTTCTCCCTGCATTATAACTTTGCTCAGTCTTAATATCAGCACTTTCTTATATTTTTGTAACATAATTAAGACTTAACATCTGTGCTTTCTGCCATTTTTAGAACTTTGTTCAGTCTTAAAATCAGCACTTTCTGTCATTTTTATTACTTTTTTAAGTCTTACCATCAGCACTTTCTCCCATTCTTATAACTGTGAAGTCTTAACATCTGCTCTTTCTTCCCTTTTTATAACTTACTTAAGTCTTAGCTTCAGCACTTTCTCCAATTTTTATAACTTTATTAAGCCTTAACATCAGTACTTTCTCCCATTTTTTTTAACTTTGTTGAATCTTAACATCAGCACTTTCTCCCGTTTTTATAACTTTTGTTAAGTCTTAACATCAGCACTTCATCACATTTTTATAAGTTTTCTAAGTCTTAACATCAGCGTTTTCTCCCATTTTTATAACTTTTTAAAGTCTTAACATCAGAAATTTGTCCCAATTTTATAACTTTGTTCAGTCTTAACATCAACACTGCTTCCCATTTTTAAAACTGTAAGAACTAACATCAATATTTTAGCACATTTTTATAACTTTTATGTACTAACATCAATGCTTTCTCCCATTTCTATAACTTTAAATTCCTAACACCAGAAGTTCTCATAATCAATTTACAATTAAGATGAAAGAAAACCAAAAAAAGATATTTTGAAGTTCTAAGAAAATAAAAAAAACAGCTTTTCTAGAATATCTAGCATCAATTTGTAAAAAGGTAAGAACACTTAGTAAAGAAGCATAAAAGTTCCACAATTTTTTAAAAAGAAATTAAATGAAACATATAAATATTCAAAATACCACACTTCAAATGTCACACAAACTTGCCCAAAAATACGTAGGTGTACTCACCAACAAAAACAGCAATAACATTCATTATTACAATGACATTAATCCGTCTTTTGTTTTATTATGAAGGACGACTCAAAACATCCAACGGAATGTACGAAGGCAGGAGGAAAATGCATCAGCAAAAGGAAGCTCTCAGATTGCAAGGAATTATTTGGTCAACTGGACTGTCCAACAAAGAAAAGTTGTTGCCGGAAAACTAAAGGTAAGTGCTCGTTCAAATGCGCCCAAAACTACCCCAGGATTTGTTTTTTTTTTCGTGGGGGGAGGGGAGGGGAGAAGGGCAATCCGATAAGAAGCCACAGCTAAATTTGGGATAAAACTTTTCCCAGTCTTAACAGGAATCAGAGGGACTGTTTGATTACAAAATGAACTGGTGAAGTGAATGATCAACGCATACAAAGCACTCATTACTTATTATTTATTACAAGGCATGCATATTGTATCACATCGACTAAATCTTGAAGTGTGAGACATATTACATAAGAAAGAACGATGTTATACATGTTTGTACTTCAAGAATAATGTATATTTATGGACTTTTTGCATATAACAGTTCTATATAATTCTGATTTCTATATATCCTGTAAGTTTTATTAATTCAGCGTTTGCATAGGCTAGGCAAGATTAAAGTAAGATTTGGGATCCCAGCAAAGGCTAAGCATATTTACTATACTTTATCCGTATAACAGAAATCTGCAGCTCCCTTAGCTCTAATAATAGAGCGATTACTGAAGAGGTTATTGTATCTGTGCTATTGTTTGTTGAAGCCGGGTGCTATTAATTCTTGTCTTGCGCCACTCAGTGGCTGTTGCTTGCGCATGAATCCTTCACCACTTTAGGGTATGAAATCCCTTACTTGAGAGTACTGTCAGACAGACTGCACTTTATTTATTTATTTACAGTTTCATTTATATCTATTGATTTATTTTTATACTGGCTTTTTTTACAAACATCTATTTATCTGCATGTATGTATGTATGTATATATATATATATATATATATATATATATATATATATATATATATATATATATATATATATATATATACCATATATATATATATATACATATATATATATATATATATATATATATATATATATATATATATATATATGTATATAAATATGCATTAAATTATTCTTCCATTTTAGGTACTCTTTTCTATGGAAACTTCCAGGACGAATTTACGGCATATTCAAACCCTCAATAATAATAATAATAATAATAATAATAATAATAATAATAATAATAATAATAATAATAATAGGTTTTATTGAATATTATTGCTGCTTCAGCTGCATTTATTTTGTAGAAGACTTTTTCTATTTTCCTTATTGCGGACTTCTCTTCATTGGAGGTACGTGCTAACAGCTCGCCTATACTTATCATTTCATGGGGGAAAAGTCAAAAGTCTGGATTCTGCTTTCTTATATATTCTATACAGTTAGAATGACATATAGTTATGCCGCGACGTTTCGACAGACTCTTCTGTCATTCTCCAGCGGGAGATAGTAGAGGACTGGCAGGTTGCATAGGTCCTTCCGAATTTATACACGGGCTTCAGCGGGGGGTCATGGACGGCGAATTTTGATTGGTTGCAGTCGGCGAGCTTCAAGCCAAATTTCTGCGGCGAAGCTCGATCCTGACAGATCTTCGCAACCTGGGAATATCATTCATTCCAGCGTTCCCATTGGTCTGCCGTTGCGTGATGTCATGCCGACTGGCATCATCGGTAGTTTGGCTGCTATTGGTCGGAGGATGAATGATGTCATTATTTACTCTTTCTCTCGTAGTCGGGGGTTGTCTCGAAGGGCGCCTCGCTCATCAGGGGCGTCTCCATTCTCAGGGTTGTCATTTTCGGGTATATGTTGGATTTGGTGGATGTTCGGCATTACCCTTCTCGAATTCGTGGGTAGGAGCGATGCCTCCTGCGCCGTATTCATTGTAGGTTTCTTCTCGGCAATGAGGAGCGCCTCCAGCAGGCGCAGACGTCGAGGGTCGGCGGCTCTCCCGATTATACTTATATTTTGTATAATACTGTCACGGGAGATGGAAATATTGTGGGTAGCACGGGCGTGGTTCATGATGGCACCCTCCTGGGTGTGGCAGGAGATCCTTTTTGACAGACGCATCGTGATCATTCCAATATAAACGCCGGGGCATCCTCGGACAGGACATACAAATTGGTAGACCACGTTCTTCTGCTTTAGGGGTTCTCTTGCTGGCGGAGAGGGGTTATTCCTCATCATGAGATCAAAATTCGCCGTCCATGAACCCCCATTGAAGCCCGTGTATAAATTCGGAAGGACCTATGCAACCTGCCAGAGAATGACAGAAGAGTCTGTCGAAACGTCGCGGCAACAACTATATGTCATTCTAACTGTACAGAACATATAAGAAAGCAGAATCCAGACTTTTGACTTTTCCCCCACGAAATGATAAGTATAGGCGAGCTGTTAGCACGCACCTCCAATGAAGAGAAGTCCGCAATAAGGAAAATAGAAAGTCTTCAACAAAATAAATGCAGCTGAAGCAGCAATAATATTCAATAAAACCTGTTTGAAAGAGGGTCTGCTGCCAAATTATAATAATAATAATAATATGCGTAAGATCATTCGGCTCAAGAGTCAAAAATCAGTATATCAAAGCTATCAAAGCCTAATCTTAGTCGTTATGATTTCCTCCTCCGCCAGGTAAGAAGAAGAAGCCCTCCAAAGTCCCAAGAACCGAGGACGTCTCAGAATGTGAGACGACAGAAGACTGTTGGGATGCAGGCGGCAGGTGCACCTCTAATTGCAAAACTGAGGAAAGCAAAGGTCGATGCAAAGGAAGGCAGTGTGTCTGTTGCAAGAGAAGTATGTTATAGTTATCATGCTTACCTTGTTATCATGACAGTAGTTTTTATGAGTTCGAGTTCCCTTATTTGAGGGTACTTATATATATATATATATATATATATATATATATATATATATATATATATATATATAATAAAATAATATATGTATATATATATATATATATATATATATATATATATATATATATATATATATATACATATATACATATACTCAGTTTTATTATTGGTGCTTACGTACCGGTATCATTTCCTATGGAAGCTTCTAATGCGAATTCAAGGCAGATTTGCTTCTGCAGTAATAATAATAATAATAATAATAATAATAATAATAATAATAATAATAACAATAATAATAATAATAAAAGTTACACAGAGTATAAAATCAGTATACCAAATGCAAATTTTATTTTCTGATTTTTCTCCCGACCAGCCAAGAAGAAGCTCTCCAAACGCCCAAGAACCAAAAAAATGGCCGAATGTAAGACGACGGATGATTGTCGGGAAGCTGGTGGCAGGTGCACCTCTAGTTGCAAGACAGAGGAACTCAAAGGCCTTTGCAAGGGAAAGAAATGCGTCTGTTGCAAGCGAGGTAGGTCACGTCATCTTCCCCGCTGTTTCCTTAGGTTTTCCCGTTTTGATACAGTAATTCTTATACAGGGGAGGTGAGAATGACAAGAAATTAATCCGGTTCAATACGGCAATTAAAATGTGGAGTGACACCAATCACACACAGAGGTGAAAATATGAAACCAGTCTGGTATAATACAGAAATTACAAAGTTAAGTATATCTTAGTTTAACCAGACCACTGAGCTGATTAACAGCTCTCCTAGGGCTGGCCCGAAGAATCAGATTTATTTTACGAGGCTAAGAACCAACTGGTTACTTAGCAACGGGATCTACAGCTTATTGTGGAATCCGAACCACATTATGACGAGAAATGAATTTCTATCACCAGAAATAAAATCCTCTAATTTTTCATTGACCGGTCGGAGAGTCGAACGCTGGGCCAACAGCTTGATAACCGAGAGCTCTACCCACCCCTCCAATGAAGAAGAAAATCACGAAGTGAAATGACACCTTTTTTGTATAGAAAATGTGAGGATGGCAAGAAATTTAATTCAGTTTGACACAGCAACTAAAAAATTACGCAGTGGAGTGACGCCTGTCTTGTATAGAAGAGGTGAAAATGACAAGAAATGAATCCAGTTTAATGCAGCAATTACAAAATTACGCAGTGGAGTTTAATGCAGCAAATACAAAATTACAAAAGTGAAGTGACACCTGTCTTATACAGACAGGGCGAAAATGACAAGAAATTAATCTTCAAAATTACAAAGTGAAGTGTCACCTGTCTTATACAGAAGTGAAAATGACAAGAAATTAAATCTTGTTCAACACACAAATGACAAAATTACGAAGTGAGGTGACACCTGTTTTGTGTAGAAGAGGTGAAAATGACGAGAAAATAAACCAGTTCCATAAAGCAATTAAAAAATTGCGAAGTGGAGTGGCACCTGCCTTATACAGAAAGGGTGAAAATGACAAGAAATTTAATTCAGTTCAGTACAGAAAATACAAAATCACGAGGTGGAGTGACACCTTTCTTATTATTCTTATAATTCTCTGATGCAAATGAGAATTTGCAAATGAACTTTGCAAATCTTAAAGTTCCAACATGTCAGATGTGCTGAGGACTTATACCATTTCAACACAATCCCCGTGGTAAAAGCCACGGTCAAAATTTCAACGAAATGAAACAAGCTTGGTAATATAAGATAAATTAAAGAGCATTAATACTTACAACCTCAAGTATAAGATTAAAAAGCTCGCATTTGCATTAGAAAACTGAGGTTTCACCGCAGCATAAACAAATTTGTATATGCTAAGAATTTCACAAATAAATTTCTTACATGAATAGTAAGACAGTCCGGTTAGCCAAGATGACCTAATGCCTTGCTAATTACGTGTAATTAAGAAATAAATAGATAATCTTCCCTGTAAGTTGTTAATCAAGTTAATGCATTTGAAGTCTAATGTAATGGGAGAATCAGTCCTTACAATGGTCGTTTTATGAATGAAAGTAAACATAAGAGCATTTACTAATCTTATTCTCGAACAGGGAAGAAAAAGTCTTTGAAAGACTCAAACCGCAAAAACGCCGGGAAGTGCCAGAAAACAGCAGAATGTTGGAACGCCGGCGGACGATGTGCAAAGAAGTGCAAGACGGCTGAAATTGAAGGCCGATGCAAGGGAAAGGAATGCACTTGTTGCAAGAAAGGTATTTTTTGAATATTTATTTTCCTATTTCCATCTTTTTAATCTTTTGATATTGTTGGTTATTATTACGATATTAACTTCAGTAATGGCTGTATTAGCAAAATTAAAAGCAATAATATTCCAGTTGTTTAGGTGTGCTCAAGATTAAACTATTTGGCTCTGATTTTTAATACAGCTTTTTCCCGCCCTGTTTTCAAATCATCTTCGTGGACTTCGTTAATCAAGGAACACTGGTGTATGATCAAACTCTTGAAAATCTAGTTGGCTACTAAGATAAGAAAAAGTATGCTTTTCACCTTAAACGGTAATACGCATATATATATATATATATATATATATATATATATATATATATATATATATATATATATATATATATAATATAGATATATGTATATATAATGTATATATATATAATATACATATATGTATATATAATGTATATATAGTGTACACACATACATATACTCTGTATATACAGTATATATATACATATGTGTATCACGCTTTATTATCTCTATAGAGCAGGCTGCGATTCACATCTGTATCTTAATTCTCCTCTGCTTTTCCTACTACTTTTCACCGCTCCGTTTCTCTCTTCCTGCTCTCTTGTACCCAAAAGCACTCCCTGCTAAGGCGATGACACCATTATAGAATATTATTAACTGCTTGATAACTCTGTCCACTTCACTTTCTTAAGGCAGGCACAGACCACATTAATCGGTTTCCGTAAAAGACATTTTCATTTCTCTCTTGTCAAACTTAGTTGTCTTATTTACATTTACATCAAACCACATAGTTAATACTTTTTTTTTAAATGTTTTTAAATGTATATTTATATATATATATATATATATATATATATATATATATATATATATATATATATATATATATACTGTATATATATATATATATATATATATATATATATATATATATATATATATATATACAAAGGGTAGCTTTCGGAATCTAGACAAGTCTTGAAATCAGGTTGCAGAGCACCATGCTCTTCACCCTGGTTGTTATACACCAGAGTCGTATAACTACCAGGTATTTGATTCATACTCACATCTAGCCAGCCAAGGACGAGAATCGAATTCGACTCTTTTCGCTGGTGAAGGAGAGATCTATTTATTGGACTACGGGAACCAATATATGTACACACACACACACATATAAATATAATATATATATATATATATATATATATATATATATATATATATATATATATATATATATATATATATATATATATGTGTGTGTGTGTGTGTGTGTGTATTAAATTACATATATGTACAGATATTCATATACGTATATAAAAAGTATATACAGTGCATACATATATGAATGAGTGCTCGAGCGTGTGTGTACATTACAGCAGTATAACACTGTTATTCTAAGGAGGCGTCACAAAATCACACTACCTAATACCAAACGCCTATCATTCTCTTCAACGTTAAGCTATGGCGCTCATCAAATAACTGTTACTGATGTTGGCGCACGAAATGTACAAATAGGGATCAATGCCTCATCAGGTATTACTCGTTTGTCACAGGATTAACTCATTGTTCGGTGTAGTTTATCTATCTTCTTTTTATCTTTACTCTTAGCCTGGCTAGTTTATTACACAAAGCGCGCATGCTCCCCTGACTTTTCGACCTCTTTGATATGAACGAGTGTACATTGTGATTTATTATAAGAGCAGTAATAACAGCTGTTGCTCTTTCGGAATCATGTGATGCATGGTCTGTTTCTCTCTCTTACTGAGTAATCGTTAGGTTGTCACAGATAAATGCTATGATTAATATTCCTGAAGCCAACCAGGTATCAAATAATGAGTCCCACACTTCATACCCTTTGTCTAGGTAAATCCCATAAGATGTTTAAATGATCGTTGACGTGTTTTAAGAAGAGTTCCATTATATAATGCATAAAACTCGCCGCACAATTCAACGAGAAGCAATACCAACAAGGACCCAGCTTTTTCTAGGCCTGAGAAGTTACTTGATTCAAACATTTCTCGCTTTATGACGCAGTAGTTCTGGCTGTTTCAGACATATTGTCATGACTGGCAATACTATCATTTTCAGTCAGTGATGAAGCGTTCAATCTTCGAGTGAGGATCGCCCAACATCCACTCTCTAACAAGTCATGAACAATCTATAATATCCAAAGGGCTTATGAGTCGTGATTCTGGAACAATAACAGCCAACTACGTTCTTGCAGTGTCGCCAGTTTTTCTCTGAAAAAGCTAATTCCTTTTTTTTATTATCTCTTTGGAAGAAAATCTTACATATATAAAAATCCCACAGTCAATTTTTATTTCATTCAGGTAAGAATAAGAACTTAAGGCCTAGGAAGAAAACCTCAGTGGTGAAGGACTCGAATGGGAAAGATGGAAGGAGAACCAAAGACAAGAAAAACACGAGAAAGCAAAACCCTAGGAATGGTAAGAAAGGGACCGAAGAGGACACGAAAGACACGTCCAAACTGGACAGAAAGGTGAAAATGGGAACTGAGAAAGACGAGGAAAAGGTTGCTTCTAGATCAGAAGGAAAAACCTCGGACAAAACGTCGTGTAAGAACATAAAGAAATGTGGCAAGCTTGGCGGGAAATGCAAGAGCAATTGCAAGACCCAGGTAATCGACAGTGTTTGCAGAGGAAGGCAGTGCTCTTGCTGTTTGACCAGTAAGTAACATCTCATATTTCTAGTTGGATTCTCATATATATATATATATATATATATATATATATATATATATATATATATATATATATATATATATATATATATTATATATATTATATATATATTTATATATATATATATATATATATATATATATATATAGCCTATATATATATATATATATATATATATATATATATATATATATATATATATATATATATATATATATCTGTGTGTGTGTTAGCTTAATGATAAATAATATTGCCAAGACCAGGAAGAACATTCTTTATTGTACAAGCTTTCGAGGTATAAAACCTCATCATCAGGCTGAAAAAACCGACAAGGATGAGAATCAATAAAATTACAATAAAATGAATTGTCATAATAAATCTTCAGCAAAAATACTAACGAAATATATAAAATGAACAAGTAAATACAAACTAAAAGGGTGAGACGTAAAATAACGAAAAATTAAAAACACAAACATAAAAATATGAAAATAAAACTAAAGTGAAATGTAAACAAACTACCACTCACAAAGTAAAATATTTAACGACCTAATTGAGTACCTACTATGAAATTACACGATAGCTAGTTGAATACCAGACGATTTGTTCAATTCCGGTTTCATCTTTATAATAGTCAGCGACTCTGAAATTAAAAGGTCAGTCTATTTGAACAAAAGACAGTACCCGAAAATCCAGGTCAGTGAAAGGATGGTCCTGTGCTAAACTGTGTTCTCTAATGGCAGAAAAGGGTGGTTTGGAAAGGGAAACCTAGTTCTTAATAGAAAGACCTCTGTGTTCCAAATTTCTGTGTCTGAGCCAGCGGGAACTAGATCCCACGTATCGCAGACCACACTGCGAACAAGTGAACAAGTAAACGACACAGGAATTAAGGTCCACAGGCAGAGTAGGCTTCTCTCTCAAAAGTGATCTTATTGTAAAAGGATTACAGAAAACAAACCGGAAACTGATTTGAGGAAACAATGCTTAAGTATTTCTTGTAACTTTTTTCGGACCATATAGCTACTATGACCAAGGTAAGGCAATTTAATGTACTTTACATCTTTACTATCAGTACTGTACACCGGTCTGGGACAAAACTTTTCATTTAAAAAATTTTTCAGAACTTTGTAAAATACAAAAATGGGATATGAGTTTTCAGAAAAATAATTCTGGAGGAAAACCATATCTTGATTAAATAAATTAAAATCACAACAAACATTGTAGGCTCTATTAATCAAAGTGCGTATTGAGTTCATCTTATACAACTTTGGCGAAAAACTGAGGTAATTCGATCCCAAGCCAGTAAAAGTACTTTTCCTATAAACAGAGGTCTCAAATCTGCCACTATTTCTGTATACCTGTACATCTAAAAATGACAACTTATTATCCTGTTCCGTCTCACAAGTAAAAGAAATGTTAGGGTGACGAGACTTAAAATATTCAAAAAACAAATCAACATGTGATAATTCCTTAAACACAAGGAAAGTATCATCTACATACCTAACATTTCTTTTACTTGTGAGACGGAACAGGATAATAAGTTGTCATTTTTAGATGTACAGGTATACAGAAATAGTGGCAGATTTGAGACCTCTGTTTATAGGAAAAGTACTTTTACTGGCTTGGGATCGAATTACCTCAGTTTTTCGCCAAAGTTGTATAAGATGAACTCAATACGCACTTTGATTAATAGAGCCTACAATGTTTGTTGTGATTTTAATTTGTTTCATCAAGATATGGTTTTCCTCCAGAATTATTTTTCTGAAAACTCATATCCCATTTTTGTATTTTACAAAGTTCTGAAAAATTTTTTAAATGAAAAGTTTTGTCCCAGACCGGTGTACAGTACTGCTAGTAAAGATGTAAAGTACATTAAATTGCCTTACCTTGGTCATAGTAGCTATATGGTCCGAAAAAAGTTACAAGAAATACTTAAGCATTGTTTCCCTCAAATCAGTTTCCGGTTTGTTTTCTGTAATCCTTTTACAATAAGATCACTTTTGAGAGAGAAGCCTACTCTGCCTGTGGACCTTAAGTCCTGTGTCGTTCACTTGTTCACTTGTTCGCAGTGTGGTCTGCGATACGTGGGATCTAGTTCCCGCTGGCTCAGACACAGAATTTTGGAACACAGAGGTCTTTCTATTAGAACTAGGTTTCCCCTTTCCAAACCACCCTTTTCTGCCATTAGAGAACACAGTTTAGCACAGGACCATCCTTTCACTGACCTGGATTTTTCGGGTACTGTCTTTTTTGTTCAAATAGACTGGACCTTTTAATTTCAGAGTCGCTGACTATTAAAAAGATGAAGCCGGAATTGAACAACAACTCGTCTGGTATTAAACTAGCTATCGTGTAATTTCATAGTAGGTACTCAATTAGGTCGTTCAATATTTTACTTTGTGAGTGGTAGTTTGTTTACATTTCACTTTAGTTTTATTTTCATATTTTTATGTTTGTGTTTTTAATTTTTCGTTATTTTACGTCTCACCCTTTTAGTTTGTATTTACTTGTTCATTTTATATATTTCGTTAGTATTTTTGCTGAAGATTTATTATGACAATTCATTTTATTGTAATTTTATTGATTCTCATCCTTGTCGGTTTTTTCAGCCTGATGATGAGGTTTTATACCTCGAAAGCTTGTACAATAAAGAATGTTCTTCCTGGTCTTGGCAATATTATTTATCATTAAGCTAAGATTTCCAAGTAGCCGCCCAATTACCGAGACTATATATATATGTATATACACACACATATTATATATCTACTGTATATATACAGTATATATAAATATATATACATATATAAAATATATAGCCTATATATATATACATAGATGGATAGATTGACAAATAGATGATATAAGAATATGGGTATATTCGCAAGTCCGTATTTATATGTTTTATTATTTCCTTATTACATGATTACAAGAAATAGCGCCTTCATGACATCTACAGCCAAAATACAAATTTGACTCTTTGCTCCTTTTTTCAATCCTGGATCTTCATTTTATGAAATACTTGCTATTTCGGTATAGATCTAAATTAAATGAAAGTAAAAATCACTTATCAATCCATTATATGTTCAGCACAAACTTTCTTGTTCTACTTTTCAGTTAGTCCTCCGGACTTTCACGATTAAGTTATCAATGTAATTTAGTGCCCTATTACATTCTGAAAGCTGTGTGTGTGAATGCTTTATTTTCTCCCTATCATGCCTTCTCCTATACGTCGTTTGTTCTTGAAAGAATCAAGCAAAAAGTTTGAGTTTTTCCATAGGATATGCATGGACGATCTGCACTCGGCTGTAGGATAGTCCAGAAACTTATCAAGGAAATCCGTATGTAAAGAGATTCTCATGAAGTCTTGTATGAAAATCGGTTATTGCCCAATAACCTATTCTTCAATTCATCGGTGATCTAGACCTTATGAACTAACACCATCTTCACGAAAACATGGCCTCTGCATAACATTATCTATAAATCATTTCTTTTCCGGTTCTCAGGATGTGCACTGAAGGCCAAGAAAAAATGTGGCAAATTCAAAGGTATCTGTAAGAAGCAATGCAAGCCAGGGGAGAGGATAATCGAGAAAGGGTGCAAAGGTAAAAAATGTCAGTGCTGTGCAAAAGCTTGCAAGATAAAGGACTCGTGTAAAGATGCTGGTGGGCATTGCTCAAGTGGCAAGAAAGCCTGTGAAACAGGCAATATTGATCCCAAAGGATGTGGGGGCAAAAAATGCGTCTGCTGTCTTTCAGTGATCGTTGGAGGTAATGTATGTTATTTATTCTATTACTTGTTAGTTTTCCTACTTATCTGTAAAATTTCTAACGCCCATTCTAGAAAAATAAACTGCTGTTTAATGAAAACACGGAAACCCGAAATAAAATACGTAAGCCAATTTACAGTGTAAGATGACCTGATAAAAAATGAACGACTGAGTTTGTTATCTTGAAAGTTCTTAAATAGTCACAGAATTTTACTGAAGCCCCTTTCGCAACCTACATCTACTAATCAAAATTATACACTGATGAAAAGCTTTCTTCCTCTACCTTTACATACTTTTTACAAAATTATACTGATAACAAATGCCTTCCTTTTTCCAGTTAATTCTACTACCAAGGATTCTTTCACTGGACTAACCAATCCTGTTAGCCCTTATGTAATCAGTACCAATGGCTCAGTTGTAACAGATTCTTATGCCTCTGTGCAGACTAATGGCAACTGGTGGCTCAGTAATGACTAATACTGATGGCTCAGCAGTTACTGAATCTGATAGCTCAGTAGTTACCGAAACTGATGGCTCAGCAATGACTAATGCTGATAGCACTGTAGTTACTGAATCTGATAGCTTGTAGTTACTCAAGCAGATAGCTCAGTAGTTACCCAAGTTGATAGCTCAGTAGTTATTGAAGCCGATAGCTCAATGATGATTAATACTGATAGCTCAGTAGTTACTGAAGCTGATAGCTCAGTAGTTACTGAAGCTGACAGCTTAGTAATGACTAATACTGACAGCTCAGTAGTTACTGAAGCTGATGACTCTGCTGTTGCTAAAAATCCTGTGGAAAAGCCACAGCCTGTAACAAGCTCAGTTACAAACGACCCTTCATGACATCTACAGCCAAAATGGAAATTTTCTTTTTTGCTTTTGTTGTTAATCTTGGATCCTCATCTCATGACATACTTGCTAGCTCAGTGTATAACTAAATTAAAATGAGAGTGAAAGTCAGTTAATAATCCGTTATGTGCTCAGCAGAAACTTCCTCATTCTAAATTTCAGTTAGCCCTCCAGATTTTCGAAATTAAGTTTTTATCAATGTAATTTATTGCCCTAATACATTCTGACAGCTGTGTGAATGCTTTAGTTTCTCCTTACCATACCTTCTATACATAGTTTGTTCTTGAATCAGTCAAGAAAAAGTTTAAATATTTCCATATGATATGCATGGACGATCTACACTACGCTCTAATATAGTCCAAAAACTTATTAAGGAAACTCGTATGCAAACAGAGATTCCCATGAAGTCTTGTATGAAAATCGGTTATTGACCAATGACCTATTCTTCAGTCCATCGGTGGTCTAGACCCTATGAACTAAAACCATTTTTTTTTTTTTTTTTTTAACATCCATCTCCACGAAAACATGGCCTCTACATAACATTATCTTTAAATAATTTCTCTTCCGGTTCTCAGGATGTGCACTGAAGGCCAAGAAAAAATGTGGCAAATTCAAAGGTATCTGTAAGAAGCAATGCAAGCCAGGGGAGAGGATAATCGAGAAAGGGTGCAAAGGTAAAAAATGTCAGTGCTGTGCAAAAGCTTGCAAGATAAAGGACTCGTGTGAAGATGCTGGTGGGCATTGCTCAAGTGGCAAGAAAGCCTGTGAAACAGGCAATATTGATCCCAAAGGATGTGGGGGCAAAAAATGCGTCTGCTGTCTTCCAGTGATCCTTGTAGGTAATGTATATTATTTATTCTATAACTTGTTAGTTTTCCTAATTAAACGTAAAATTTCTAACGGCCATTCTAGAAAAAAACGGAATCCTGAAATAAAATAAGTAACCCAATTCAAAGTGTAAGATGACTTAATAAAAAAATGAATGACTGAGTTTCTTATCTTGAAAGTTCTTAATCATTCACAGAATTTCACTGAAGCCCCTTTCGAAATCTATATCTACTAATCAAAATTATCCATTGATGAAATCTTTCTTCCTCAACTTTTACATATTTTTACAAAATTATACCGATAATAAATGCCTTCTTTTTTCCAGCTAATTCTACTACCGAGGATTCTTTCACTGGACTAACCAGTCCCGTTAGCCCTAATGTAACCAATACCAATGGCTCAGTTGTAACAAGTTCTTACGCCTCTGTGCAGACTAACGACATTTCGAATGTAACTGCGTCTGGTGACTCAGTAATGACTAATGCTGATAGCACAGTAGTTACTGAATCTGATAGCTCAGTAGTTACTGAAGCTGACAGCTCAGTGATGACTAATACTGACAGCTCAGTATTGACTAATACTGACAGCTCAGTAGTTACTGAAGCTGATAGCTCAGTAATGACTAATACTGACAGCTCAGTAATTACTGAAGCTGATAGCTCAGTAATGACTAATACTTATAGCTCTGTAATGACTCATACTGATAGCTCAGTAGTTACTGAAACTGATGGCTCAGTAATGACTAATACTGATAACTCATTAGTTACTGAAGCTGATGGCTCTACCGTTACTAAAAATCCTGTGGAAACACCACAGCCTGTAACAAGCTCAGTTACAAACGACCCAACCCAGCCACAGGATCACGGATCAAATAATCCTGAAGTAACCACGGCACCCTCTCCACTTGGTAAGTTCACTTCAGAATGGGAGAGGTTTTGTTGGTGAAACTTAATCCCCAGCAGAATTTTCTCATCTTGAAGCATTTCTGATGATGAGGAAACAGAATAATGTCAGAGATCTGAATTTAATTAAACATAATGCTGAAAATGATTCAATAACTAAATGTGCAAAACAGGGTTTTTTTTTTATTTTCGCTCTATACTGTAGACAAAAACTAGGCTCAAGAAATTGCAAGTAACTATATTTTATACTTGTAAATTCATCTGTACACAGTTTACAGATGAATTTTCAGGTGTAAAATATAGTTATTTGCAATTTCTTTAGCACTAGTTTTTGTCTACAGTAAAAAGTGAAAAAAAAAAAAACAGATTATATTTAATTAAATTCAGATCTCTGACATTAGTCTGTTTCCTCATCATCAGAAATGTTTCAAGCCTAGAACATTCTGCTGGGGATTAAGTTTTCAGCATGTATATTTATTGCCATACTCAACTCGAATGAAATAATGAATTACCTGATTATATTGTTTATTTTGTTTTTGTTTTTAATAAACTATTATTTTTCTCAGTATTTGGAATTCTGACAGTGCTTTCATACGACCCTTTCTATCTTCAGCTATCCGCATAAGCTGTGCGATGAAGCTGTTAAACGTGACGCCAAATGTAACCAACAAACTTGAGGAAAGTAGAAATGGTCTCACAGCTTTGAAAGAAAAACTGAAAGAAATGGAAACCAGAGATGCGAGTTTGCCTGTGAGCGTTGCTAACATTATATTGGAAACAACTGCTGAATACAAGAATCTGTCAAGGTACTGTAACTCCCTTGCCAAGATAGTAAACAAAATTATCAGCAATGAAACAAACTCTGAGGAAAAAGTGTGTCCTGTCCAAAATATGACGAGTGTAAATAGTAAGTTAGGGAAGAAGATAGTAGAGCTAAATCAAATATTGACAGACCTTGATGCCCAAGGAAAAAACATCAGAAAAACCTCGCCCAGACAAATGGTCGCGATATCGGAGGTCATCAGGATAATGGATGAGGTCATCCAGGAGTTGCAGCTGACCCAACAGGTGTTCATAGTAATTATAATAATAATTGAAGACATTCTTGGCATTGGTAAGTAGCAGTTTCAGGACTGATGATCACACTCTGCAGTTATGCGAGCTGAATTTGAAGTTATATTATCTTTCCCCATCCTTATGAAAAATATACAATGAAACAAATATGAGAGAAAGCTCTCTTTTATGAATCATTTATTTGGCAGCATAAATAATACTGTTTTCCAATTTAAAACTATCCAAAGAATGTCCATGGCATAAAAGAAATATGAAATGAAATTTAGTACTACAACTTTTAGAATTTGTTTCGTAATAGATGGACTGAGGCTGACAAAGAATATATTAAAAATATTAATGACTGTTATTAGACCATTCCATTTAGCATTTCTTCTCTCTGTGTTTCCTTCCAATATGAGAATATGTCTTTTACTAAGGATATAAGATTCATTGCTAGAATAAAAGAAATAGAATGAACTTGTTTAAGAATTAAAATCTAGAATGCTCTTCTTTTGGCAGTGAGCAGAAAAGTTTTGCAAGATATGTGTTAAATAACCATTTTTTCTTTTTCAGACACTGACAGTGATGGAAGTCCTGATACACTGGACAACTGCCCTAACATACCAAACATTGGTCAGGTTGATTCTGACAATGATGGTATAGGTGATGCATGCGACAACTGTCCACAATTGAGCAACATAGCTCAGACAGACCGTGACATGGATGGATTTGGTGATGTATGTGACAACTGTCCTTCTAAGAGTAATCCTGACCAGACAAATTCAGACAGTGATAAACTAGGAGATGCATGTGACAATTGCCCATTGACTGCCAATGTTGATCAAAGGGATTCTGATAGCGATGCTATTGGAGATGCTTGTGACAACTGCATAAATAAAAATAACACAGACCAGAAAGATATGGACCTTGATGGTGTGGGAGATGTCTGTGATAACTGCATCAATATTTTCAACACCAATCAAAATGATACTGATAAGGATCTTGTTGGTGATTTTTGTGACAACTGTATAAACATGAGCAATAAAGATCAGATGGATACTGATGGTGATGGCACTGGAGATGTTTGTGATAACTGTCCGAACATAAGTAACCCTAATCAAGAAGATGAAGATAATGACAAGATTGGGGATGCCTGTGACAACTGTAAAAGTACAGCTAATTTCGATCAAACTGACTCTGATAATGACAATTTTGGAGATCTTTGTGACAACTGCCCCATGACCAACAATTTTAATCAGGTAGATCAAGATGGTGATGGTATAGGGGATGTGTGTGATAACTGCATTGTCATCAGTAACAAAGACCAAAACGACATTGATGGTGATAACATAGGAGACGTATGTGACAACTGCCCAAATATTCAGAACACAAATCAAGAAGATACTGACAATGACAAAGTTGGGGATGCTTGTGACAACTGCTTGGCTATCCCTAATCCTGACCAGAAAGATGGAGATAAGGACACAGTTGGAGATGCATGTGACAACTGCCCAACTAAAAGCAACGTAAATCAAAGTGATGTTGATTCTGACACAATTGGTGATGCCTGTGATAACTGTGTAATGATGAGCAATATAAATCAAGAGGATGCAGATGCAGATAACATTGGAGATGTTTGTGATAACTGTCCTAATGATAGTAACTTTAACCAATCTGACGCTGACAAAGATGGATCGGGTGATGTGTGTGACAATTGTCCACAGGTGTCTAACACAAACCAGGAGGATGAGGATGGAGATACAGTTGGAGATGTTTGTGATAACTGCCCTGACAACCCTAATAAGGACCAGAAAGATAGTGATGGTGATGGCAAAGCTGATGCCTGTGATAACTGCCCAGGCATTCCAAACAGATTACAAGAAGATATAGATGGTGATGGGGTGGGAGATGCATGCGATAATTGTGAAAATGTAGCAAATACTGATCAGGCAGACATGGATAAAGATGGTGTTGGTGATGTCTGCGACAACTGTAAGAATATTACCAATTGTAACCAGATGGATATAGATAATGATGGTTTTGGAGATGTCTGTGATAACTGCCCCAATATTACAAATCCAGATCAGGTGGATAAAGATATCAGGACAAATATTTCTGGGATAATAGTAATTATAGGTGATGGCATTGGTGACGTTTGTGACAACTGTCCAAGAAAATGGAATCCAGCTCAGAATGATATAGATCTTGATGGAACTGGAGATCAGTGTGATAACTGTCCAAATGTTGCTAACACTGGTCAAGAGGATGTTGATGGTGACAAAGTTGGTGATGTTTGCGATAACTGTCCTCTAACAAACAATTCTGCTCAGTTAGACTCAGACAGTGACACTATTGGTGATGCCTGTGATACTTGCCCAAGTGTATATAATCCTACTCAGATTGATACTGACAATGATGGTTTGGATGATGCTTGTGACAACTGTCCTTTCACACTTAATCCTGCTCAGATTAACAGTGATAACGACAATTACGGTGATGAGTGTGACAATTGTCCTTTGATAACAAATATACACCAAGAAGATTCTGATGGTGATGGTGTAGGCGATGCATGTGATAACTGTAGAACTAAAAATAATACTGACCAAAGTGACATAGATACGGATGGTTTAGGTGATGTTTGTGACAACTGCCCCACACAGTCAAACAGATATCAAACTGATTCTGACGGTGACGGAATTGGTGACATATGTGATAACTGTCCAAAGGTGGCAAACACAAACCAGACAGATGGTGATAGTGACAATGTTGGAGATGTTTGTGATAACTGTCCTAGTGAAAGTAATGAAAATCAAGTTGATTCTGACAAAGATAAGGCAGGAGATGTCTGTGACAACTGTCCAGGGATCAAAAACTCGAATCAGGAAGATACTGATGGCGATGGGGTAGGCGATGTTTGTGATAATTGCCCCACTGTGACCAACAGAGATCAAACAGATAATGATACGGACAATGTTGGTGATGCATGTGATAACTGTGCTGTTATCCACAACAGCAACCAGATGGATTCTGATGCTGATGGCATAGGAGATATGTGTGATAACTGTCCTGGTATCAGTAACACAAATCAAACAGACACTGACAAAGATAGTAAAGGAGATGTATGTGATAACTGTCCCTACATAAGCAATAAAAACCAGAGTGATATTGATAGAGATGGAATTGGAGATGCATGTGACAATTGCAAAACATTTAATAACTCTCTTCAAACAGATTCGGATAGAGATGGCCTGGGTGACGCCTGTGACAACTGTCCATTTTCAGGGAATAACAATCAAATGGATGCAGACTATGATGGCATTGGGGATGCCTGTGATAACTGTGTTAATGTGACTAACACAAACCAAACGGACTCTGATGGGGATGGTGTTGGGGATGCATGTGACAACTGTAAGAATGTAAGCAATGCTAACCAACTTGACCTTGATAATGACGGAACTGGTGATGCCTGCGATAACTGCCTTACCTTACCTAATGCCAACCAGAATAATTCTGATGGTGACAATTTTGGCGATATTTGTGATAACTGCCCCAGAACTGCTAACAGTAACCAGACAGATTCTGATGGAGATGGTATAGGAGATGCCTGTGACAACTGCCTGAGTATTAACAACAGAAATCAAGAGGACAAAGACAATGATGATGTAGGTGATGAGTGTGACAATTGCCCAGATGATGGAAATAACAACCAGCTTGATAGTGATGGGGATGGAGTGGGTGATGCATGTGACAACTGCCCATTTGTTCCCAATAAAGACCAAGCAGATAAAGACAGGGAGACACTAGATTCTCAGGTGGTGGTATTTGTTGGCGATAAAGTTGGTGATGCATGTGATAATTGCCCTCATATATGGAATCCTACACAAGAAGACTCTGATGGGGATGGAATTGGAGATGCCTGTGATAACTGCAAGACAATGAGCAATAATGGCCAAGAGGATGAAGACCAAGATGGCATAGGAGATGCCTGTAATAAAATCAGATTTGGTGTGTAAACCAATCACTCCAAAGAGTCTCTGAAATGATTCTGTTTCTTTGAAACACTTGGCCTGTTTAGATTTGGTTATTGGCTATCTCTGATGACAAAACCCACAGTAAACTAATTTTCATTGCTGTTGTATATAATTCTAAAATATTAATTAGCCATAAAGTGGTATTTCTCTGTGTGATTATTTTCTCAGGTTGTGTTTATCAAGACAGGGAATTTGCTCCAGGCAGCACAGTAAATGAGTTTTGTGCGCAATTACAGTGTTTCCAAGGAAAACTTTTGCCAACAGGTTGTTTTACTGGACGATGTAAGCACTTTAACTAAGAGGATACTCTACTAAAAGTAAAATACTTTTCTATCATACTTACGGTAGGGTCCCCAATTAGTATGCGTGGTCCAATTAATATGCATTTTTAGTAAAAAAAAAAAATTCCTATCAAAAAGTTTTAGAGTATGGTATCCATATTTACTCTAAGTAATGTTTCATATTCATGTTACGTTCCCACAAAAAGAGAACTTTTATTAATCAGTTACAAAAAAAGCAAAGCTAAGGAAATAAGTATAAAAAACTAAAAAAAATAATGACAATCTTGTAAATTTTGTAAGGGCAGTGACCTCTGGGAAATGATATTTTGACCATCTTCTTTTAAATTCATTCCATTTCTTTTCATACAGATAGTTGGTTAAGGAATAGAATAAGCCCCTGAGCATGCTAAATCATATCAATTTTATTTAATAAGGAGGGGAGGAGGGTGCATACAAGTTGGTCCAAATTAAGCACCAAGGCTAATTAGTAGGCGCTTTTCAAATGCATCAAATAAGGACACAACCACCACTCACAGATTACACAGAAGTCACCCCCACCACAAATAATCATTTATTAATTTTCTTTAAATGTCTATCAAGTACTGGTCTTTCCAACATGTCTTAAACCAGACCCATTTTGTATGCACTGGCTATGGAATTCTTTGTACATGGGTACTATCTGGATTTTCTGTTATCATATTTTCCTCTTGTACACAACTGCATGTGTTATTTGTCAGACTTTTACATGAAACTGATAAGTTTACTGTATATTCATACAGAAATATGACCAAATCCCTGAGAAGAAGCCACTCGAGAGTGCAGTGGCCAATGGGATTAACTAAAAGGGCTTCTGTGATGAAGATATGTATTTCTACACTTCTATGATTATTTCTCTGGTAATTTTAACACATTCATGATGTTTTTTATGATAATCATATGGTTATATTCATTACTTCTCCTAAAATACTGGATTTTTTCTTTATCTCTTTATAAATGATGATTATTGCTCTCTTTGTACGACACAAGAAAACAATCACACCTATCAATGTGAAACAAGGCCCTAGACCTCTTTAGACAGAGGCTGAAGATTAATTACATTGTTCCATGCAAGTGGATTCATCCAGTCACAAAATACATCATGAATGCAGTGAAGTGATTCAGCATTGGTTGCTGATGCTTTAGATTATTTAAAAGGAATAGACACCCTAGATGCTTTTGCAGATCCTTCAACTACAACGCAGATAAATCAGGATTTTCACTTTCCCCTAAACAAGGAAAAGTCTCAGCAATACTAGGAGAAATTTTTTTTTTACAAAAGGGTCAGATCTTTTAAAAGCAATGTAACTGTGGTTGGTAGTATTTACAGAGATGGCAGGATACCACCTTGCACAATAATTTACCTTAGAAAATAAACTCGCTCAGTGAGCGCAGAAGAGTTTCCATCGTCCTATGAGTTCATAGTTGGCAAAAGTGAAAAAGGACAGATAATATACAAAACACTTCTTGAGTATCCTTGTAGTGGGTTAATAACTGGCTGACAGCAAACAGTGTACAAAGGTCAGTCACTGTATGGTCTGACTGGCAAGAGCCCAGCAATAATTATCAATTGGCCAAACAGCTTCTCGAATTAAATATAATCTTGTATGGACAGCCTTGAAACACAATTCATTTTTTACAAGCACTGGACTAGAAAATAAGGATGGCCCAGAGAGGCTAGGGAAAGGGAGCACCTACATGACGACAAAATACCTTGATTACATTTTATCAAGGTTTTCTTGCCAGTCTACCAGTAGTACTTGAGAGAGAATATTATATCTGATTTCTGCACATATGGGTTAGTGCTAGTTGACCCAGATGCGTCAGGTTATGAAAATCTTCAGCCAGCTGCAGTTCAAAAAGAACACAGTTCCACTATCTTCGAGAAGAGCGGGAGATTCTACATATTTCCTGAAACTGATGAGGTCTTGTATACAGAAAAGAGAATCCTCTTTAAGATAACAGAGTAATCTTATCTACAGTAGTTCTTGGCACCAAGGTGGGGTCACCTGGTGGAGCAGTCGACGACTGTCAGTAGGTATCTTGCTCCTCTTGATGGGGGAAGAGGTCCTACTATGTTGATGTGGATGTGCCCAAAGCGTCTCTTTGGCTGGGGGGAATTCGCCCACTCCCGGTTCGGTGTGCCATCCCACTTTGCTTGTCTGACACTGCATACACTGTCTTGCCCAGGCCGTCGCGTCTTTCTGTATGCCGTGCCAGACAAACTTCTCTGTCAGCAGTCTGGCTGTTGTCCTTCCGGAGGGGTGGGATAGGCCGTGGATGATGTTGAAAACCAGCCGACGTCTGGAGGCAGGTACCAGGGGGCGGGGGCGTCCGGTACCGACATCGCTCAGTAATGTTGATCCTCCTGAGCCGAAGGGCACGTCCTTCCACTTCAGCAATGTGACGGCTGCACGGTAGGCTGGGGTCTCAGGGTCAGCAGCTTGTTCACAGGCGAGGTCCTCGTAATCGATCCCGAGCTGTACGGAATTGATCTCGATTCTCGAGAGGGCGTTCGCTACTGGGTTCTTCCTGCTGGGGAGGTATTTAATGGTGCAGGTGAACTCCGCGATGGCTGCGAGGTGCCGCTGCTGCCTAGAGGACCATGCGTCGCCCAGCTTCGTGAAGGCGTGGACCAGCAGCTGGTGGTCAGTCCAAATTGTGAAGGGCGTCCCCTCCAGGAGGAACTTGAAGTGCTGTACTGCCTGGTATGCTGTGAGGAGCTCTCGGTCAAAGGTGCTGTAGCAGGACTCGGCAGAGTTTAGCCTCCTACTGAAGAAGGCAATGGGCTGAGGGGTCCCTCTGATGTCCTGTTCCAGGACTGCTCCGCAGGCGACGTTGCTGGCGTCTGTCGTCAGCTGGAGGGGAGCACTGGGGTCCTGATGGGCCAAAGGTGTTGCTTTGGCGAAGGAGGCCTTCGTCAGGAGGAAAGCCTTCTGCTGGTTGGGGCCCCACACTAAGGTCTTTGGACGTCCCTTGAGGACCTCCATCAGGGGGCCCATGGTGTGAGCAATCCCCGGGATGAATCTTCTGTGGTAGTTGACCATCCCGAGGAATTCTTGTACGGCCCTGATGGAGGTAGGGGTGGGGAACTTCTCGACGGCTTTGACAACATTTGGCAGATGCCTTCCGGGGATATCTCGTGGCCCAGGAACTCCACCTTCTCGACACCAAAGGTGATTTTGTCAAACCTGATGAAGAGGCCACTCTCCTGCAGGCGCTGCAGGACCTTCCAGATGTGTCGCAGGTGTTCCTCCCGGGATCTGGAAAAGATTAGGATATTGTTGACGTAGCAGATGCAGAAGTCCAGGTCCCCCAGGATGCTGTCCATGAACCTCTGGAAGGTCACGACCAAGTTCCTCAGGCTGAAGGTGGAGAAGGCAAAGACATAGGACCCGAAGGGCGTGACGATGGCGGTTTTGGGGATGTCCTCCGGCGCTACTGGGACCTGAAAATAAGATTTTAGTAGGTCCATTTTGGAGAATATCCTGGCCCCGTGGAAAGAGGCTGTCAGGTCCTGCATGTTCGGCAGGGGGTAGTGGTCTGGTTCTGTTGACAGGTTCAGCCGCCTGTAGTTGCCACAGGGCCTTCAATAGCTGTCTGCTTTCTGCACCATGTGAAGAGGGGAAGCCCATGGGCTGGGAGCCTTTTTGCATATGCCCATCCTTTCCATTTTTGCGAAGGCCTTTTTGGCCTCCTGAAGGCGCTGCGGGGGAAGCCGTCGGAACTTTGTGTGGGTCGGGGGGTCTCTTCGTCTTGATATGGTGGTATATCCCATGTTTGGCAGGAATCCCAAGCATCTGGCAGAGCTCAGGTTTGAAGACCTCCGGGAACTCCTTCAGGAGGGAACCATAATGGTGGGGCACAATGGAACAGAGGGCGGGCTCCCTGGGGCCTGGCGACAAGGGCAGGGACTGGCAGGATTGGGTGTCCAGCAGGTGTTTGCGGCTGACGTCGACTGCTAGACTGAAGTGGGCGGGGAAATCCGCCCCCAGGAGTGGAGTCCTGACGCCCATGATGATGAACTCCCAGCTGTACCTCCAGCCAAGGATGGAGATTGGCAGGAGCTTGGTGCCATAGGAGAGGATGGGGGACCCGTTTGCGGCCGTCAGGCAGGTAGTCGGGTCCGGCAGTTGTCTGCGGTCCTCTCCTGAAGGAGGAAACACCGAACGCATGGCTCCAGTGTCGACCAACATCATCCTGCCGGAGATCGCGTCGCGGACGCAGAACCCTACTGGTAAGGGGCCCCTGGGTATTTTTGTTGTTGCTACCACGGCGGCCTGTGGGGTTGGCCGCCGCCTCCTCCGTTTTTTTGAAGGGAAGAAAGGGCAGGGGGCTTCGCACCTCCAGGCGGCTCTCCCAAACCTCTGGTGGAAGTAGCATAGCCCCGGCCCCTCCCTCTTCTGCTGGTAGGACGACTTTTTCTGCTCAATGGAGTTGACGGGCTCCGTGGTGGGGTCCTCCGGCAGGAGGCAGTTGGTGGAGTGTGTGGGCGCAGTCGCCAACTTGGCCGCCTTCATGGAGTCTGTCAGCTGCTGCGCCGACCTGATTAGGTCCTCAACTGGCAGGGTGTACCTCCCGTGATCTGCCCATGGACCTCCAGCAGTAGCTGCTGCAGGAAGATCTCCCTCGACAGACTGATTTCCTTGCGCCTGCCGCTGCTGTCAGTCTTGGGGAGGAGGAGGAGGTCCTGGAGGCTGTGCCACACTTCCAAGAGGTTTCCCTCCTGCCGGGGGTTGAGGGCGAGGTCGAGGGCGAGGGCAGCTGTCTCGGAGACCGGCAGGGAGCAGGTCTCGATGAGAGTGGATTTCAGTTCTTGGAAGATGGTGGGGACTGATGTCGTCATCAACCAAGGGGCGATCTTCTTATATATCTCCTCCGGGAGGGCGTTAATGGCGATGTCCACCTTCAACACCTTGTCAGTCAGGCCTGCTATTCTGAATTGCCCCTCGACCCTGTAGAGCCAAGACAGCGCGTTCTCCCTGGTGAATGGTGGCAGCCTTATGTTAAGGGCCATCTTTGGTTGGTCCATCAGGGGGGTCATCGCATGGGGCAGCAGTACCGGTGTGGAGATGTGCGCGGGAGGAGGTTGCGAGAGGGAGGTGTCTGCCTCAGAGAGGTTCGCGGTAATTTGTTGGGAATGTCTCTGTCCATGCTCTTTTTGCGCTCTCACTTGGAGTGTGTGGGAAAACTCACGTCAATACACGCTGGGGGAGCGTGCCGTGTGGGTCCGCTAATGACGCTGGCGACCTGCCGATGAGGGTCGGTTAACGCCCAAACGCTTTGTTAGAGCGCCGTAGTTAGTCTGTTAGGGGTGTGGATTAGGTTCACTGGGCCAAGACTTAGTTGCCGTTTGGGTCCATTAATGGCTTCCAGGAACCACTCCGGGGCTCACCACTGTGAGAGAGGTGCGAAATAATAAGCAGGAGGACAAATACTGCTGGTTTATTGATGAAAACTAGCTGCTTATAAAGCAGGATGCGGACGTCTGCGTAGTTCCAGGAGACTGCTGGTAAAAAACAGGACAGGTTCATACAGAGAACATAGTGATCAACAATGTCTGACATACGACATAAATAACTCATTACTTGTACATAATACATGATTGTTTAGAAAGACAACATATACACAGTTTACAATTATGATGATAAATATATATTCCGATCGACCTTAGGTCAATGAAAAGGCACTGCAGAAAACAGGATGTTCTCTACAGAGAACGCATTGAGCAGGGACTTTACAAAAGTAGAGGCATCAAAGAAACCAAGAAGTGATACATAAGACGTGTATTATCCCACTCTGTGATACTCTGAAATCTTGTCGTTCCTTCAAGATCTAGAAATGCTATGTCCTTCAGTTTCCAACATCACAGAGGTAAATGAAACTTTAGTGTAATTTAATTTCATTGTTTACACTCATACGGTAAATCGCAATTATGTGACATTTTACAAACTTCAGCACGTAAAGAAATGCAAAAACCATATTTCAAATACAATTAGAAAAATATATAATATATTTACAAATACACATACATTATAGATATACATATAATATATATATATATCAAATTGTTTAACAGTATTATAAATACAACTGGTCCAATAATCTCCCACAGAGAAGGTAAATAAAAAAACTGGTCTCTTTTTCAGGACGCTTAGTCAATTATATTCAAAGAAAA
>NC_089784.1:23303003-23315503 GCF_040412425.1 Macrobrachium rosenbergii | reverse complement strand
AATAAGATGTTATAAGCATCTTAGTTCAAGGGGTACAGGGTATTTGGCAGTTATAAGCGATTTTTGAGATTTTGCATTTCTGTTATGGTTTCTGGAACCTATCCCCACAAAAAGTGGGGGAACACTGTATATAACTGAAATATACATTTTGTCTACAGCAATCAATTATATGTAGTCTAGTCACTAAAACATTTACTACTGTCCTTGAACTTACTTGCAGTGAATTGACCAAATCTGGAAGCTGAGATGACTTCATTGGGAAGGAGGGTGGTTGTTCTGGAGTGACACAAACGCATTAAATTCTATATCCCTCCCAGTCTTGATGAGAGCAACGTTGTTGTCTATTTGCATGAGACTGGGACTTGACTGGAAGGAAAGAGAAAGAAAATATAGAAACACACCAATGAGACTTTCTTCTTTAAGTAGTCTGACATACTGTATAAAGTATCATGCTATTTAGTTCTTATACATTAGGTATATCCATGAGAAGCACTACTATTTCCCAGACTTTCTGTAGTCATCATAAAACCCCTGCTGTATAAATGTTCTGCTGATACTACAATAACAGTAAAGCTAGCAGCTTTCCCATCTGAATTCTGGATGTTATTTCCTCATTAAATTTTTCTGAAGTTTGTTACTGATCTCCAACTTTCATACTTACTCGAAATCTGGGTGGATGGTGATCACTTCCACAGCACTGGGTGGGAATTGGTTTCATTGTGCTTAGACAAATTGAGTTTTCCTAATTTCACTGACCTCACTCTGCAAGAACAGACCAATATCATTATTCAGCTTCCTTCTTCTCAAAAACATTTTGGGACTATTTGGATCCAATTAACTAGTGTAAATGAAATGAATGCAATAAACTAACACTGAGCTACACAAACACTGCAATCCATGACAATAATAGTGAAAAAGAGAGAGGGAAGCTTGATCATAAAAAAAAGGCATTCTGCAAAAGCTGAATTATGACAAGATATTTTTTACTTCATTTTGACATTGAAAAAAAGATCTTCTCTTGGACCACAGCATTAGTGTTATAAATGACATACAACACGGTATAACACTATGCAGATGTTTAGTTTTCACCATTGTGAAAACAGTAAAATGACTTAGTGCCTAATAAATTGCTAAGAAAATCTTCCCTCTGGTGTAAGATTCAATGAACATGCAGTCTTAGAGCTGTGGGATAGAAGCCTTGACTAAGTTATATGCCATCTAGTATTCAGAAAGCAACATTGGAGTTATCTAACCTGCACTAGTTCTATATTTTGGAATACCAGGTAAATTTGGAGTTTCCAACCAGCTAAATTATAGGTTTCTTCTCTTTACAAAATGTAATGACCTCATTATGTTTAGCCCATAGGGTCAATATATTAAAAACAATGACATGGCTCATGACATTTAAATAACTGCACATTAAAGGCATCCTTACCATCAATCCCCAAACATTACAGTAATTGTGCTATGCTGTAACATGTACATTAGTCAACGTAAATAAAAATAAAATGATAATAATAAATGGACTCACAGTCGTGTTGGATCTAAGGCACAGTGGGCTGCCATCACCAGATACTGTGGATGGATAACTGTGGCTCCACAAATGGTGTTCTCTCCTGTTGCAGGTCCAGCCATTCCTGTGATGATGGTGACAAGGACCAAACTTAAAATGTCATTTATTTTTGGAAACTTATTCAACTTCTGCAAGTTTGATAGAGACTATTTTTCTTAAAATAAAGACATTATTTAGCTGAATTGCTAGAAAACAGATGGCAATGTCTCGGTAGTCCTATCTATAAAGTCCTCATATATTGTATTACTTGTAGCCCTTTCTACTAAATGAGGAATTAAAGAACCTGCTATGTACAGCAACAGTACATGACTCTTTTTATATTGAATACTGTGGTGGTACTTGTTGGGGCAAAAAATGCAATAATATACTATAATGTATAAGTGACTTAAAGGAAGGAAACAGTTATTCACTTGTTTACCTAAAATGTCCTATTGACAACACTGTGAGTGACACACGTAATTTTATCCATAAAGTTTGTGATGTTTTCAAAATATCAATACCAAAATTTCAGAAAGATTTTGGAAGGATTATGGTAAGATCAGCAAAAAGTTAAACAAAAGGACCAGGAAGAAGTCGAATATTCACAGCCAAAAGGGGTAATTACCATAAAAAGAAAAATTCTTATGAGGATGACTCCATATTAGATGGCTGCAATCTACTTGAAAGGAGGATATTTTAAAATTTATCAACATGTCTGACTGACATCATTTGGATAGTGTTATTTCCACTCATTATTACTGCAAGGAGCTCATTTACTGGAAGACAACAAGCAATAATTTATCATTAATGATAGTCTCTTCAAAGTAGAGTTCAGTTCTTTTGTTAATGGAGTAACGCACAGTAAATTGCACATTGCGAAAATTGTATCTCATTTGATATAGAAGAATTATCAAGAATAACAAGATTATCTAACTTCTTGTGAAAGAAATGTTTTAAAATGATAAAGAAACTGCTTTTGCTAAAATGAACATATTATCATGGCTACATATCAGTCAGGATGAAGAGTTTGCTTATTGGAAAGCTAAATCTCTTATAAGTAAAAAGACTTGCTTTATCATTTTATGCTAAAAAATTCAAATTAAAGTGAGGGACTCTATGAGTGTGACATGAATCCTGTCTAGTGTGAAAGAATTTCATTTATTAAATTGATAACTTTTCTACTGATATATCTAGTACTAGCTGGATTTTTATATCATGATCAAGTATTTCAAGACAGGTATATAAAAAATATTAATGTCTAGAGAGAGAGAGAGAGAGAGAGAGAGAGAGAGAGAGAGAGAGAGAGAGAGAGAGAGAGAGAGAGAGAGAGAGAGAGAGAGAGAGAGAGACTTACCGAATTCAGGGTTCATTATTGACTGCAATGGTCGAGAATCCTCACAAAACTGGCACATTCTTCAGCAGTCATCTCGTTTGGGGCATAGTTTGGCATGGTTTCTATCTTTCCAAGACTCCACAGTGGTTATTTCTGTCTTCAAAATGATTATCTGAAAACAAAAAAAACAATAATGAGACTTGTCAAGAAATTATCTAAATTTCTGTTGGCTGTAAGATAACCCCGTGCTTTGTCTTAAGTTGTTGTTTAAGGGAGAGATGTTGTACATTACAAAGATAATTGACTAAAGCTTCCTGAATAAGTGGAAAATGAATTAGAGGTGGTAATAAGGAATCAGTTCAGATTCTTTGCTTTCAGAGATTCATTTTTGCAAAACAAAATCTAGTTTTGCAAAAGACATAATTATCACAGCTTACTTCGTGAAGCACTTCCTGGTCTTCCAACCTGTGGCTGAGGTGTGTAAAACTGGCAGGAGAAATGACAGGCTTGAAACATCTGTGTTCTCTGTGTCTTACACAAGCCATTTCTAGCCAGGGTACCACTCTCACTTCTTACATCAACACATGCAGATTCTGGAATTTATTAATTTTATTTATTTAAAAAACAAAGAACTCCCTCATTTCACTGGTACTTAGACTCCACTGTTTTCTTGATTGTTTGTACCTTAGGTTCCATATAAAACAATGCTTCTGTGATGCGATCTCACTTCAAAGACTATCATAACATTTAAAAAAGCTGTATTCTGAAAATTAGTCTAAAACCTAAAGGAGACTGATTCTGCTCCTGACAAAGGGTGTTTTTGTATGTCCATGCATGTTTATTCATGATTATAAACCACATGTGCTGGTCAGTTTTTAAATAAGAATATATATTCATTATAACAAAGTAATGTGAAACAAGCATAGGCTTTTTTGTGTATTTGTAATTATGCATCATCTATGGTATTCAGTTTTATAATGAAAACAAAATAGTATTCAAAATAAAACAATAGTACATTATTATGGTTTTCATTAACATCGTACGTTAACAATGAACAACAGCTACTTCTTCACTGGACGTCTTTTACAGGCATTCATTAGTTTTTTTTGCTATTAGTAAGCCAATTATTGCCACAAGAGCATCTTCTGCTGACGCCTTGGCTGCTAAAGAGAACTGAGTACAAAAACTGTATTGTTAATGGTGAAGTATGCCTATGCAGGTAGATCTGTACAGGTATACCTGCAAATTAGGGAAATCAGTCCACAGAGAGAGCCAATTTATAGGAAAAGGTAGTATATAAATAAATTTGAGAGAATAGAAAATAAAACACCAATGCACCTGAATTCAGGAGATGTCAGCAGAGAGCAGGAATGAATTTCCTCCTCACTTTAACCTTTGGAGATCAGATTCCATATCTGCACTAGGCAAACTATTCTACATTTTAGTTGTAGCCAAGATAAAACTCCATCTGGCCTTAAAACAATTCTAAGATGATAAAACCGAGTACCTTGAGCTATAGTTTGTCACCTTCTTGTTGAGGTACATTGACAACAGGTCTACGAAAGGAATCCTTCAAAGATTCCACAACACTACAGATCTCCAGATGTAAAAACCTTTCAGCAGAGAGGAATTGTCTCCTTCCGTTGAGGGAGTTCATAACGAAGTTTTAAATTCCAAAGATAAATCTTGCTACTAAATGAACATTGCTCTCCTCTGCCACAATAAGATCTCTATCTCTAGCTGGCATAAGCTCTCTGACCTGGTATCTCTTTGATTTTTCAAATGGGCAACAGCATGAGGCAATAACTGTCCTTCACCATGACTCACCATGATATGACGTCTTCATGGGTGACAATGATTGTCATCTAATTTGTGGTCAATCTTTTCAAGGACTCTACAAACATAGCATAAGACAATCGATTTTATGGTTTTAGGTAAATCAAAATTATAAAAAAAAAAATTAAATTTAACATAATTATACTGTAAAAGTTTTGCCACTATCTTATGTCGTTTCAGAATATACAGTACTCTGAGAACTTCTTTTAATGCAACAGAATTTCTAAGTAAATTCAGTAAAACTTTGTTAATCTAGCTACTTTTAACTTATACTTCAGCCTCACTCAGTCTTGGCTTTCTCTCATCCAACATCCCCACTTTTCCAATTTATTTACATACCTTGGTTTCTTACCATCCACTTCACAGCCCTTCCCAAAGGGAATGGGCAGCCCTATCCAGTCCCTCACCCCACCAAACCTAGCCTGATCCACCAAATACGGTTTACCATTACGATTAGACACGAAGGATGACTGCCTAAAATGTCATTTTTGGCAAAATGACGTCAGTGATTATTGAAAAGACTGTACAGTATTTGACATTTAAAATCACTTATTTTTTATGCAATCACTGCATTAAGAATCTGTACGCCTCCTAGTACAGCATAGCACTTTTCCAGATTAACGGCCTTTTTTACATAAAGAACATTTCACTGATGGCATGACCACTTTGTAAACAGAAAAAAAAAAAAAAATTGCAAAGACACAGCGTTAAGATTCTTCAAGAATCTTCAAATATCCTCATATGCAGCAGGCAGGAAATGTTATCTGAAAATGGTGAGACTATCGCCAATGAGTCCAAAAATATTATGAAATTAATGCCATTAAGCAGACATAACATGAAACAAATCATAACACACATCATGTTACAAAAATATATGAAAAAACCTTAGACACTGGTTAATGGTATATGTTGCAATACATTACTGTATATATAATAGCATATATACTGTATATTTTCTAAATTAGTTATAACTTCTGCATCCTACAAATATCTTGGTAACTATTCATGTGTAACATTTCTCAAATAGAATATAAATGTCTTAGCATAGGCTGACCTCCCCTACTCTGTAGAAGAATGGGGTGGGGTCACAGTGGGGGACATACTCACCCATTCAAATATTGCTCTCCAGAAAATATTCTCTATTTCATTAACACCAACTATGGGATTCAGGAAAATGTCCATATACATAGTAATTTTTCCTAATTTCCTTTATAATGTGAATGCAGGTCACAGTATGCCAATCTCTCAATGGATGGGTACTTGAGCATTTAAATCTAACCAGTCACATCCACTGGTCAACCTGGGTCATGTCATAAATCTATTTCTTTTTAAAGCCAACCAACAGGAATGCTTTGGCGTACATCCAAATGCCTTGTAATCCATCATTCAGCTTAAATATCAGCATACAGTAAATGCAAGTAGACCTGAAAAAGAGCATTACAAGTGTTCTTACTCAAGTGTGAGGAGTTTAATCCATTCAATGGTTTACCCCTTAATGGATGGGAAACATCATACGAGTATCTACAACAGGTTTTTTGAGTGATGGATGGGATAACTCACATGAGTATTAATATTATGTGCCATTCGGTTTGGATGAATTTAGCGGGAAAGATGTTCATAGCACTTTGATAAATGACTTATGGCAACTATATAGCTTAGCACGGGAGAGACATCGATCAGTAAGCCTGGAGATTTCAGAGGGGAATGTATTGCCTCTCTGCAGCTGCAGGACGTCTTTTTATTTATTTGCTCATAAATATACCCATGGATTGCTGTTGGTAGTACGTCAGCTATAATTGTAATTTTGCAAAGAAAAGTGCAAAGAAATATTAGATAAAACATGTACAGTATACCTCACAAAAAGTTACTGCATCTCCCCATCTCAGTAAATCTTGTAAATATCTTGCAACAAATATACTCAGAATTTGTTATTGATTTTAGTAATAATAATCTTACAAAAGAAAATACAATAAATCATTAGAAAAAACATGCATAACTTGGTAAATTAACATATTTTTACTAGCGTCTTGTAAAAGAAGCCCCACACAGGGTTGTAGTCACTTTCAGCTTTCCGTGGAAGGTAGGGGAAAATTTTTAGAATCTTTTTCTTACACCATGTGCATTAGCATATCTTTCTCTTTCCATTGATGTGTTTTTTCTTAAATTGGCCAACCTTAAAGTCTGCCCGGTCTGGGGGTGTGCTTGATATATATTTAGCCCATCCCTTACAGGTTAACAGCATGTGAATTCTTAGAATTAATCAGTTGTGTTTACCAACTTCATGCCTAACTTTCCTATCATTAGTTCTTATATACCATCCACCCAAGTAAGCACCCTCTTATGCCCGCAATTCAGAAAATCCAACAGCCACTCAAACTGAATGAACATGTATTGTGGAGTCCTTGGGAAAACCCATGGTTAGGGAGGCATGTTAGTAACATTAGGTTAGGCTAAATTAAGAACCTCTAGTTAGGATAGTTTTGTGTTAACCAAGGAGGAAGCCAATGCCATACCAAGTACAGTAGGTTTGCAGAATGATGGGCAGAGTTTATAGGGGTTAGGGGGCAAAACCCCAGCTAGGTAAGGGGCCATCTAAGTATGTCTGGATATGAAAATATTTACCCTTTGAGATTCAATGGAGGTCCCACATCGGTGGCTAATCACTCTCTCACGGCCTATGGGCATAGCAATTTTTTTTTTAGTATTCACAGTCAATTTATATTTTATGATATAATGATATTTAGGGGGTCATTCGGAAACTTAATACTGTTACCTTCTTGTTGTTTGTTCAAAAATGAAATGCAAAAAGAAAAATACAACTAGCAAATCATAGTCTGATATTAACAATGGATAACATTATTTGCAGTCATTAGTATCTCAAGGGTTGATATCTGCATGAATCTCACGATGTCATCAGACTCTCAAGGGGCGTATAAGCAAGACTTCAGGTTAGCTTTGGAAAGTAAGATTAGAAAGCCTAATTGATTGGGATCAAATGGAAACCAAAGATCTTGCATGTGTTCATATGGTCCTGGGAAAGTTTGCAGAATGCCTGGAAAGAGTCTTTTCCAGATGAAATGGAGAAAAATTGGCATAAATGGCTGGTTTCTGTTGTAGATGATGATGTAACCTTGTAGGCCTAGTTGTAGACCTGCTACCTATGCTATATTAGCAGTATGTTAAAAAAAGGTTTAGGCCTATATGAGGCCAGACTATTCTTCTATTGGCCTGTAAATACAAACAAATTTAATGAGCATATCACATACATTATATATGATTGCAGGCTTAAAATTAAAATACAACTCCATCCGGGAGCTTGGGTAGGCCATTATAGTCTACCCTTGGTTAGTAAACCCTACATTTCCCTAGTCTAGACCAAGTCAAGAATTTTGGCAGGACTTACCTGTAATCACTGAGTAAAGTGAGGTTGAACATAACATTATCCTCTTTGTGAACCAGTGCAGTTTTACTTCCTCTCCCGTCACAATTTGCATCGTTCTTGTGGGCTTTGATGCAGGCCAGACAACACGTCTTCGCACTGCAAGCTGGGCAAGTGTACTTGGCTGGACTGATCACAAATACACCGCAAATACCGAGTCTTGAGCTCACACAATGTTTATCCCTCATGTCATATGTCTTTATGTTAATTTAAGGTTCATGGAGCTATGGAACTTATGGACTCAAAGTTTCCAAATGTTTGCGCCTGACAGGAACAGTAGTAACAGTAGTGTATCACCTATGTAACGGCTCGCGATTGCTGCTTTATTTGTATTTGAAATTATAGTGTCCCTTGTCCAAAGAAATTTTTTTCAGCTTTTGAAAGCAGTTTTTATGTTGTTAATAGCTACTCCTAAACTATTTATTTCCGACACAGTTATTATTCTTTAAATATCTTTCAGTTCTTCTACGTCATCTGCGCAGTATGTCTCATTATAATAGCATACTACTTTTGTCTTCGCTTGTATCGATATACTTCATGTTTCATTACATAGTCTAGTCTAGTTTCATTGCGCATTCTGTATTCTAGAGTCAGTTTAGATAATTAACTTCGGCCCTGTGAAAGTCGGACCATTTTAACAAAGCGATTAAGTCCTACACAATAGAGTGCAAGAAATTGCCTGTGATCCTTTTCTTCTTAAAAGAGAAAAATTAAAAGTTTTCTGAAATTCTCATCTTTCTGCCTGTCCAAGGTTTCTAAGATTCATATTGTAAGATTTAGGTTCGCCAGCAAGAAGGACACTCAAGCATCAGCCACCTCGGCTAATCGAAAATAAAGGGCAAGAGTAAAGATATAATATTCAGTGAAGGCGATTAACATATGACCTCTTGACGTATTTTCATACCCTGGAATATCACTAAATGTCCTCAGTTATGCAAGATGTGCACATTTGTAGTCTTCGCCTACAAAAGGTTCTCGCAACGACCTCGAGATCGTCAACGAAAGCACACTTAGGATCACGCGCAGTAACGGTCAAGGTCTGAAGACCTTGGTAATGGTAAGCTTCCAGAGTTCTTTGCGCCTTAGGTATACCATAACGCCCGCAAAAACATATGCATTATAGAAGTAAGGTCAACTGGTTTCAGATTAGCTGGCATTATGCTTTAGGGCAACCCATAGTTGTGATATGGTGTTATGTTTAGTAATTAATAAGCTAAAGAATGAACTAGTTTTATAACAACCAACATTAACGTGGTATTTTCTCTGCTGGAATATATTAGTGTTCATTATTCGAGAGTAAAAAATGGAGTTTCCTACAACATTTTCATTTGCGTCTTAATTGCTATCGTGTGACTCAAGCATCTGGTTATCAGTTCTGAACTTGATGTAAAAAATGGATGTACCACTTGGTAACAATAGTTGGTCATTCAGAAGATGCAAATTGCAATTAGGAAGAACACACACACATACATACATATATATATATATATATATATATATATATATATATATATATATATATGTATATGTGTGTGTGTGTGTGTGTGTGTGTGTGTGTGTGAATGTGTGCATCTCTCTCTCTCTCTCTCTCTCTCTCTCTCTCTCTCTCTATATATATATATATATATATATATATATATATATATATATATATATATATATATATATATATATATATATATATATATATATATATATATATATATATATATATACATATATATACAGATATATATGTATGTATGTCTGTATATAGATATACAGTATATACACACATACATATTAAGCTGGATAATAAATACTCTGTTCGAATGCCTATAAGTTCCTGAAGCTCAGTGGAATGTGAATCATAGACTGTTTTGCGAAACATATCACATTTAACAAAAAAAGACTGTTTCATGCTATATACATTCCAAGCACCGAGTTCATGAAGTAACATGATACACAAGCATGTGAGGAAACAAAGTCATCTCGGCTGTCTTTGCAACCTTCCCCAGACCAGTTAACATCGACTGGGGTCTCACTTTCCCAGAAGGGGCCGAAGGAGTGAACCGCGCAGAACGAAGCTTCTGCTTAGATTTCGATGTTGCTAAGGTACTGAAAAGTTAAGTATATCTTAGTTTAACCAGACCACTGAGCTGGTTAACAGCTCTCCTAGGGCTGGCCCGAAGGATTAGATTTATTTTACGTGGTTAATAACCAACTGGTTACCTAGCAATGGGACCTACAGCTTATTGTGGAATCCGAACCACATTATGACGAGAAATGAATTTCTATCACCAGAAATAAATTCCTCTAATTCTTCATTGGCCGCTCGGAGAGTCGAACCCTGGGCCAACAGCGTGCTAGCCGAAAGCTCTACCTACCCCTCCAATGATGTTTTGCTAAGGTATTGATCACGCATAAGGACCATTATCAAAAGGTCTCTTGGACAGCAAGAAATCTTTCTGAATTAGATAGATAGATAGATGGTTAGTGAGCAAACCCCCTTCTCTTCCTAAATGGTTGCACCTAGCCAGATTAGTGTACAAATGGTTGTGGTGCGTGTGTTATATCTCCATAGCTGGATAATATCTGCATGGACGGAATGATGCGCGAAGTCAGAAAAAACTTTTCATGTAAGGTCCAAAGTTGTGGTGTGGGAAAAATGGGTCGTGGATGCTAAGTAGTCGTTGATATTTGCTGATGATACAGTGTTGGCTGGGAATTGTGAGGAGAAGCTAAAGAAACTAGTGAAATAGTTTGGAAATATTTCTAATTATTTTAAATTAAGATGTGGAAGCTGTTGACTAAAAATCAAAAGGAAAACCGCTGAAGCAGATGGAATTATTGTATGGCATTCGTGTAGTAAGAAAACCTGAAATATGAGGAATGTAGAGGTAATTATAAGAATTGGTAAAAATGTGTGTTTCGAGATGGTTTGGCCATGATGAAAGAATGGATAATAACAGGTTAGTGAAAATAGTGTATGATTTAGAAATGTCTGGAGGGAGGAGAGGGATGGAGAGCTGGACTGGAAGTACCTGTATTGTAGAGGAATGAGTTTAATATTCATGAAGCGAGAGAGTTTGTGCAAAATAGAGGAGAAATGCTCAATGTGTTTGCATGAAGAGTGCATTCATGAATCAGCAGTTTAAATTAGAATGTATCAATGAGCACCACGCACACAAATAATATGCATATCATTACACCACACACACACACACATATATATATATACATATATATATATATATATATATATATATAAATTATATATATATATATATATATATATATATATATATATATATATATATATATATATATATATATATATATATATCGCTCTCTGCTTATCGGCCATCCGTCTACCCTGTTGTAAACGAGTACCAGCATCCGCTGGAGTATAAGAATAAGTGCTGGAGGCTGGCGACCATCCTTAAAGACTTTTAGGTCAACAGTGGGTCACTATTCTCTCTCTGGCATGACGTCAATGGGAAGCTATTTCTAAATAACTTCTGATAATGAAATTAAGCATTCGTCACGTGACCTTTCCAGAGGCCTAAAAATTTTCTCTAACCATGAGCTTGATACTGTAGACATCACCGGTATTTTCCGAACTTGCTTCACCTGTATTCTCGTGACTACCGTTAGTTACAGTTCACTTGATGTGATTACCGTTACTTAGAATTTATTTGATGTGAATGCCGATAGTTAGAATTTGGTTAAACGTTGTGTGTTCACACTGACTTAAGACACTGACACAAACTTCGATGAACAGACGAAGCGATTGAGCCTGACCTTAGAAACCTTTCATCAGTGTAACCGCTTTATCACGCTGTAATGAGAGAGAGAGAGAGAGAGAGAGAGAGAGAGAGAGAGAGAGAGAGAGAGAGAGAGAGAGATATTTTCCTCAAAGGAAATGCATTATTACGGAATTTTGGCAAGCCCAGCTTCATTCTGGGCAATCCCCAGAAAACACCCGAGTCTAAGCCGCATACGGGATGTCGGCGGGAAGTTTTCCTACAATTTCCAATGACTTTTTATGTTTCGCTCGTTTCATCTCGCGATCGTTCCTCTACTTGTTTTATGAAAATAAGAGATAACACATTGCGAAGGGTTAATATCTACAGCGATGAGTATTCATGCCGAAAAACGGGACAAATGAAAACGGAAAGCTACGAAATTCATCGGACTTGGTGAATCATTCAAAATGGATACTCTGAGCGTTTCGTTCACCTAGAACAGGTGAGTCAGGAACAAACTGGGAGGTGTGTTTGTGTGTGTGTGTGTGTGTGTGTGGGGCGATAAGATCCTTCCCATCCTTCGCTGTGCTGCTGTGAGGATAGGAAGGTGCT
>NC_089784.1:23283003-23298003 GCF_040412425.1 Macrobrachium rosenbergii | reverse complement strand
ATATATAGCCTATATATACATATACATACACACACATATATATGTACACACACACACACACACACACACACACACACACACACACATATATATATATATATATATATATATATATATATATATATATATATATATATATATATATATATATATATATATATTGAACACACAACTATTGTCCTCATGCTTTACTGTTATAGGTTTAAAACAGTTTGAAAACAAGATATGTTAACATAAGCAACAGTTTACAGGCCTACCTTCGGCAAGTAAGAAATAGCATCACCATGAAGAGTGTCACATTCATTTAAATAACTGTATTTTGTTTAGCATGTTTAGCTTAAGTTAAGTTAAGTATACCTTAGTTTAATCAGACCACTGAGCTGATTAACAGCTCTCCTAGGGCTGGCCTGAAGGATTAGACTTATTTTACGTGGCTAAGAACCAATTGGTTACCTAGCAACGGGACCTGCAGCTTATTGTGGAATCCGAACCACATTATAGCAAGAAATGAATTTCTATCACCAGAAATAAATTCCTCTAATTCTTCATTGGCCGGCCGGAGAATCGAACGCGGGCCTAGGAGAGTGCTGGCCGAATACGATATCGACCCATCCAATGAGGAACTTAGCATGTTTAGCTACTTAGGTATTTCCGGGCGCATTGTTTAAGGAAAGTTTTGAAAGCACGTTGAGCAAAACATGATTTCCCGCCATGCTTGGCGTCTTGTAAACAAATCGGCGACATAAAAGGCTGGCAAAATAATTTCATTCTCTTCTAAGGCTTTGGAACGGTACTTAGAATTGATGAATGAGGATTACCATAAGAAAGTAATTTTGCCTTATTTGGGATAAAGCTGTTCTTAAACGGACAAACCAGGAAAAATACCTGTCGAATTGATAGGCATAGGCCTAGTTTTTTTTTTTTGGCCAAGATTCTGTTTCCTGTTAACATTGTTGCATTTTTAAATATTTGAAATTAATATTAAGTTGTACTTAGTATAAAGTTTATAAGAAATGATATCTTACCAAATGAGGAGTTTGGGTCTAGGTGTAGCCTAGGCTACCAAACTTCATCTTTATTATACGGCGTCGGTGACCTTGGTAGTTGTGCCGCCAGATAACCACAATTAATTAATTATATAATTCTTCTAGCTATTACAAATCTGAGACATAATGTTTGATGAAAATATAAATCAATCCAGGATTTGCTACACGTAATAAAAAAATACAGCTATTTTAAATCTGAATCGGAAAATGGTTGGTTTCTACACTGTTTACGTCGTCTTGAAATGCTCTCACAAAGTGGGACGTTTTGGAATTTCGTTGAGAAACCACATTTGATATAATGTGCATTTTGTTGAACAGAGTCCTATAAGCCTACATGCTACAAAGAATTCTTTATGACCGACAATATACAGCAGGCATCATAATGCATCACAGTAACTTATTTAAAAGACAAGACTGGATGGCGTAACCAGTAAACATAGGCCTACATGCTACTATGTAGTTTTAATAACAAGCAAGAACTTTTTTGTTTTACTCTATATCAGTGGCATACAATTGAAAATTACTGCATTAATGTGCCACGATAATATCCTAAAAATGTAGGACATGCTAACAGCAGCAGCGTATCTACTGCTAACAAGACATCAGACTAGCATAAAAATATGGGTAAATGAAGTTCAGTATGCTTTGCTTACCTGCGAAATGATATTCAATTTTCTCTTGAAGAATTCCCGCGACCATTTCTGCTGATATAAGCTGCACAACGTACCATTATGAAGACAATGAACGAAAAAATCGCAGGGCACACTATGCACTCATTCAATTTCCGCGGTTCCCGGGCGTAAGTGGCTGGCGGCAAACGCTGGGCGGCTGCAAGCAAGACCCCCAACCAATCAGCGCCGCCCTGGTGGCGTCAAACCAAACTACCGTCACCATACTACGTCGTATTACAGATACCATTCCGGGCACTTTTATGGCTGAAACCTCGTTAAACCATTCTATCTCTTGAGTAGTCAGTGTATTTTCTTTCGGTTGCTTGTTCGATCTTCGAAGGTCCACACCAGGCCTCACATACCTCATAACACCTTACCACACTTCACAGCTGGCCCGTTGGCTTTACTGGTGATCTGGGATGGAATAAAATTTCTTAAAAAGTTTTTTTAAAATAGGGCATAATTTTGACGAACCCAAACCAATGTCTGTATATGTCTGTACATTTTGTATGTATGTATGATATATCGGTAACATTTAAAGGATTACATACTTGGTTTTGCAACCCATTTTCAAATGTAATTATTCATGATTCGTTTTCTTTTCAGAACATTCCTTCATATATGGACGTCTAAGAGTGCGCTAAAAGCACTCATATTATAGCAACAAGTAGTACTTACAAAGTGGATTCAACATGTATAGCGCAAATTACATAGGTTGGATAGGCCTCTTCATCACTGGTGCTATGTGCCAAAGCCGTGAGTTTTACTGTTGTTCGTTGCTTTACTCATGTTATTTATAATCTGTTAGTATGGTTGTAAATAACTGTAAGATTACAGACCCTATCAAAGGAAAAGCACCTCCTTATCTTTATTTTTCGGATTCCTTGTGTTTCTGAAAAAACTATTTTTTTTCTTTTGGTATCCAGTAACTGGGCTCGTAGTTCCCGCCCCCCTAAAAAAAATATTCTAATGACGATGAAAGGCAAATCCGATCAGATGCAGACATTTCTCTTTGCATATGCCACTTTCAAAAGCAATAATGGTAGTACATAACATTAAGCAGAAATGCCCCTGACTGCATGGGTCAACTGGATCAAAGTCAAAGTAAAGAATTGACAGTCTCCATTTCTAAGGTGTTTGTTGACATAGCCGTTCCGGGAAAAACAAGTGACAGTTTAAGAAATGTCTTTTACAACTAGTATTTTAAAAATTACAGTAACACTGACTTAGTGCATTTTGCTCTTAGTGCCACGTAGCAAGAACTACGTAAAATATCAAAGCGAAGCAAAAACTCACAAAGATGTTCAATTATGCTTTTTATTTTTTAATAATGAAGAAATCTATTGCAAGGCACTAAAAATTACTAAAAATAAAAAATTATTATTATTATTATTATTATTATTATTATTATTATTATTATTATTATTATTATTATTAAAAGTAGAACCAGCAGCTATAGTGGCACTCTGAAAGGCTGATTAGCTTCCTAAAATTAGGTTGTTATAAGCGGTGGAAAGACGAGTTGCAAACCCAGCACCTGATTGAACTGACAAGAATGGAAAACTATATCATAGCTATAGCAACGAAAAAATAATTGATTCTTAGAGCCCAAAATAAATTCAATTAAATATGTTATAGATACATAGGATTTAAGGTTGCGATACTCAAGCATGTGTCTCTATAACAATTTAGGAGAGAATTCTACAGCTTTGTATTACATGTCCACTATGGAAAAGCAAGCTCACGAAAAATGCACGATATATTGATAATATCTGAATTAAGATCACATCACAGTAGTGTCATACACCATTTGTAAAAAAAAAAAAAAATTAGATATGGAACCCAGAGTTCTAACAAACAAGAAAGCAATGAAGTATAAGTACCAATGAAATGAGGGAGTTTCTGTGTTCTTTTTTTCAATGAAATAAACTCATTCTAGAGCCTGGATGCGTTGATGTGAGAAATGACTGCAGTACCCTGGCTAGAAATGGCTTATGTCAGTCGCAGAGAGCACAGATGTTTGAAGCCTGTCGTTTCACCTGTCAGTTATGCACAACCCAGCCACAGGTTGCTGGACAAGGAAATGGTTCAGGAAGTAAGTCGTGATAATTATTATTATTATTATTATTATTATTATTATTATTATTATTATTATTATTTTTTGCAGAGGTACCTCTTGTTTTGAGAGAGTAAATCACTGAAGAAATAATCTGTATTGGTTCTTGTTATCATTGCTAATTCATTATCCACTCACTCAAGGGACTTTAGTCGAGGAAGATCTCTGGGAAATGTGCAAGATCTCTCTTCTCGTAAATAACGACTTAAGATTTGACAAAGTACGTGGTTATCTTACCTCTGCAAAAGTACAGCCAACAGAAATTTAGTGCAATTCTTGACAAGTCTAATAATTTTTTTCTTGTTTTCAGATGTTCGTTGTGAAGACAGAAATAACCGTTGCGGAGTCTTGGAAAGTCGGGGACTGTGTCGAACTATGCCCCAAATGAGATGGTTGTGCTCAAGAACTTGCCAATTTTGTGAGGATTCTCGACCATTGCGGTCAATAATAAATCCTGAATTCGGTAAGTCTCTCTCTCTCTCTCTCTCTCTCTCTCTCTCTCTCTCTCTCTCTCTCTCTCTCTCTCACACACACACACACACACACACACACACACACACACACAGAATATATTAGGTTTTAGTACGTGTCTTGAAACGCTTAATCAATTGTATCATCAAAATTCAGCTAGAAGTAGATATATCAGTGGAGAAGGTATCTGAATAATAAATGAGCATCTTTCAAGCCAGATCAGACTAATTTCACACTCAGATTCCCTCATTCTAAGTGGAATTTCTTATCATAAAAGATAAAAAAAAATATTTAAATATTTAAAAATGCAACAAGAAATAGCATCACCATGAAGTGTCACATTCATTTAAATAACTGTGTTTTGTTCGTTTCAGTGAGAGAAGTCTACTTAACGCAGGATAACATCTCTTTCAAAAGAAATGAGATATTTTTCTTATTAGTGAACTTTCTTTTATATTAAATGAGGGATCATTTTCACTACATGCTATATACTCTGCGTTTCTTCATTTTCACAAGAGATTAGCCGCTTTGCAGAGATAATTATTAATGATGAAATATTGCTCATCATAAAAACAGACTTTCTTCTGGCGTATGAGAACCTTGCAGGCGGTCATGTAATAAATTCATCTTCCTCTTATGCAGACTGCGGCCGTCCATACCCGAAAAGAAATGGGGGCGTCGTCGCAAGAATTGTGCGCCAGGCACCTACCACACAGCAGGTGAGACTGAAGAGTATTTTGTCGTCTTAAATGTTAGGCCTACTTGCCATCTCTCCTTTCTCCACTCTTTTAAATTTCAACCGCCATTCTTTCCTACTGACAAAGTGGTTAAAAGTATGGAGTATTTTTCTCTTTGTCATTCTCTCCTCCCTCTGATTTTTAGGGGTCTTTGAAAGCAAAGCTGGCAATATCTTTCCGGTAGATTGTGTAACCGTCTGAGAACTGAGGAGATGGTAAGATGTCTAAATGTAAAATTTCAAATTGTACAGATGTGTTCTTCTGATATCTTAAATTTATTTAAAAATGAAAAGCGCATAGGCGTTCTGCCTTATATATGTTATACGTAAGTAAAAACTAATTCTATAATATAACAAAGAGACCATTTAGGAGAAGCTGTAATCGATTATAAATAATCGTATTCTGTCAGTTATTTACATTGCAACAAAAGGGATGTTTTAAGAATTTTGTAATTTTGTGATTTCCATCTGTTTTTAGTAGCCAGGAAAATTTAAGATCATAAGCCATTTTAGTATTGAGTCCTAGAATAGACTTTTATATCGTATAGAATTCCTAAGGCAAACCTAAAAGTTATGAAATTCAGAACCAAAACATTAGTTTTGCATCTTAGTTATTCTTTCTCCCATTTGAGATTACTGCAGTTTTCAGGTAGCAGGGGATGCTATAAATCCCAAAATTGGTAAGAGTCCATCTATCTTATGAAGCCTTTTGCCTCGCAGTGTATTCAGAAACATGCAATTGCTAAATTATTAGGCTTGCCAAACCTATTCCTTGTTTTTTATTGTCTTTTAATTCTTGTTTTTTGTTTTGCAGCCGGGAAACAATGGTGGGTCACAAGGTAAGAGGAAAAACAATGTTGATTGTATTATCACTTAATATAATGAGCTGTGGATATTCTGTAGAACCACTAGTAAAACCTAGACGTATATATATACATATATATATATATATATATATATATATATATATATATATATATATATATATATATATATATATATATATATATATATATATGTGTGTGTGTGTGTGTGTGTGTGTGTGTGTGTGTAAATATATACAGTATATATATGTATATATATACATATATATGTATTTATATATTTATACATACATATATATATATATATACATATATATACATATGTATATACACAACCACACACATATATATATGATATATACATATATATATGTTTATATATACATATATATATGTGTGTAACTAAATACTCATTTTGATATAAATATCATGGACTATTAGCTCAAAACAATGATCTTGTTTGTGAATGGTAATTAGGCTACCCCTTTTGGCCTTGAATATTCGACCTCTTCCTCATCCATTTGTTTTGAAACAAGAACACCTTCCATTTTCTAAAAATCTGTTAATTGAGCGTTGTTAGATTAAGCATAATTTAATTTTCACTTTTCGCTGATCTTGCCCTAATGCTTCCAAAATCTTTCTTAAAATTTTGCTATTGATATTTCGAAAACATCACAAACTTTATGGATAAAATGAACATTCTATGCCGCACACTGTCGCCAACAGGACAATATAGATAAACAAGTAAAAAACTCTTTCCTTCCTTTGAATCACTTATACATCATTGTATGTTAATGCATTTTTTGCCCCAACAAATACCACCACAATATTCAAAATAAAGAGAGTCATGTACAGTTGCTTATACGTATATAACAAGTTCTTTAATCCCTCATTAAGTAGAAAGTGCTACAAGCATAATACTATATATGAGGACTTCATAGATAGGACTACCTAGACATTGCCATCTGTCTTCCAGTTTTCCTTATTCAAAAAATTAGCACAAACCAGGAGAAAAAAGCAGTTCGCCTAAATAATATCTTTATTTTAAGGAAAAGTTTCTATCAAACCTACAGAAGACGAGTAAGTTGCCAAAAATATATAACATTTTAAGTTTGGTCTTTGTCATCGTCATCACAGGAACGGCTGGACCAGCAAAAGTAGAAGATGCCATTTGTGGAGCCACAGTTATTCATCCACGGTATCTGGTGACAGCGGCCCACTGCGTTCTAGACCCAACACGACCGTGAGTCCCTTTAGTCCTATAATTTTATTTCCCATTACAATTTGACCATTTTAATATTCTTCACTAGGAATCACTCACTAAGAATCATTAAGCTATATCCCTAAAGTACATTAAATATACACAACTGATTATTATCCTTTAGGAAGTAATTATTTTAATCCCTGAAAATCAGGAATACTTATATAGGGAAAGATGTTTACACTGATTGATAATATACATGTACCAACTTAGAACTATTACTGTTACGTTAGGGCCTCGATGTTAAGGATGGCTGTTCTATACAAGTATTCAAATGTCTTGTGCCAGGTCATTGTTTTTTTTCATGTTGACCCTTTGGCCAAGCTAAACTTGATGACAATTTGTGAAGAGACTAACTGCATACCAATAAAAACATCTAACATGTATTAAAATAATAATAATAATAATAATAATAATAATAATAATAATAATAATAATAATAATAATAATAATAATAATAATAATAATCTAGTAGAGGTTAGACGACTCCAACTTTGCTTTCAGATTATGTGATGGCATATTTACACAAGGTTTCTACCTCACAGTCCTAAGACTGCATGTTGATAGAATTCTACACCAGAGGGTAGATTTCTTGACTAATTTATTAGGCACCAAGTCAATTTACCGTTTTCACAGTGCAGTGGTGAAAACTAGGACCTCTGCGTGTCATACCACTTTATATTCCATTTGTCTCAGTGTATATATAATGATTCCACTAGATTCCTTCAAGTTATAAATAATGCTCAGAATAACACAAGTATTTATACATTAATGCTAGGATCACACAGTAGTGATTTTTTTTTGAAGAGATAAAAATACAGTAAAATGTCTTGCCATTTGTTTGCAAAATATGCCCGCTTTTGTGGTCAAGCTGCCCTGTCTTTTTCTCTCTCTACAATTGTCAATATTGATTGCACAGTTTGTTTTGCTATTGTTAGTCTATTGCACTCAGCTCATTTACTGGAGTTAATTTGATCTGAATAGCCCCCCAAAAATTTTGAGAGTAGAATGAAACTGAATAATGACATTGGTTTATTCTTATAGAGTGAGATCAGTGAGGTTGGGAGAACTCGATTTCTCCAAGCACAATGAAACCAATTCCCGCCCAGTTGATTATGCTGTGGAGGTCATCACCGTCCACCCAGATTTCGAGTAAGTATGAAAGAAGGATATCCAGTAACATACTTCTGAAAAATTCAGTGAGAAATAACGTTCAGTACTCGGGTGAGAAAGCTGTTAGCTTTACTGTTGTTGTGTTTACAGCAGACCATTTATACAATGTAGGGACTTTATAATACGGCATAAACCAAAGACATTTAATTATAAATACAGAAAGCCTGAGAAACTCAAACGCAGTGTAAGAACTGAATAGCGGGATATATTATATGTCAGAATATAGACTAAGAAAGTCTGTGTTTCTATAAGTTCTTTCTCTTTTTTTTCCAATCAAGCCCTAATCTCGTGCAAAGATACAACGACATTGCTCTCATCAAGACTGCGAAGGATATAGAATTCAACGAGTTTGTGTATCCATTTTGCCTCACTCCGGAACGACCTCCTCCCAACACAGTCGTCTCGGCTTCCGGATTTGGCAAAGTCAATGAAAGTAAGTTCAAGGACTGTGAAATTTTAGTGATCAGAATTTACTGTATACAACTAAGTTATACAGACAAAAATGTGTACTCTGAGGATACGCATCTTTGAAGTAACTTCTGCAAAGCTGACCACCCTTAGTACTATATTTTCCTCCTGTCCTTTTTGGGAGAGGAGTATTAATCTTATTTCTAAATCAGTAATATTAAACAATGTTTTCTTATAATCTCTTAGCATCCAGGTCTCCCATTCTTCAAGAAGCTGAATTAAAAGTAATCAGCTCAGCTGACTGCGAAGCCTCCTATCAGCAGGTGAAATTAGATGGTGTTCTCAGGCAACGCTATCCTAATCTCCTTCAGGGTCACGACACTGTGTGTGCTGGGTTCCCTGGCAAAGGACCTTGTGAGGTAAAACTAAGTCCTTCGATATAGTTAATCTTCATCAAGAACTTATTCCTTTTAATGGCATATGAAAGTACTATTTTTTTTAAATGTCATTCGTTTGTGTGCTATGAAATATATAAATATATAAAATCCTTCTTTATTAACATATGATTAAACAGTTACTCAAAGTTCATTCGTAATACAAAGAAGTATTTCTGAATTCAATTCGAGTGTATTCTAAACATGAAAAATGATTTTCCTTCAGATCAAAGTAATTATAAAATTAGTACCAAACTAACAAATGAAGAGAAACACCATTTAAACAGTTTTTGTACGCTTCATCTTTTCAGGGTGACGGTGGCGGGCCTCTCTTCCGCACAGACCAGAATGGCCGCAGATTTTTAGTTGGTGTGATAAGCATTACATTGGGTTGCAAAGGTCCTGAATCCTTGAACCTTCCTGGGGTTTATGTCAGCACCTCAGATCATATCGGCTTTATTGACAGCGTTGTTTACGGATTTTAGCGATATGACTGCTTTCTGCACTAAACGACATATAATGATATCTTTTCCTAGTACAAAGTAAGCATCCGATAGCTTGATCTGAAAGAAAAAATATTTATGAGAGCTAAAAGAGTAACTGCACAAGGTGTATGTGAATCAGTGATATTTGTCATTGTGTTATGGTCAATAAAGACGGAATGTAACATGTTGAAAATTTATTGTATACATTATTTCACCAAGTCAAAAATTGACTCACAAATTGTGGTCGACCGAACCGAGGCACATGTCCTCACAAAATATAGACTGTTGCTATAATGACCTTTGTTCTTTTTACCCTGAACCGGATATCATCCAAACAATGAAATTCACGCCACAAACTGGGTCTACTGAAGGCCTCGGTCTACAACTCTGTATCTCATTTATTCAACTTTTTCAAGTTAGGCTGCCTTCTTGATCATGCAAGCCCATGTTCAGTACAGCAAAGGGTTGCCACATGCTCTTGGAAATAAGGATTAGTTCCGTATTCAGGAACGAAATGTTGCTCTCCCTTTTGAACTACGAAGTTCCGTATTTGGCTTTCTGAACTGTCTAGAAGACAAGCGTCAGTGATTGGTATCTTAAATATACTGTGTACACATTTTTGGCCAACATGAAACCAGACAGAAGTACGCAACATAACATTAGCCTAGGTCGAGTAAGATAGCTTATTGCACCTCGGCATATCCACGAGAGTCTATTTTCTAGTCCTCCCCCTACCCCGACAGGGGTGACACCAGGCTTTCAGTGAGTCTTTTCTCTACCCTGGTTTTAACCACAGAAACGTACATACACACACACGCACACACACACACACACACACACACACACACACACACACACACACATATATATATATATATATATATATATATATATATATATATATATATATATATATATATGTATGTGTTTGTGTGTGTGTGTGAGTGTGGACGAAGATATACTATTTCCAAATGAAAAGTAACCTCGAACTTGGAAATGGACTTAAAAAAATCTCATGAAATCGTTAAAATTAGACCACAAAGACAAGTATTTAGTTACAACCCAGTATGAATTTGAACTTCAATTTTTAAGCAATGTAGCCATGAGCTTACACAATTTTCAAACTTTCAGATAAAGTACGAATGTTTTAGGTAAACATTTTCAACTTTTCTCGTAACGTTTCAGGTTCTCGTGAACTTGCTCTCAAATTCCTTCACAGATTCCTTTGCGGTAGAAATATTTGCTGCAAAATACCAATCACCTTATTATATAGGAAACAATTGTTATCCATATTATTAGTACAAGTAAAGAGATTCTTTGTAAAGGGAGGCTTTTCTTGTTTATCATTATTATATAAATACTGTATTTACAAGATATTTGTGCGGTCCTCAGCAAGTTTTAGGATGGTGTCTATCCATATGAAAGACAAGAGAGTAGAGAGAGAGAGTGTTGAGAGAAATTTTTCTTATTGTATTTTCTATTTTATTTATCATATAAATTCTCGTATTGATAAGTAAAGTTGTATTACACTATCTCGTTGGATTTGAAGGAAGCAACCATATACCCCTCACTGTGTTAGAGATTGAAATAAATCTACGGTAATCATAAGCCATGTTTCAACCTTCTTAACTAAAGTTTGGAGGGTAATTGCCAAAGATGTGGAATCATGATCTAATTGAGGTTTGCCAAAGTTTAGTTCTCTACTTTTCTCTTCATGTTATAAACTCTCCTGTTGAATTCTGGTCCTTGCAGTCAATCAGTGAAATAGGAAATGACTTTTTATTAGACAAAGGCTTCAGCCCTTGCTTATGGTACCTAAACTTATCTGCAGAATCGAGGACTAACATCTCTCACACAGCAAGGTAACCTCAAGAGTTACAAGTAATCATCGTGACTTTTATAATGTCATGATGTAGACTGGACATAGATGATAACTTTCCGCTTTCTAGAAATTTCGCTAGATTCTTAGTCGATATTATCAAGTCAAGTTCAGCAAACCGCCATTGCCATCCTCTGGCTATTGACGTAATCAAGAAACACGGCTGCTGGCAGAGTTCTTGCGCCTTCTGACCTCTATAAATGACACACTTTACAAGGCAGATTTTTGCAGCCAAATGCAAAACTGATTCAGAAGGAAGGTTTTCAATGAAGCACCCCTTTATTCAATGGCCTGCAAATTTTCAGGGAATGCATAATTTTAGCCGTCTTGAAAGCATATGGTAAAGTGTAGTAACTAAATGGATAGTTCGAGAGACCATTAGTATAGCTTGTGTTGTCTAACAAACTCGTAGTCTTCCATGTCTCATATATTTCCAATGGAATTCAATAAGAGACAGATCTGGTGCATTAATTTCTTATTGCATGTCTTGTAACACAACCTTTTACTCAGTGCATAGCTTTCCGAACTGATTATAAGATACAAGCGTTCTGCTAAAGAAAATTATCCCTTATGTACAACATAAATGTGCTGCATTAGCTGCTTAGCGAGTTCCCATTGGCACTATAGTTGCCGTTAATTTTCCAAGACAGGGGTAGTGCCTCACAACAGCCAGACACCATCCTCACTTAGAAACCAGTCACGGGAGAATCTGATGTGTCTATGTGCGTGAGGTTCTTTAAGTTCGGTGGAAGTTCGTTGTAAACAGTTTCTGGGACGTCGTCTGTTGAAAAGAAAGAAAAAATACACCAGCTGCTGAGAAAACGTCAATGACTGTTTTTCATTTTCAAAAGAGAGTTTTCTTGCTTTTGGATAATCTCAGGACTAGACTTAGTTTTGACGTGATCCTACTCAAACCTGTTATTTGTTATGTTTATTTCCGTAAGACTCGTTGGAATTAGTTTTTTTTTTTTACAATATTTTTGTAAGAGGATGAAAAACCACGCTTGATTGCTTGCACTTACCAGTACATCTCGTAGACAGCTGAGACCAAATAATCCTCTCTTGCGAGAAACAATACACTCCCATTCTTCCACCCTTTAGCGTCGAGTCGTAGATGTTGCCCGAATCAGCCATGAGCGTTGTCGTTTGGAAAATTCTCATACGTATCAAACCTAACTTAGGCCTATGAAGAAGACGCCACCTATACGCTGTCCGATGAACCCAACCAGTTTTCCTAGGCTCTGTCCATAGGACTGTCACCTGGGACGGATGTAGAGCTTCATTTAGCTAATTAAAGAATGTATAATGCGTAGGCTTATATGTTCACAAACTTGCAAGGCATCCCGTGGAGTTTTTTTTTTTTTTTATTAAAAACTGATAATAAATCCAGTGACAGGTTCCTTACTCAGTCTGTAATAGAATTCTGATGTTCATTTGGGCAGTATGTGCTAAATTCTAAGTACCTAGTCGTATAGTGCAATACAGGGAATAATATCGGGAACTTTTATCAGACTGAAAGACAAAAACTGATGAACTGAGAATCTGAAATAACATCCACTGCTTCTGAAAGATTTTCTTTAAAAACCAACGTGTTTCAAAGTTTGACATTTTTATTTATTAATGAAACCTTCAACAAAAGCTATTTGTGTCTTTAGTTAAGGAAGTCCTTGTCTACATCGGTTTTTATCACGCCCAGAGAATGAGTGTTCTATCATACCATTCTTCTTGTGAAGGCAACAGAAAAAAGGTTATGTCTTTGTAATCGGCTTGTTTTTGTGGACGCTACTCAGCTGAAATGATTTAGGGTTCTAATTTTATTTGCAAAGCCTTTACATAGAATTGAAAAATGAATACAACGAATGAGAGTAGAGTAGCTTACATTTCTTACAGAAAACAAAGCAATACGAAAAGTGATCTTACCACATCCCAAGAAAAATGACTTTCGCAAGCGTTACTTTTCAAAGAATAAGGTAAGAACATAACGCAAAAAGTTCTAATAGTCAAGGAAAAGCAATGTCTTGAATACTATGTCGAAATGACTCCAGACGAAATGTTATTTGCAAAGCTAAACCTCTATTTGTTAAAGAGACTCGTTTTTTCTAGGCAAATGATAAACTTTCGGAATCGTCCCTTTTTTTCGAGTCCGGGAGGTTGGAGGGAGATAGAATCATTACCTGATTCGGTACGCTTTCACGATGCCAGAGCGAGTTCCTTAGATGTTCTCCAGGGCCAGTGTCAGAAGCTACTAGTTTGAGCTGGATGCCAGCGTCAGCACGTGCAACGAACGGAGTGGATTCCCAAAACTGCTGGGGGGCACTTTTCCAGGAAACCACGTAAAAATGACCGTTGTCCTGGAAACTGGAGGAAAAATTCGGGGATTATGAGCTATGTTTACTTAGGGTAGCTATACTATTTCATAGTAATTTGTTCAGTGGCATGGAAAAAGAGCTTAATTCTGGGAATGTTAAGCGCTCAGTGACACGCTTTGTCATATTATATTCATTTCTTCAAAGGCACTCACTTCTCACTCTACGTCATTTCTTCAAGTCGTGCAATGAAAGACCAAAGACTAGAAAACTTATATTGTTCTACTTTCTTTCCTACTTCACATGAAACACACAAGACCTTACTTTTTCAGCACGTAATTGCTCATGCACCCAGTGTTCATTTCTCCAAAAGCCAGGTCCTCTCTTAAGCTACCCTGGCCCTTTTCAAATCTCTCTTTGCAAGTCAGACTCATGTTTTCGTTCTTGCGGCGGATTCTGTCCATACTCGAATAAAACAAGTAGAAAAATGCGCAGAAGTTTCTTCGGTGCAGTCGAGTTTTCTGAACACCGTATAACCAAGGACACCGAAAATAGATCTATCTTTCGGTGGTCTCGGTACAATGCTGTATGAGCCGCGGCCCATGAAACTTTAACCACGGCCCGGTGGTGGCATGTCCAGACACACGATTATGGCTAACTTTAACCTTAAATAAAATAAAAACTACTGGTGCTAGAGGGCTGCAATTTGGTATGTTTAATGATTTAACTTATGGTTCCTCCTCTGAGGCAGCCCATAACAACCCGTAGTCCGCATTTACCTACATTTACCCTGGAAAAATGTTTAAAGCCATCTAGGCTACCTCAAAATCAAACTTTTAGTACCTGTCTACTTTCCATCCCTCAAGAGACAAGTCTCCTCTATCGTCTTTTTATTAGTCTTTTACTTTGTCGGCTAAATTTAATCAGTGGGTGGCTTGTTCCATTCAAGCACTATATTAAATTTCCTCATTGTTCACATCTCAGCTATTCAAGATCGATGCTGAGGAATGAAGTGATTCACTGAGGTGTACAGATCTAGAGAAACTATACTTCAACATTTTGAGTGAAAATTGTCAGTTATAAAACTGTTTTTCTAAGAAAATGCTTCTCTGGACCCTAGTTACAAGTAGTAATGGTAGTGGACCCTGTCTCCTCTCCACAAGGTAGTTTCTCTCTCTTCTCTGCCACAC
>NC_089784.1:23243003-23278003 GCF_040412425.1 Macrobrachium rosenbergii | reverse complement strand
GATTTTTAAGTGAAGTTTTTGTAAATAGATCTTACAGTCGTGTATCTTCTGATGATATCCTGATTTTTGTCTTTACCTGACTGTGAATTAGCCGTGAGCAGTGCTTAGAAATGGTAGAGTGTGATGAATTTCCTTCACTCCTCGTTAGTCTTCTTAAAGCCTGGTCTGTATCAATTTTGGACTACTGAATTTGTAGTACTATTTATAGCCACTGATCTAACGCTATTACTCTCATTAGGAATACATGTTAGACCATGATATTTCTGGAATAAGGTAGGATTTGTGCAGTGAAGAAGATATATTTCACAATTCAAATGAACCATAAGAGGGAACAAGAGAGTTTGATCGATTAAGAAGAAGGTGGTAAGAGAATTAGAGCATGGTTATGATAACAGTCCATGAAATGCAGTTGACGTTGCTATAATGAAAATAATAATGATGATAATAAGAAAGTCTGTTCAGTTTCTAGACTTGGGAGAGCATACCTATAAATACAGAAGACTAAATTCCGGGAACTGTATACAGTAGATCAGTGTGAAAATGGAAGGATTACCAGTAAATATACACTTCTGTAATGTTCGGAAAATGTACAGATCAACGGGAAATGAAAGAGTATACCTACAAACATACAAGACTCTAAAGTTCGGTAAATGTATAGATCAATGTGAAATGGTACGGCACAGCTACAAATACACAACTGACTGATTGACAGATAATACAAAACTGAGTGACGGATATACAAGATTCTGGAGTTCAGAAATGCATAGACCAGTGATTCTCAAACTTTTTTGCCTAGCGCCCCCTCTGCATTATGTATAGATCCTACGCCCCCTACCCCTGAAATTTTTGCCAGCTATAATCTATAAACAATAAGTTGTCTATTTGTATGCTATTATACTTATCATAACAATAAAAGACTATTCATAAACAAGATTTGAATTTAAAAGTGACTTATATTTTGAATTTTTGGCATGTTTTGAGATAATAATTACAAAATATATGGAAGCAGTGATAAAATTTGTGGCAATTTTGTAATTAACATCACAAATTAAAAAAATAATAGGCACCATCTGGCAACTCTGCTTGCGCCCCCCTTGAAAGCTTCTGGCGCCCCCCAGTTTAAGAATCACTGGCATAGACCAATGATGAATTACAAAGGAAAAAGACCTCCCTCGCTGCCCTTGTTGCATTCACAACAGGAGACCGACCATTACCTCTCCTTTGCGTTCGCACTTGTATCCATCTCCCTGGAAGCCGGGGGGGCACCCCCCGCAGACGTAATAAGGCGCCACCATCATGTTTTTGCATTCCACGCCAGTCGCGCAAGGCTGGAGGCTACACGGCTTAGTCTCGCCTTCATGGAGAATAAATATCGTGTTAAAAAAAGAGTTCTAGAAGCCATGAATGTTCAGTGATTCTCAAAGCGTTTGGTAGGATTATAAGGTGACTTCATTTTTAAAGATACGATGTTTACATCTGCTGTAAATGCGCTCTCAAAGTTTGACAGATATGTAGGAATAGGCCTTTTAAAAGGAGTCAAGTTTCAGCTTTTCTTTCGATGCAAATACTCGGTACGTTATTTCTCGTATTCTTCTTTTGTTTCAGCGTTAATTTATTTTCTGAATCGCTATTGCTATTTAACTAATTCGTTACACTTCCATGAAAAAGCAGACATATATAAATATTAAAGGTAAGAAAAAAGTCAGGTTCCAGCCTGAACAGAAACAGGAAACCCTCCTCTTCAACTAAGTACGTTTATAGGAACTTTAAAAATAGTACTAGGAAAATAAGTCCAGAGCTTGGCTGTAGAGGGGCTGTAAAATTCGCAAAGCAGAAAATAATTAATCACTTAATGAGTGTAAACATCAAAGCTATCAAGACATACCAGGTAAGGTTTCATCGTTGATTCTGACGGTTCCAGCGAACACTTCCAAGCAGACATCGAGGCAGTTCTGGATGGACGCAGCATCACAGGCGCATAGATCAGTCGCACAGCCCTCTGGTGATAAGAAGCCATTTCATGTAACAATCGTATTTTTTTCGACGTTCAGTAAAAATAGTTTTTTTTTCCAGTTTATCGTGTGTCTGTATTTAACTCTATAAGAGGCTGTGGCCTTGAAATTTTAAAAAAGCGGTCTAGGATTTCACAGATCTTACCAAAGTGATACTCGTACGTTGAGTTGTCAACCAATGTCGATAAGTTTTTAAATGCTGCTGCCACAAGTTGCCTGATTTCAGCCGTTTCGTTGGCAGACTTGGAGTCACACAGGTCAATTTCCTAAAAGGAGAGAGAGAGAGAGAGAATAAATGAAATTAGGAAATTTTGCAAATCGTTATTCAAACAATAAGTAAAAATATTTTCATAACAACGATAATTGTATCTTTCTTTGCCTGAGATGAACAACTGTACTTACTGGTTGGTCCTGAGATGTACAAGCACTGTTTGCTTGCGTTGGTGCCTGAAATAATAGAAAACAACTGACTTATTTCAGCACAAGCTGTAATGGAAACGAACGAGTAAATAAAACTGCAGCGTGTGACATGAATTGAATTTTGATCGAAAGAACTGCGCATCGTCTTACCTTCCACGAATTGGCGAATTCTGTGACACCCCTTAACAATCCATTTCTGTCAACCAAGTCACTAGTGCTGTTTCCTGTAAAGTGGCCGCACAGACCGTACAGCTGACTCCGCAGCGTCACTGGTGCCAAGAGTCGCACTGTAGAACTGCTCACTATGACCTGAAATGAAGAAGAATGTGTTCCTTTTAAAGACAACGAAACGAAATCGAAAGTCTTTTTTGTTATAATTTTGCTTGCCAACTTCACATCTTACTTCACGACTCATTATACACGAATGTAAACAAAATTACTTCCTAGACTTCCATGCCCAGTGTAGTGAAGTCATGACTTTCATGTTGATAGTGGTGAAGTTATGACTTTCATTTTTCTAGTGGTAAAGTTATAACTTCCATTCTTCTAGTAGTGAGTGTACAACTTTCATTCTTTTAGTATGAGGTTATGACTTTCTTTCCCATAGTAGTGAATTTATGACATTCCTTCCACAAGCAGTGAAGTTCTGAATTTCATTACCCTAGTAGTGAAGTTATGACTTTCATTTCCCTAGTAATGAAGTTATATCTTGAATTCCCAGGGCAGCAGAGCTATGAATTTCATCCTGAGAGCATCGAAGTTACGAATTTCATCCCCTCGTAGTGAAGTTGGCTTTCATTCCCCTAGAAGTGAGGTAATGACTATCATTCCCAGAGCAGTGAAATTATGGCTTTCATTCCCATAGAGGTGAAGTTATACCTTCATTCACAGGGCAGCGAAGTTATAACTTTCATTCCCAGAGCAGCAAAGATATGACTTTATCTCCTGATTAATGAAGTCATGACTTTTATTTCCCTATTAGTTAAGTCATGACGTTCATTCCCTGATAGTGAAGTTATGATTTCCATCCCCCTAGTAGTGAAGTCATAACTTTCATCATCCAATTAGTGAAGTTACGACTTTCATCCTATAGTAGTGAATGTGTGACTTTCATGCCACTGGTAGGGAAGTCATTGCTTTCATCCCATAATACTGAAGTCATGACTTTCATCTCCTTAGTCGTGAAGTCAAGACAATCATTTCTATGGTAATGAAGTTATGCATTTAATTCCTAGGGCTGCGAAGTTATGACCTTCATCCCCATACCAGCAAATTGAACACTTTCACCCCCTCTAGTAGTGTAGTTATGACTTTCATCCCCCTAGTAGAACTTAAATCTTTCATTCATATGGCAGCAAAGATATAACTTTTATTCCCAGAGCAGCGAAGATATGGCTTTTATCTCTCCAGTAGTTAAGTCATGACTTTCATTCCCTGATAGTGAAGCCATAACTTTCATCATCCTGGTAGTGGAGCCATGATTTTCATCCCCTTAGTAGTGAGATCATGACTTTCATGCTCCTAGCAGTCAAGTCACGACTTTCATTCCCTAGTGGCAAATTCATGACTGTCATCCCCCTAGTGGTGAAGCCATGACTATCATTCCTCTGGCAGTGAAGTTATATCTTTCATTCCTAGGGCTGCAAAGTCATGACTTTCATTCCCGCAGAAGCAAAGTAAAGTGGAAACTTTCACCCCCTAATAGTGTAGTTAGGACTTTCATTCCCCTAGCAGTGAAGTTACCAAGCAGGGAACCCTCACCATTATCTCAGTTGGTCCCAGAGCGTGAAGGGATCCTCCCGATTGCCACACTCGGATGTCATCTTCGAAGTATCCCGCAGAGGATGAGTAAGACTTGCCGTTCACCCAGAACTGAAAGGTTTGAGAGGAGTTAGATTGTCCAGTTCTCTTCTTACTGCTCTTGCTGTTTGACCAACGGGTATTTTTTTTAAATCAATACATAGTATTCGTTTATTCTCCTTGCTTTGATTAAAAATACATCATTTGTAAAATACAAGTATTTACATCTTCAATAATGACGTGAACTACTTTTCAAACTAAACTAGGTGCAGCTGATATATCTACCGTAAAACTGCAACTTTCTTTTCTAAGAAAAAAATTATATTTGTGTCTAAAACTAACAACAACGGGTTTTTATTTTAATACTCTCATCTATAGCGGTTGAGCGGACTCTTGTTTTCACTAACAATATGATACTGTGAACAGTTGTTCGTACTGTCCGTTACTATAAGGCCTGTAATACAAAGTTTTTTTCTTTTTCTAAAATATGAGCATGTGTTTGTGTGTACTTCTAAATGATTCAAATATTTTTATATAGGGCATGTAAAACATACGCATGTGAGTCTACCTGTGTAAGGTCACTAGGTTTGAACTGGACGTAAGTCTGGTTGTTCACTCTGAAAGTGGTGTCAGCCACGCAGGCCGGTCGACTGCTGTGTCTCGGGCAGGAGGCAAATTCGGTGAAAACTCCGACTTCGGGCTTGAGGTCTCTGCCGTTCTGGACGAGGGAGTAGTTGCACTTCGCGTGCCATCCGAAATAAGTCCCGTCGAATGTGCTTACGAACGGGTCGTTGATAACATCACATCTGGCGCCTTTTTTTTTTTTTTATGAATGTATTGGAGGTAAAAGGAAGAGAGAGTCATTATCAGTTCTCTTTCTGATTAATCGGAATTGCATAAACATTGTCAGTTATTAGGAAGTTACTGCCAATGTAACTTGGTAAAAAGTAATTACGAAAATATCATTAAATTTTTATATTCAAAAGAAAGAAGAAACAGTAAATTAGATAACACGAAAAAAATGAGAGAAATTCATTGAACGATAAAGGAATTAAGAATTCAAATGAAATATGTTAACATACACGCGTAATTAAACAAAAAAGACCAGAGAAGTTATATATATATATATATATATATATATATATATATATATATATATATATATATATATATATATATACATACATATATACATATATACATATGTATGTATGTATATATGAATATATTTATATGTAATGTATATATATTTGTGTGTGTATGTATGTATATATATTTGTATGTATATATGTATACATATATATATATATATATATATATATATATATATATATATATATATATATATATATATATGTAACAGCAAGCAGGAGTCCAAAGAAGACGACAGTCAACAAAACAGTTGCATATTTATTAAGAAATCTACAGAAGGGAAGATAAGATTAATGTTAGAAAATTAAAGAAAGATAACATCTTAAATGAAGAAACCTTCCAAAAATTGTTTGTTACAGGGTCATCGTTTGGCATTTTGTATGGGCTCCCTAAGATCCATAAGGATGGCATACCTATCAGGCCAATTATGTCTTCGTATAATAGCCCTTCCTATAATATCTCTAAGTACTTAGTTCACTTATTAAATGATTACTCAATATCCCAGTTTGCGCTAAAAATGGCTTTGACTTCCAACAACAAATAGTACATCAGGATGGTGATTTATATATGGCCAGTTTAGACGTTGAGTCGTTATTCACAAATGTGCCAGTCTCCGAAACTATTGAGATTATTCTGGACAAAGTTTTTTATGAGAGTGGTGTTATCTTTCACGGTTTTAATAGACAACTTTTAAGTCTCTCTTGGAACTTGCAGTGCAAGATTCTGCTTTTATTTTTAACAAACAACTTTACTTGCAGGTCGAGGGAGTTGCATGGGGTCCCCATTGGGCCCTCTCTTCGCAAAATTTTTTATGGCACATTTAGAAGAAGAGTTTTTAAACAACTGGAATCTTTAAACCCCTTTACTATAGGAGATATGTGGATGATACTTTTGCCCTATTTAAACATTCGTGGCAATGTCAATCTTTTCTAGATTACGTTAACTCTAGCCATCCCAACATTAGATTTACTATTGAGCAGGAGACTGAGAATACACTAGCTTTTTTAGACGTAAAAATCACCCGCTCTGACCATAATTTTAGTACATCAGTTTTAGAAAAGTACTTATACAGGCCTTGGAGGTAACTTTTATAGTTCGTGTTTCTTCTCTTTTAAAATTAATGCCATAACAACTCTAGTTTTTAGAGCCCTCCGTTATACATCTAGCTGGGCAAATTTCCTCCGAAATTGAATTTTTACTGGAGTATTTTACCAAAAATTCATACCCACAAAGACTTTTATAAAATAGTTAACAAGGTTGTAGCATAACTTTTCGGATTCTATTGTGAAATATAATGTTCCTAAACTGACTATGTACGCTACGATACCATTTACGCACTCCGACTTTCTTAGATCCAAAGTCAAACAAATAATTGAAAAAGAATTTCTAACACTCAATTTAATACCTATGAATCCACTAAAGATTGGCGGCTTTTTTAATTATAAGGACAAGCTACAGACCTTTATGAAGTCCAATATTATTTACAAATTTGAATGCCCAAGAGGTAGTTATGTTGGCTCATCAAAGAGAATGTTGCAGGTCCGTTATTTAGCCACTTAGGTCTGAGCTACAGAACTGGCTCACGTATAACTAACCCGAATTTTCTAGCATTAGAAATCATGCCGTTAAATGCAAGGTTAATATAGATAAAAACATTTTTCCATCATGTGGGAACTACCAAACAATCGGCTTATTTAACGACCCTTGAGTCTTTGTTTATTAAACGTCATGCACCTCTTTTAAACTCCAACGTGTCTTCTTCTCCTCTGCACTTGGCCTAAGTGTACTCTGGGCATGCGTGAGCTTGTGGTCTCACTTCGTCTTTCCCTTCTATTGATCAGGTAGACTTAGAAAAATCTCCTTTCTTTTACTTTTTATGTATGTTGTAATTTTAAAGAATTTAACTGCCTTTTTTTAATTTAGCTTTTATTTTAAATTAGAGAATTAATGTGTATTTTTCAATTTTACAGACTGATGATGTGTTTAAGTAACACGAAACGTTTCTTAATAAATATGCAACTGTTTTGTTGACTGTCGTCTTCTTTGGACTCCTGCTTGCTGTTGTGTGCTTCCGCCTGAATGTGTATATATATGTATATATATATATACAGTACATATATATTTATTTGTATACTTATACTGAGGACTTATCAATCCTTTTTCCGTTTCCCTGTGAAGGAAGGAAAATGCTTATGCGCTACTAAGTGTAAAGCGTAAGTAGACAACTTATAACTTACAGTGGCCAGCAATACGGCCGGTGGGTCTGAGGTGTCCGTCACTACACTTCAGTTCTGTGCAGAAGTCGTTCACAGTTGCGCCTTCCTTGTAGCCTTTCTCCTGAAATACGCATCCTGTAATTGAAGACAGCAGGATTTTAAAATCTCTCGACTGTAATGGACGGAGGGGATGCATATATCCTTTTAATTTTCTTCGAATTGCGTATCACATAAAGAAAATCTTTTAAACAGGATCATATTCAGCAGCCTTTGACCAAGCCTACCACAAAAATCATATCACTCAAGTGTAATTTTCTGATATCTTTAAAACTGGCTTTTCCAATATATAGCACACGGTACATGCGACTCGAGCTGGTTGAAAATAACCAGAAATTTCCATCTCTCAGCGAAATAAAGCTATAATCGGACGTTCACTTCGTAAAGCCTCTTTGAAAATCTTCCTCGCCTATTGTGGTAACGGCTGGTAACGGCGATGCCTCCTCACTAAGCAAGATTTCATAAAGGTTGCTCTTGAAGTTGAATGAAATAAATTCTTTTTCACAGGCTAAAATTATATGAAAAGTCTTTTATCCACATTTGAGGAACCTGTCTCTAGGTGAAATTACTCCAGGTTCCCTCAGAGTAAAGTCATGTTAAATGGCTTTTTCTCACTCAGAAGAGTCCCATAAGAGCTTTCCCCATAAAAAAGGGGAATCATGTAGAAATTCCTTCTCACCTGGCAATGTCTCGTTGGCAATTCGAACTTCGTCGGAGATGAGGTCTTCAACGACGCTCAGGCACTCAGTGAGGTTCGCTGCTTGGCAGACGCAGAGATCTCGGACACAAGAATCTGAAACGTGAGTGGATTTAATTTCCTTCTAGTTTTTCAAAGCTTTTATTAGCAAGAATATTCTGCTGGACTGAAAGCTCATATCCATGACGTAATAGTCTGAGGAATCAACAAACCTGCAAACATTGATTTCGCCTATGACTAGACTGGGTCTAGTTATTAAAACTAGAGCCAGTCTTAGTACCATAAACGTGAGTACCCTTCTTTGTCAGGCAAAGATGAACTAGAGTTGTCTTCATCTGGAATTTTTATTGTAGAATACCCACTGGTATAGGAGAAAGGAAATAAGTCTGCGAAGACCTGAAGAACTTACACATCCTGTGTCTGTAAACATCCCATTCTAGAGTGTCTTTGCTGCTGATCAGAACGTTTGTACACAAATCTTCAAACCTCTCCATGTCAGCGTTGCTTGTGCCGTCACACAGATCGACCGGCTAGAATACAGAAGGGGAGTAACCGTGAAAAAGAAAAAGATGAGGCGTAACATTGATTGCATTTACCATTGTTTTTCATTTGTTCTGGAGACTATTTCTGGCCATTATCCTTACTAACCTGCTGTGGTTCCTGTTCGCATTTGGAGTAATTCTGCGTCGCTGTCTGTGCAAATGAACAAGTATTGTTATATGCTGGTATATAGTACGTTCATGTAGGCGCATGCGTCTCATCACCATCATACAGTATCTATCTATTTATCTATCTATCTATCTATCTATAAATATATAATATATATATATATATATATATATATATATATATATATATATATATATATATATATATATATATATATATATTTTGATAAAGGAGAGTGCGCAGGTAAATATACAGTTCGAAACCATCATCCTATGAAAACTTATGCATAACAGTAAGCGCGAATAAACTTTAAGTTTTTTATAATCCAAGATACAAGCTCGAAAGACTTAACCATGCAGTCTAACAGCATCAAGATATATTTCTCCAGACCTTCCACGAATTCGCAAACGTCGCCAGATCCCCTTGGGTGCCATTCCTGGCGACATAATCATTGTTCGAGGCGTCATCGAATGTCCCGCAAAGCCCGTAGAGTTGATTCTTCAAGGAGTAGTGGGCGTAGACGTTCACAGAATGCCGCCCAAATTCCACCTACAGAGATAAGACGAAAGGAAAGTGACAGATGTTTCCTCACAATGAGGCGAGGTGTCTTTGGTTCTAACTTAATAGCCGAGAACTCAGCATCGAAATAACAGTAGGTGAAGAGGAAAGGAAGTGTTGCTGTTCATTAGCTTTTAGGAAGCTGGCGACTGCATATAGGTTTATGGGAGGAACCTTACTATTTACAAAGGCTGGGCATCTAATTAGGAAGAAGCAATGATTTTTGGGGATATTGGGGATCTGGGTTTGGTATGTATCAAGCATGAGGCTGTAATGTACGAATAAGATTGTGAAGGAATTAAGACAGTTGACAAGGAGAAACCTACTTTGAAAATGAGGTGTAGATTTTTTTTAACAATATGCAACAGAATATATAAAATGCAGATAATAGTTGCTAAAATAAAACAGAACTACGTGGCATGGACAAATGCTTACCAGAAAGCGAACAAGCTTTCAGTGACAACAGTAGCCACCGTTTATAAATATGAAGGCATTCCTTATTTGACTGCAACAAGGATAGAAATCCCTGTTGACTATACTGAAGCAAAAAAAAAAAAAAGTTAGGCAAACGTTGCTGTAAGATATCTAAACCACTTTGAGCTGTGATTCATATGAAAGAGAGAGAGAGAGAGAGAGAGAGAGAGAGAGAGAGAGAGAGAGAGAGAGAGAGAGAGAGAGGGAGAGAGAGAGAGATGGGTTACATGTGTATTTCTGAAGTCTTATTCGTATTTGTTTATTCACAGATTCACAAATTGCTGTCTTTCTTTGTATCGAGCGCTATACCTACTCTGTGGATGCTTGCTAGTCAAGGTTTTGACCAGTTAGCTGGTCAATAAGAATGTCTGCACATGATAATGATAGTAATTTGGGAATAGTAACTGAAATGTAAACTACCTTTTTAACACATCTGTCTAAAAACGAAAAAAAAAATATACAGTATAGAAGAATTCAATGTGCCTCAAGTAGGGTGAACTCAGGCCAGACTGTAGGATGCCATAAAGACACTACAGTATAAGTCCTATTTCTAGTCGTACTTAAAATTGTAATGTAAGGTTTTTATTTTTTATTTTTTATTGTATTTTTTTCTTATAAAGTTTGTTCTTGACTGGAAGATGTATTGAACTCTTCAAATCATTACCATCAGCTGGTATGATGAAAGGGCGTAGATGCTTCTTCTGTTAAACCAGACAAGGACGTCTTCGTTGGAGAGAGATTCCGTGTGCGATTCCCCATTTATCCAGAACTGGAAACGAAACAAGGTATATTTTGCACGTGAAAAGACACAGCCACTTGGACAGACACACATGTGCATGTGTATTCGTACGCACACGCGCACATAAATATGCACATATATGTCTTAATTTGTTTACTTATCATAACACGGAAAACTCAACTCAGATTAGAGAAAAAGTTTAGTTTTTTCGGAAGTTAGTTAAGAGGAAGGAAATTGGGCAGAAACGACTTAGTTGTGGCATGTAAGGAGTAATGTCTTCCACCATAGTTCGTTTACTGAAATTTTGTTCGAGACAGAAAACAGCACAACATTCCCTAAGATGAACAAATTCCATATATATCAATGACGTACAGACACAAATCGTTAAAACACATACAAAGAATTATTAAGAAGAAAAACAAAGACAGAATAAGGAAATAAATACCGGTTGATTTTGATTTTTTTTTACCTGATGCGTCCCTCTCCCTCTGAACTCAACGACGGTTCCGTTCGAAACCTTGAACGTGGTGTCCGAAACACAAGCCGGAAGTGACGTATAGCTGCGGCAGTCGACGAACTGAGTGGATATGCCGAACGACGGGTCCTCCCCCGTACCGTTTTGGGCGAGAGTGTGATTGCAGCGCACGTGCCAGTCGTACTTCGTCCCGTCGAAGGTACGAAAATGAGGGTCGTTGTAGACGGCGCATCGGGAGCCTGCGGGAGGAAGGAATGACGTCACCTCTCTTTCGCTTTCCCTTCAAGACAGAAGCCCTACTGTGGGCCTCCTGGGGAAACCAGAGGCTGATCTATGCGCTGTATTTTTGTCCGTGCAGCGATTTCGCTACTTTGCACGAAATTTTTAAGGAGTTTTATTGAATAAAGATTTTTTGCTTTGAGCTGAATGAATAAACTTATTAAAATACCCAGAAGGATTTGCAGTAGCAAGTTACATGAAGAGAAATGATGTTGAAGTATCCCGTTTGATTATTTTTTCGTCATTGTAAGGTCAGGCTCTATAAAGCTACAATTAACATTCTATCTAATATCCATCTAAATTATATCTGACATCCTATTTCCTTCTCTGTATACTTGCAGTACATGTTGACATACACGTATACGTGATTACATGAACATATTCATACAATCATTTCTGGGCCTACTGACAGACTGAGTAGCAATTCGTTTCTCACTCACAGACGCCAGAGATGGCTCCTGTTGCGATCAGCTTTCCTTGGTCGCACCTGAACTGAGCACAGAAGTCGTTGGTGATCTGGTCCTGGCGATAATGTCGCCCCTGGAAGGTGCAACCTGAAATTGTTGGAGGAAATCTTAGAAATTCGCTGAAAGCAAACGACTGCGCGACGGGAATCGTCTCATAATCACAGGACTAAAACAATTTCGTTATGTGTTTTTATGGAGGAGTATGGAAGACGAGGGAAATATTTTAAAGGAATCCTTATTTAGAGATAACAATAACTAATCCTAGCTCATAAATGATGGATCTTTAACCAGAAGAAATATTTTGAGGATCGACTAGTTACCTGGTATTGTATTTTCCTTGTCATGCTTTGCATCACCTGCGGTGTCGGTGACAGTTTTCAAACACGCATCCGTATCCCCAGCTTTGCAGGCACATAGATCCTGAACGCAAGCATCTGTCGATGAGATAATAATGTTCGAATTACTCTGTTCCACGAAGTTTTCCGTGATGATTGTCCAGTTACTAATCATGTTCATTTTATATACAAGCAGGAACAAAGGAGTTCGTAAATCTAGTCCTACTCTGTGTTAAAGTATTATTCTGAATATGACGATCCAAGCGTCAAGCGCACTACACAACAAGTTCTTAGCACAGGGAATCCAGCAAAGTAAAAACATTAAATATGAAGACCTCCGTTACAGCAACCTAATAAAAGGGAATAAGGACAAACTCACGCAAAGAAACTCACCCAGGCGAGCATGGAATTCCATATTTCCCAATGGAGCCTCAAATTGCGCAAGCGCATTCATGCACGTCGTTCTCTTGTTCACAATCTCTGATGCGGGTACTGACAGACAAAGATCAACCCCCTGCCATATAAGTGAAGTCTTTCATTAAGTAACATGTCACGCAATGATAGTGATAAACTGTAAACTGCACGAGTATACTGCATTTAGGGAAATATTGGACTGACTGTAGACGGATACACACTCAGACATATATATATATATATATATATATATATATATATATGTGTATGCATATATATGATATATATATAATTTATATGTACATATATATATATATATATATATATATATATATATATATATATATATATATATATATATATATATATATATATATAGTTATTATTTTGCTTACCTGTCGAGGACTCTCACACGTAAGGTTGTCTTGGATTGGTGTCTTGACGGAGAAAAATAAGACATATTAATTCAAAATATATTCTTAGATATAAATCAGAAATAGAAATGTAAGTGGACCTGGAGATTTTTTTCAAGATTAAAAAAAAGAAAGCAGGATTATTAGTAATCTTAAGGAATTCATTGGTAATATTAATTATAAACCCAAGACTTCAATTCAGTCATGTAGCAAAGCAATTTATATGCATATATATATATATATATATATATATATATATATATATATATATATATATATATATATATATATATATATAACTTTTACTTAAACACAATATATGAAATTGAATTGCTCAACCCTAATTACTAAAAATGCAATTTAAACAAACACAATGAATGAGCCACAAAGTCTAAAGCGACATTTAACCTATACAGACTTCTTATCTCACGGTAGATATAGCATATGGGTCTAATTCGATCTTGAACTGAATTGACAGTCTTTTGTTTTCTCACCTTCCACGAGTTCGCGAAGACTTCGAGGCTCGACAGATTCCCGCTTCGACTTACGAAGTCGTTGCCTCCGTCCCCGTCGAAGTATCCTCCCAAGCCGTAGACCTGCGACCTCTGTCCATAGGGAACGTGTACGTACACGGCGTACGGTCTGAGCTCCACCTGAAGAAGTTCAAGTAGAGCTGTGTCAAACGACGCTGAAAAGACTCATATGATGAGATACCTATGTGACGTGGGAGGTCATGCAGACTGCTAGGAAGTCAGTAGGATTTGACGGTAAATTCTCTGGTACCAGAGTTATGATAACAAAAATAAATCGGTTAATACAGTGTTATGAAAACTGTTTATTTCGTCTTCCTTTGTGGCTCTCTCTCTCCCTCTCTCTCTCTCTCTCTCTCTCTCTCTCTATCTCTCTCTCTCTATATATATATATATATATATATATATATATATATATATATATATATATATGTATTTTTATCACATCACCGTGATTCATATACAAGCATTAAGCTACAAACGTCCTTTAATATCTAATTCGCTCTACCGCGGAAACAATATATTTTCATATATGTTACCCGAAGGGGAATTTTTTTAGTTGATAATAAGTTCGTCGTCTCGTGGGCGAGACGACGAACTTATTATCAATAAAAAAATTCTCCTTCGGCAACATATATGAAAATATATTATTTCGAGGTTGAGCGAATTGATATTAAAGGACGTTTGTAGCTTATATATATATATATATATATATATATATATATATATATATATATATATATATATATATATATATATATATATATATATATATATATATATATATATATATGCTGTGTACAGTATATATACAGTTCCCGTACAGAGAGAGAGAGAGAGAGAGTTGTTTTTTCAGACGTTAGAAGGATCCACGCCGAAGTCTCCGAAAGCTACAAATTACAAAGAAGGAATGACACTCTAATTCCCGCCTTCTTCAGGCTCTTCATAAGTCCCGAAGCCGAAAGACCCTTGGGTCCCAGTGCTTGGCTTTATGCTTAAATCTCATATTCTATTCCATTCCATTCCGTTCCGAAGAGCTAGCAGATCCTCAAGATCCCAAGACGCCAAGAGAAGCTAGGCGTCTTAAAATTCTATATATATATATATATATATATATATATATATATATATATATATATATATATATATATATACAAACAAATATATATATATATATATATATATATATATATACATATATATATACTGTATATATATACATATAATGTATGTTTTATATGTATATATATTATATATATATGTATATATATATATATATGTATACATGTATATATATATATATATATATATATATATATATATATATATATATATATATATATATACTGTATTATATATATTTATATATATTTAGAACTAGAACAATGAATTTTTTAAGAACACTCACCTATTAATGCACTAATGCTTTACATGTCATTTATTACTCTTTTTTTACACAATTTGACACGCCTTGGGACCATTTCTTTCATTTTTTGGCAGAGCCCGAGAACGATGAGATCTCACTCTACATTCGTTCTTCTGAATGCTTAGAAAATCCACGGGGAAAAAGTCGTCAGGGAGAAACTGACTCGCTGGAAAATGAGCGTTGTCCCCAAAGATAGAGGAGATATGTCGGGACAAGGCGGGGTTGGGGGTGATAAAGGCGGGAAAATCATCAGTGTAAAAGTAGAGTGCACGGATGACCTTGACGCTATCAGGTTTTACTTGTTTGAACCTAGTTCTATATTCTGTATCAGAATGCGTCGAAAATCCATGGAAAAAAAATCGAGGGTGGCGGGTAAATTAACTAACTGACAACAGAGCCCACGCGATAGGGGAAACGTAGGGACAAGGTGGGGAGGGAAACCAAGGCGGGATTGGCGGGTAAACTATCAGCGTCGAAGCATTGCATGAATGACCTTGACTCTATCTGGTTTGGCTGTTTGAACCTACTTCTATATTCGTGTATAGGAATGCTTGGAAAATCCATGGGAAAAAAAATCGACCGAGAGAAACTGACTAATTAACAACTGAGCTCTATCCTCCCCCGCAGTAGGGAACTGTCGGGACTGGGGTATGGGGGAAGGGGGAATCAAAACGGGAAAAAGATCAGTTTCTAAGCAGAGTGCGTGAATGACTGATTCGGAAATTTTTGGGGGTTGAACCTTGGAGCCGTCGGATGGAAATATTTCTCATAAATCACTGCAGCATGTCAAGTTCTTATACATCACATGATGACATAGTGCATGTTATTGAGTGCTACAAATAAAGTTTAAAGACCGTGATATTAGCCATTGGACCGGCCGTTAACCCTCGGACAATACAGAGCCTTCTCAAAGAAGGGGAAGGTTATAGTCCTAACCCCAAGTACTATTAACCTCGTGAAGAGAGGCCGAGGCAAATCCGACCATTACTGCGAGGCAGTTTAAGGGTCAAAATCCTGATCGCATTTGTAGGCCTTCAGTTCATACCATCCAATATTATTTCAACAAATGGCTTGGATTTGAAAGAAAGTATCTGCGATAAAGAATCTGGGTTTCACTGAAACTCGGAGAAAGAAGACTTTCTTGTGTTAATGTTCGCAAAGAATGGTGTTTAAATGAGTGGAAAAGTGTTGCTCACTGACGAATCAATACAGTATTTCACGTGATTGCTTGAAAAGGAAAAATTCCAGTCCGTTTAATATTTCCTAAAAATTAATAGAAACGGTCCCAGAGCGTATCACACCGAATGAGAAGAGTCATGAAGGGCATGCCAAGTATTTGTGCAATAGGTGAGTGTTCCATATAAATTTCACTGATATATATAGTACTAATATATATTTTGTATTTTTACAATTTTGTTTTCTGCACGGTTCGGTGTTGGCCTTACAATTGCACCCATAATGCAAAGTCAAATTGCAGGATACATGTACATACACACACACACACACACACACACACACACACACACACACATATATATATATATATATATATATATATATATATATATATATATATATATATATATATATATATATATATAAAGAATTGAAACTGTACCAAGTGTTTCCTTAGACACATGTTCAAGGCAATGAAGATATGCAGAAAATAAGTACACGTAAGTACTTGATATGGCATCAGTGTCTATTTTTCGCTTGGTGATTTCCTGTTTCTGGTCACGTGCAGTTTGTAATTATTTGTAGCAGTCAACGTCGATCGGTTTTGTAAACAAAGTAAACTTTTACAATTGACTCACCATAAGTCCTGAAGCTCCCATGGCCCTTATCCCTCCGTTTATTTCCCAAACAATAAGGCCGGTCTTTGCGTCATAAAGGCCTTGTCTTGCCGTGAAACGAAGGCCGTTCAACCAAAACTACGTCGAAAGTATGGAAATGAAAGCAAATATATTCATTAAAGTTATTATCCTTCAATGTTGAACAAATTAACAAGACGTTCTGATCTGCACCTAGACCAACTCTAGAAAGAGCCTGAAAAGATCTTAATCCTGAACCAAAGTATGGCGCTATTGGCGTTCTTAGGCTCCGTGGCAAGTGATGGTAAGGTATGCCTGGGAATTTTGTGGGGATGTGGAGCATTTCATGTTCAAGTTCATCATGTGCTTGGGTTGTCTGGTTAGGTTTCCTCCAGCAAAAATGATAAGAAAAAGTAACACCGAGTCTAGCTGTAGTGCCATAGCCCTTGGTTAATGAATAATATTTACTTCATCAGTTTTTGAGTGAAAAAAAAAAAACTGGCAATTCTACCCCAAAAGTATGACGTTTTAGGCATATTTCGTCTGAGGTAACTGTGCTAAAATGACTGTAAGTAAAAGCTAATTTGCCAGTGATATGCCATAAGGGACAGTGTGTAAAAACCCAGACGATTTTGGCCAAGCCCTTTCAGTGTTCTTGGATGTTAATCCACAATCTGAGAAGAAATAACTTCACAATACATTGTTATTGAAGTGGCAGTAACAAACCTGTTTAATATTCGAAAGTGTAGAAGCCCCTATAAAGTGTGTAGGCCAAAAACATTCTCGTATTTTGCTGGAAAAACAAATGTTGACAATGAAAATGTGAATATTATCTTTGTAACTCACCTGGCTCACATCTTTCTCCCTAAACTCCATGTAATTCTCAGGAGAATCTCTGAACACAGTTCCGCCAACACAAGAGGGACGATTTCCGTAAATATCTGGGCAATCTATAAACTGAGTGAATACTCCGTAAGTAGGTTCTTCGCTGGTTCCATTCTGAACAAGGGAGTAATTGCAGCGGGCGTGCCAGTCGTAATACTGGCCGTCTAATGTCGAGAAATGGGGATCATTGTATATTCGGGCTGTACCACCTGTTGGGCGAAGACTCTTTAGAATTCCCATGTGACTAATAAGTCATATTTAACAATATGAATCTAAACCTGCATTTCCTTTCATTTTAGAGACATGCTTTGCATAAATAGCCATAGGATGATTGTTATTATTTTTATCAGTAAGAGATGAACCCTATTCATATGGAACAGGCCTACAGGTGCCAAAGACTTGAAATTCAAGCATCCAAAGAATGTGGTGTTCATCTGAAAAAAATTCAGAAGATAGTAGGAGATACAGAAAGAAGAGGTCAATTATTAGAAAAAAGTTAAATAAAAAAAATTAACAAGTAAATATATTAAAAATGTTAATAGCTTGTTAAAAGTACAAGCAGAATTGTTTTAGGGTAGTAATGTATTACGTTTTCGCTTGATCTTGATTAAGTACGATAGAAAAGTTTTTTACTTTTACTACAGTATCCTCAGTTGAAATACTTACATCTTCCAGTAAAACGACCTGTCGGCAAAAGTTTTCCTTGGGAACACTGGAACTGTGCACAAAATTCATTTACTATGCTGTCTGGAGCAAATTCCCGGTCTTGATATACACAACCTAAAAAAATCACAGACTTAAAAATACTACTTTATTGCTGTCTAATATTTTGGAATTAAATAACACAGTAATGAAAATTCAGTTATTTTGGATGTTGTCATCAGAGATGGCCGATAACCAAATCTAAACAGGCCACGTGTTTCAAAGAAACAGAATAATTTCAGAAACTCTTTGGAGTGATTAACAAAGCGGTTTACACACCAAATCTAATTTTATCACAGACATCTCCTATGCCATCTTGGTCTTCATCCTCTTGGCCATTATTGCTGATTGTCATGCAGTTATCACAGGCATCTCCAATTCCATCCCCATCAGTGTCTTCTTGTGTAGGATTCCATATTTGAGGGCAATTATCACATGCATCACCAACTTTATCGCCAACAAATACCACCACCTGAGAATGCATGGTCTCTCTGTCTGTATCTGCTTGATCTTGATTGGGAACAAATGGGCAGTTGTCGCATGCATCTCCTAGTCCATCTCCGTCACTGTCAAGCTGGTTGTTATTTCCGTCATCTGGGCAATTGTCACACTCATCACCTACATCATCATTGTCTTTGTCCTCTTGATTTCTGTTGTTAATACTCAGGCAGTTGTCACAGGCATCTCCTATACCATCTCCATCAGAATCTGTCTGGTTACTGTTAGTAGTTCTGGGGCAGTTATCACAAATATCGCCAAAATTGTCACCATCAGAATTATTCTGGTTGGCATTAGGTAAGGTAAGGCAGTTATCGCAGGCATCACCAGTCCCGTCATTATCAAGGTCAAGTTGGTTGGCATTGCTTACATTCTTACAGTTGTCACATGCATCACCAACACCATCCACATCAGTGTCCATTTGGTTTGTGTTAGTCACATTAACACAGTTATCACAGGCATCCCCAATGCCATCATAGTCTGCATCCATTTGATTGTTATTCCCTGAAAATGGACAGTTGTCACAGACGTCACCCAGGCCATCTCTATCCGAATCTGTTTGAAGAGAGTTATTAAATGTTTTGCAATTGTCACATACATCTCCAATTCCATCTCCATCAATATCACTCTGGTTTTTATTGCTTATGTAGGGACAGTTATCACATACATCTCCTTTACTATCTTTGTCAGTGTCTGTTTGATTTGTGTTACTGATACCAGGACAGTTATCACACATATCTCCTATGCCATCAGCATCAGAATCCATCTGGTTGCTGTTGTGGATAACAGCACAGTTATCACATGCATCACCAACACTGTCCGTATCATTATCTATTTGATCTGTGTTGGTCACAGTGGGGCAGTTATCACAAACATCGCCTACCCCATCGCCGTCAATATCTTCCTGATTCGAGTTTTTGATCCTTGGACAGTTGTCACAGACATCTCCTACCTCATCTTTGTCAGAGTCAACTTGATTTTCATTACTTTCACTAGGACAGTTATCACAAACATCTCCAACATTGTCACTATCACCATCTGTCTGGTTTGTGTTTACCACCTTTGGACAGTTATCACATACGTCACCAACTCCGTCACTGTCAGAATCAATTTGATATCTGTTTGACTTTGTGGGGCAGTTGTCACAAACATCACCTAAACCATCCGCATCTGTGTCACTTTGGTCAGTATTATTTTTAGTTCTACAGTTATCACATGCATCGCCAACACCATCACCATCAAAATCTTCTTGGTGTATATTTGTTATTAAAGGACAATTGTCACACTCATCACCGTAATTATCGTTATCACTGTTAATCTGAGCAGGATTAAATGTGAAAGGACAGTTGTCACAAGCATCATCCAAACCATCATTGTCAGTATCAGTTTGAGTAGGATTATATACACTTGGGCAAGTATCACAGGCATCACCAATAGTGTCACTGTCTGAATCTAACTGAGCAGAATTGCTTATAAAAGGACAGTTATCGCAAGCATCGCCAGCTTTGTCACCATCAACATCCTCTTGACCAGTGTTTGTATTATTTGGACAGTTATCACACAAATCTCCAGTTCCATCAAAATCTATATCACTTTGATCTGCATTCCATGTTCTTGGACAGTTGTCACAAACATCACCAATGCCATCACCTATGAATACTTCTATTCCTAAAATGATTTCCTTGACATCTTTATCAGACTGATCTGGATTTGTAATATTGGGACAGTTATCACAGACATCTCCAAAACCATCATTATCTATATCCATCTGGTTAGAATTGGTAACATTCTTGCAGTTGTCACAGACATCACCAACACCATCTTTATCCATGTCTGCCTGATCAGTATTTGCTACATTTTCACAATTATCGCATGCATCTCCCACCCCATCACCATCTATATCTTCTTGTAATCTGTTTGGAATGCCGGGGCAGTTATCACAGGCATCAGCTTTGCCATCACCATCACTATCTTTCTGGTCCTTATTAGGGTTGTCAGGGCAGTTATCACACACATCTCCAACTGTATCTCCATCCTCATCCTCCTGGTTTGTGTTAGACACCTGTGGACAATTGTCACACACATCACCCAATCCATCTCTGTCAGCGTCAGATTGGTTAAAGTTACTATCATTAGGACAGTTATCACAAACATCTCCAATGTTATCTGCATCTGCATCCTCTTGATTTATATTGCTCATCATTACACAGTTATCGCAGGCATCACCAATAGTGTCAGAATCAACATCACTTTGATTTACGTTGCTTTTAGTTGGGCAGTTGTCACATGCATCTCCAACTCTGTCCGTATCTCCATCTTTCTGGTCAGGATTGGGGATACTCAGGCAGTTGTCACAAACATCCCCCACTCTGTCATTGTCAGCGTCTTCTTGATTTGTGTTCTGAATATCTGGACAGTTGTCACATACATCTCCTATGTTATCACCATCAGTGTCGCTTTGATCTTTGTTACTGATGACAATGCAGTTATCACACACATCCCCTATACCATCACCATCTTGATCTACCTGACTAAAATTGTTGGTCATGGGGCAGTTGTCACAAACATCTCCAAAATTGTCATTATCAGAGTCAGTTTGATCGAAATTAGCTGTACTTTTACAGTTGTCGCAGGCATCCCCAATCTTGTCATTATCTTCATCTTCTTGATTAGGGTTACTTATGTTTGGACAGTTATCACAAACATCTCCAGTGCCATCACCATCAGTATCCATCTGATCTGTATTGTTTGAAGAGATGCAGTTATCGCACACATCTCCTACTTTATCATTGTCTACATCTCTCTGGTCTATGTTGCTCTTGTCTATACAATTGTCACAAGCATCACCAACAAGATCCCCGTCGGTATCATTCTGATTGGCGTTGAAAATATTGACACAGTTATCACAGACATCTCCCACACCATCAAGGTCCACATCTTTCTGGTCTGTGTTGCTTTTACTTATGCAGTTGTCACAAGCATCTCCAACAGAATCACCATCAGTGTCCCTCTGATCAATATTGGTAACTGATGGACAATTGTCACATGTATCTCCTAGTTTATCACTATCTGAGTCTGTTTGGTCAGCATTACTTTTAGAAGGACAGTTGTCACATGCATCACCAATTCCATCCATGTCACGGTCTGTCTGAGCTATGTTGCTCTTTTGTGGACAGTTGTCACATGCATCACCTATACCATCATTGTCAGAATCAACCTGACCGGTGTTTGGTATGTTAGGGCAGTTGTCCAGCACATCAGGACTTCCATCTCTGTCAGTGTCTGGAAAAAGAATAAACAGATATTTAATACATGTATTGTCGTACCTTTTCTGGTCACTGCCAAAAGAAGGGAATTCTTTGCTGAAATCGTAAACAAGTCTGTTCTTTTTCCTTTATTCCAGCAATTAATTTTATATCCTAAGCAAATGACTCATATTTTCATATAGGAAGGACATGCTGATATAAAAACTGCTAATTGTAATGATCTAATAGCAGTCATTAATATTCTTATAGTCTTGGTCAGTCCCAATCCATATCTATTACAAAACAAATTCTAAAACTTATAGCACTAAATTACATTCCTTCTTATTTTTGACATGGAGATTCTTTGGATAGTTTTAAGTCAGAAAACAGCATTAATTATGCAGCCAAATAAATTATTTTACAATAGGATGGGGAAATAAAATATAACTTCATCTTCAGTTTGTGTAACTGCAAAATACTTCATCTTCAGTTTGTGTAACTGCAAAATACTACTGTAATTTCTGAAAATTCTACTTACCAACCCTAGCAATGTCTTCAATTATTATTGTAATCACTATGAACTCCTGTTGGGTTAGCTGCAACTCCAGGATGACCTCTGTTATTACCCTGATGATCACCGATATTGTGAGCTGTTGTCTGGGTGAGATTTTGTTGATGTTTGTTCTTTGGACACCAAGGTCTTTCAGTATTTGGTTGAGCTCCATGTTCTTCTTTTGTAAGTTACTATTTACACTCGTGATATTTTGGGTGGGACACACTTCTTCCTCAGGTTTTGTTTCATTGCTGATAATTTTGTTTACTGTCTTGGCAATGGAGTTACAGTACCTTGACAGAGTCTTATATTCAGCAACTGTTTCCATTATAAGGTTCGTAACACTCTCAGGTAAACCGTTATTGCTGTTTTTCATACTTTCCAGCTCCTCTTTCAAAGCCGTGAGACCATTTCTACTTTCCTTCAGTTTGTTTGTTGCATTTGGCATCACGTTCAACAGCTCTAACTCGCAGCTTGTGCGGGGAACTGAAGATAGAAAGGATTACATGAAGCACCGTTAGAGTTGTAAATACTGGGAAAAATAGTAGTTTATTAAAAACCACAAAAAAACAATATAATGAGGTAATTCACTATTTCATTTGAGTTAAGTATAGGATATAAACACGTGCTGAAAACTTAATCCCCAGCAGAATTTTCTAGACTTGAAACATTTCTCATGACGAGGGAACAGAATAACGTCAGAAATCTTAATTTAATGAACATTAGTCTGTTTACATATAAACAATCATGTTACTGAAGACTGAAAATGATTTCAGTTACTAAATGTTTGAGTGTGACTGCAGAATGTATTATCTAAATAGTCATTCTTACGACAGACAAAAGCTAATGTTAATGAAATTGTAGGTAACTATATCCTGCACCTGTTATTTCTTCTATAAACTGTCTACAGATTTCAAATCAGAACAAAAAATATACTGCTGTTGTTTCACCAACAAAGCCTCTCCCATTCTGCAGTGAACTTACCAGACGGAGAGGATGCCGTGGTTACTTCGGGATTATTTGATCCTTGATCCTGTGGCTGATTTGAGTCGTTCGTAAGTGAGCCTGTTACAGGCTGTGGCTTTTCCACAGGATTTTTAGTAACAGCAGAGCCATTAGCGTTAGTAACTACTGAGCCATCAGCATTAGTCGTTACTGAGCCATCAGCATTAGCCGTTACTAAGCCATCAGAATTAGTATCTACTGAGTCATCAGCTTCAGTAACTACTGGGCCATGAGCATTAGTCATTACTGAGCCTTCAGCATTAGTAACTAATGAGCCATCGGCTTCAGTAATCACTGAGCCGTCAGCTTCTGTAACTACTGAGCCATCAGCTTCAGTAGCTAATGAGTCATCAGCTTCATTAATTACTGAGCCATCTGCTGCAGTAACTACTGAGCCATCAGCTTCGGTAACTACTGAGTTATCAGCATTAGTCATCACTGAATCATCAGCTTCAGTTACTACTGAGCTATCAGCATTAGTCATTACTGGGCCATCAGCTTCAGTAACTGCTGAGCTATCAGTATTAGTCATTACTGAGCCATCAGCATCAGTTATGACTGAGCCATCAGATGCAGTTACATGAGAAATGCTGTTTGCCTCAACAGAGGCAAAAGAGGATGTTACGACCGAGCCATCGATGCTGGTTACATGACTGGTTAGTTCATTCAAAGTATTTTCAGTAGTGGCTATTACTGGAAAAAAGAAGCCATTTGTTATTGATGTAATTTTGTAAAAAGAATGTAAAAGTTGAGGAATGAAACTTTTCATCAATGAATAATTCTGATTAGAAGATATGAATTACAAAAGGGGATTCAATAAAATTCTGCGAATAATCAAACTTACAAGACAAGAAAATCATAATTTATTTTTTATTAGGTCATCTTTCACTTTGAATTGGGTTACTTATTTTAGTTTAGGATTCCACGTTTTCATTGAACAGCAGTTTTTTCTAGAATAGACGTTAGAAATTTCACAGACAAGTAGGAAAACTAACACGTAATAGAATAATTAATATACATTACCTTCAACGGGAACTGGAAGACAGCAGACGCATATTTTGCCTCCACATCCTTTGGGGTCAATATTGCCTGTTCCGCAGGCTTTCTTGCCATTTGAGCAATACCCACCAGCATCCTTACACGAGTCCCTCATCTTGCAAGCTTTTGCACAGCACTGACATTTTTTACCTTTGCACCCTTTCTCGATTATCCTCTCCCCTGGGTTGCATTGTTTCTTACAGATACCCTTGAATTTGCCACATTTTTTCTTGACCTTCAGTGCACATCCTGAGAACCGGAAAAGAAATGATAGTGTTATGTAGAGGCCATGTTTTCGTGAAAATGGATGTTTCTTACACATGGTGTTAGTTCACAGGGTTTAGACCACCGATGAATTGAAGAATAGGACATTGGTCAATGACCTTTTCATATAAGACTTCATGGGAATCTCTGTTTACATACGGGTTTCCTTGATAAGTTTCTGGACTATCCTACAGCCTAGTGTAGATCGTCCATGCATATCCCATGGAAATATTTAAGCTTTTTGATTGATTCATTCAAGTTCAAACGACGTATAGAAGGCATGATAAGGAGAAAATAAAGCATTCACACCCACAGCTTTCAGAACCTAATAAGGCAATAAATTACACTGATAACTTAATCTTGGAAATCCTGAGGACTAATTGAAATGTAGAACGAGAAAGTTTGTGCTGAACATATAATGGATTGATAAGTGATTTTTACTTTCTTTTAATTTAGATCTACACCGAGCTAGCTAGTATTTCATGAAATGAAAATCCAGGATTGAAAACAGGAGCGAAGAGAAAAATTTGCATTTTGGCTGTAGATGTCATGAAGGCGCTATTTCTTGTAATCATGTAATAAGGAAATAATAAAACACACAAATACGGACTTGCGAATGCACCCATACACTTGTATCATCTATCTGTCAATCCATCCACACATATATATACATACATACATATATATATATATATATATATATGTACAATATATGAATATATATATATATATATATATATATATATATATATATATATATATATATATATATATATATATATATATGTACAATATATGAATATATATATATATATATATATATATATATATATATATATATATATATATATATATATATATATATATATATATATATATATATATATATATATATATATATATATATATATATGAGAATCCCAACTAAAAATATGAGATGTTACTTACTGGTCAAACAGCAAGAGCACTGCCTTCCTCTGCAAACATTGTCGATGACCTGGGTCTTGCAATTGCTCTTGCATTTCCCGCCAAGCTTGCCACATTTCTTTATGTTCTTACACGTCGTTTTCTTCGAGGGTTTTCCTTCTGATCTAGAAGCAACCTTTTCCTCGTCTTTCTCTGTTCCCATTTTCACCAGTTTGGTCTCGTCTTTCGTGTCTTCTTCAGTTCCTTTCTTACCATTCCCAGGGTTTTTTTGCTTTTTCTTGTTTTTCTTGTCTTTGGTCCTCCTTCCATCTTTCTCATTAAATTTTGAGTCCTTCACCGCTTCGGTTTTCTTCTTAGGGTTTAACTTCTTATCCTTACCTGAATGAAATAAAAACTGAATGTAGGATTTTTGTATATGTAAAATTTTCTTCCAAAGAGATAATAAAAAAAAGGAATTAGCTTTTTCAGAGAAAAATTGGCGACACTATAGGAACACAGTTGGTTATATTCTTCGAAAATCACGACTCATAGGCGCTTTGGATATCTATAATTGTTTCTTGCTTGTTAGCAAGTGGATGTTAGGCGATCCTCACTCGCAGACTGAACGCTTCATCACTGACTGAAAATGATAGTATTGCCAGTCATGACAATATGACTGAAATAGCCAGAAATGCTGCGTCATAAAGCGAGAAATGTTTGAATCAAATAGCTTCTTGAGCCTAGAAATATCTTTGTCGGTAATGTTTCTCGTTGAATTGTGCGGCGAGTTTTATGCATTTTATAATGGAACTCTTCTTTAAACACGATAAGCTAATAAAAGAAAAAAAAACACGACAAGTGTAATTTAAACATCTAACGATATTTACCTAAATAAAGAGGATGAATTGCGGGACTCGTTATCTGTTTTCTGGGTACCTTCAGCAAAATTCATCAGTATTTATCAGTGACAATAACGAGTACTCAGGTGTGAGTACTCGAGAACGTGACGACGAGAGACACCAATGGTGCACGTGAGGAAAAACGCCACTCGCCTCATGATTCAGAGAGATCAACAGCTGCTGATACTGCTCTTATAATAATTACAATGTACACTCGTCCATATCAAACAGGTCGAAAAGTCAGGGGAACATGCGCGCTATGTGTAATAAACTAACCAGGCTAAGAGTAAAAAAGGTGATAGATAAACTATACCGAACAATGAGTTAATCCTGTGACAAACGAGTCTAATACTTGATGAGGCATTGAACCCTTACTGTACAATTCGTGCGCTAACATCAATAGCACTTACTTTATGGGCGCCATATAACGTTGAATAGAATGATAGGCGTTTGGTGTTAGGAAGTGTGGTTTTGTGACGCCTCCAAATTAGAGTAACAATATTACACCGCTGTCACGTGAACACGCGAACACACACACATAAGTATGTATGTATTTATATACAAATATATACTGTGTATATATACATACATATATATATATATATATATATATATATATATATATATATATATATATATATATATATATATATATACACATTACAGGTGAAAAATAAGAGACGGGGTGTAGGTCCCCCATCGGTTTCGACTTTATTTCTAGCCATTGACGAAGGAATGATACACAGTATTAGAAGTCACAAATATATATACTACAGTCCTTCGTCAATTGCTTAGATATAATGTCGAAACCGGTCAGGACCTACACCTCGTCTCTTATTTTTCACCTGTGATAATAAGTGATAAATGATTCACGTACAAAAGTGATTATAATCATAAATATATATATATATATATATATATATATATATATATATATATATATATATATATATATATATATATATATATATATATATATATATATATATATATATATATATATATATATATATATATATATATATATATATATATATATATATTTAGTGTATAAGTATATGTTTATATATAAGTATATGTTTACGTATATATAGTATATATATATATATATATATATATATATATATATATATATATATATATATATATATATATATCTTCACGCAGTCCAATTAACAGATCTCTCGCTTCGCCAGCGAAAAGAGTCTGAGATGTTCACATTTAGCCAGTTCATGACCGGCTAAATGTGAACAGTGAAACGTGACCTGGCAGTTATACGACTTCGGTGCATAACAACCAGAGTGATGGGGGTGGAGCTCGCAACCTGATTTCATAAGACTATACATGTACATATACATATGAATGTGTATGTACATATATAATACATACATACATACGAGATGTATATATGTATACTGTGTATATATATAGATATATATATATATATATATATATATATATATATATATATATATATATATATAATTTATATATATGTAGTGTTAAGTATGTGGATATAAATGTAAATAAGAAAACTGAGTTTGACAAGAGAGAAATGAAGATGTCATTTACGGAAACGGATTAAACTGTGGTCTGTGGCTTAAGAAAGTAAAAATGTACAGAATTATCAAGCTGGTAATAATTCTATAATGGTGTCATCGTCTCAGCAGGGAGTGCCTCTGGGTACAAGAGAGCAGGAAGAGGGAAACGGAGCGCTGAGAAGTAGGAGGAAATCAGAGGATTAGTGAAGGGAAAATGATATTTGATGAGATGTGGTTGTTTGACAGAGGAACAAAAGTTATACTCAGAAGGACGATGGAGAGGAAAAAAAAAGAATTACAATACAGACGTGAATTACAACTTTACAGAGATGAATATTACACAATACTTTACAGAGATAAAATATATATATTATATATATATATATATATATATATATATATATTTATATATTTATATATATATATATATATATATATATATATATATATATATATATATATATATATATATATATATATATATATATATGTGTGTATATATATATATATATGTATATATATATATATATATATATATATATATATATATATATATATATATATATATATATATATATATATATATAATATAATGTATTACCGTTTATGCTGAAAAGTGCTTTTTTTTTTAATCTTAGTAACCAACTAGATTTTCAAGCGTTTGATTGTACACCAGTGTTCCTTGGTAAACAATCTCCAAGAAGATGACTTGAAAACATGGTGAGAAAAGGTTATATTAAAAATCTGAGCGAATTACTTTACTTTTAGGCACACTGAAACAACTGGCGTATTATTGCTTTTAACTTTGCTAAAACAGCCATTGCTGAAGTTGATGTAATAATAACTGCAGCACTACCCAAAAGTTAAAAATCTTTAAATGGGAAAATAAATACATAAAAAAATACCTCTCTTGCAACAAATGCATTCCTTTCCCTTGCAACGGCCTTCAATTTCCGCTGTCTTGCACTTCTTTGCGCATCGTCCGCCGGCGTTCCAACATTCTGCTGTTTTCTGGCACTTCCCGGCGTTTTTGCGTTTTGAGTCTTTCAAAGACTTTTTCTTCCCTGTTCGAGAATAAGATGAGCAAATACTCTCATGTTTACTTTCATTCATAAAACGACTATTGTAAGGACTGATGCTCCCATGACATTAAACTTCGAATGTATTAACTTGATTAACAACTTACAGGCAGGGTCATCTATTCACTTGTAAAATTAACCCCACTGTCATAATATTCATGTATTTGTGAAATTCTTAGCATATACAAATGCGAGTTTTTTGAACTTGTATTTGAGGTTGTAGGTGTTAATGCTCTTTAACATGCTGGTGATGTCTAATTTATCTTATATTACCAATATTGTTTCATATTCGAAATTTTGACCGCGGCTTTTGTCACAGGGATTATACTGAAATGGTGTAGATTAAAAATAAGTCCTCAGCATATCTGATTGGTTGGAACTTTAAGATGTACAATGTCCATTTGTAGATTCGAATTTGCATCAGATGATTATAAAGGTTGTTCCTGAGTGAACAGAATTAGCCTGAAGGATACTAAGTTAAACACGATTTAGGGAAAAATAATACTAATATACACAGATCCCGAGTCAATAATTACTTAGAAGACTTAATGAACAGCATTGGTATCTTTTTGTAATATTGTGGTTACGTCAAACTTTGCTCGTAAAAATGAAGAAATTAAAAATATTACAACACAAGGATTGGCTATAGTATCTTCATGATAATTAAGAAACAGTTGAATTGCATCCTTCTTGGCCTAATTCTACAGCTAAGCCTAAAGATTGTTTATTCTTCATCATTTTCGCCATTGCTCAGCTCTACATACAGTTTGGAACACGCAAATTCCCAGATAAGCCAAATGATTTGTCTTGTCATTCTCATCTCTTCTATACGAGACAGGTGTCACTCCACTTCGTAATTTTGTAGTTGCTGTATTTAACCGGATTAATTTCTCGTCATTTTCACCTCCCCTGTATAAGAATTACTGTGTCAAAACGGGAAAAGCAAAGGAAAGTTGTGAAATGACCCTCAGAAAACGGCGAGGAAGATGACATGACCTACCTTTCTTGCAACAGACGCATTTCTTTCCCTTGCAAAGACCTTTGAGTTCCTCTGTCTTGCAACTAGAGGTGCACCTGCCACCAGCTTCCCGACAATCGTTCGTTGTCTTACATTTGGCCATTTTTTTGGTTCTTGGGCGTTTGGAGAGCTGCTTCTTGGCTGGTCGGGGGAAAAATCAGGACATAAAATTTGGCTTTGATATACTGATTTTATACTCTGTGTAGCTGTATTATTATTATTATTATTATTATTATTATTATTATTATTATTATTATTATTGTTGTTGTTGTTGTTGTTGTAGAAGCTAAACTGCCACGAATTTGCATTAGAAGCTTCCATAGTTCTATGTCCAGCAAGTTTTGTAAGGCGCTATTTGTAGCACCTGAGATGACCCAACTACCACAAACAGTGACAAAGAGACTCCGATTACCTAAGCAATACATAACTGAAAAAAAGGGAATCGTGAGTGCCCATAAATACCCCAGAGTTCGAGAGAAATTGTAAAGAAGGTGAATATCACATTCTTTCAGTTACCTTCAATATGAGAGGCTATGAGAATTTCTGGACAAACAACAAGCAAGAAGCTGAAAAGAAGTCTCTAATAAATAATACCTGATAATATCAATACCCATTAATGAACACCATACGAAAGTTATTATACTCTCACATAAGAAAAACTTTGGGATTTTGGTCGCTTTGTCAGTTACTGAGAACAACCGAAACTTCTGATGTTTAAAAAACAGCCAAAAATCTTAAGAATAGTTAAGTCACAAAAATCCACTAGAAAGAAGTTAAGGAGGACCTTGGAATGAGAAACAGGTATGAGGATTTTGACATAGACAGTTACTAACAACCGCAAATAGAAGCAGAAATGCATTTGACAATAGTAAAGGAGGCCTAAGTGGCAGAGCTACAATTGCTAGTTAGAAACGTAGGAATATTAGTCTACGAAGCCTCAAAGAATTCTGAAATAAATTAAGATTATAATAAAACTCGTACTGATAAAAATGACTACTCATGCAAACGGGTAACAACCACAAAAAACAAGAACTACAAATACACATTAAGGGGATCGAGGAGCTACAGTGGCATAACTTATTATTCCACCAATGATGCCAGTGATAACAATAATAGTCTTAACAAAACGACGACCTTCGCAATAAGCTCAGTTTTCATTCGAAAGAAGAGACTATTGAGGAGGAAAAATTTGCCTTACCAAAACCGAAGGAGCAAGAAAACTAGAGTAATGACAACAAGGTAACGATGATAACTACAGCATACCTCGCTTACAACAGACACACTGCCTTCCTTTGCATCGACCTTTGATTTCCTCAGTTTTGCAATTAGAGGTGCACCTGCCGCCTGCATCCCAACAGTCTTCTGTCGTCTCACATTTTGAGACGTCCTCGGTTCTTGGGACTTTGGAGGGCTTCTTCTTCTTACCTGGCGGAGGAGGAAATCATAACGACTAAGATTAGGCTTTGATAGCTTTGATATACTGATTTTTGACTCTTGAGCCGAATAATCTTACACTTAGTATGATAATAATAATAATAATAATAATAATAATAATAATAATAATAATAATAATAATAATAATAATAATAATAATTATTATTATTATTATTATTATTATTATTATTATTATTATTATTATTATTATTATTATTATTATTATTGAGGGAATGAATATGCCATATATTCGGCCTGGAATCTTCCACAGAAAAGGTATATATATATATATATATATATATATATATATATATATATATATATATATATATATATATATATATATTATATATGTATTAATTATATATATGTATTATTACTAATGTTTATGTCTTGGGCGCAGTTGAGCGACCACGTACCTTTAGCTTTCCTGCAACAACTCTTCCTCGCTGGGCAATCCAACTGATCAAATGATTCCTTGCACTCTGAAAGATTCCTTTTGCTGATGCATCTTCCTCCTGCCTTCCTACATTCTGGGCTCGTTGAACGTTTGGAGTCGTCCTACATAACAAGTGCAAAAGACGGATTTAGTGTCATTACAGTTATGAATGCAGTTATAAAAATGGGAGAAAACGCTGATGTTAAGACTTAACAAAGTTATGAAAGTGGGAGAGAGCGCTAATGTTAAGACTTAACAAAGTTATGAAAGTGGGAGAAAGCGCTGATGTTAAGACTTAACAAAGTTATGAAAGTGGGCGAAAGCGCTGATGCTAAGACTTAACAAAGTTACAAAACTAGGGGAAAGTGCTGACGTTAAGACTTAACAAAGTTAGAAAAAATGGGAGAAAGTGGCGTATACAGAAATACTAGAGAAAGTGACTCTGAAGACTTATGCAAAACGAGGGAATTGCAAATAGCTAAGACTTAAAAACACAGGATAAAGTAAGACTCTAAAGACTTAGAAACTGGAGTGAACATTACTTTGCTAAGTCTTAGAAACGGAATAAAATAAAATCATTGAAATTCACAAATAAAGGAATAAAGGACACTGTTAAGGCGTAGAAAAAGGAGAGAAAGGGATATTTTGAGATATAGAAATAGGCGAGAAAGAGAAAGTGCCATTTATTAGAAAGCGGAAAGAAAGGGACATTAGGGTGACTGTTGAATCAGAAATGGAGAACACAGCAACTTAAAATTACTCAAAAAGAATTCGATAAAAAAGTAAACTTAAGGATGAGAAACTGGGAGGAAAGTCTCAACTGTCAAGATAAAACAAAAGAAAAACATTGTAGTAAATGAACTAATTAAAAGTTATGAACTGACGAGATAGTGACATTAATAAAATCTAGAGTTTGTGGAGAAAGTGAAAATCTTTTCAGAAATTAGAGACGGGAAAGAGAGCAACAGTGTTCAACGCTAGGAGCAGAGGAGAAAGTGTAGCGGTGAAAAATTTGGAATACGCGAGAGAGGGGAAAAATGAGACACTCGAGAGGAATTGAACTTTAAAATTTATTTGCAACGGACAAAGTGGCACTGAAATGCAAAAACTTAGGAAAACTGACGCTGTCGAAAGTCAAGATATGTGTAGAAATTATCGACGTTAAAATTTGTAATCTTGTTAGAACTGATGATGCTAAAATTTAAGCAGTGGAGAGAAAGGGCCACTGTTAAAACTTGGATTCTGGAGAGAGGAATACACCGTAAATAATTCAGAAACAAGAGATTGAGTCACACTGTTAAAGGTTATGAAGTAAGGAGAATGTGACACTAATAAAAGCCTGCACATGGAGAGAAATTGGCTCTGATAAAACGTAGAATTTTGGGAGAAAGTAATACTATAGTATTATGATCAGGACAGAGAGTGGCACCGTTAAGGCTCAGATACCGGAGGAGAAACTACACTTTTGTTTTAAGCAAGAAAGAAAGAGACATTCTGAGACGAGAGAGAAAGGATCAGAATTTTAGGTGATATAAAATGATAATCTAAACATTAAACAAAGCTCTTGTGATCATCGACATCAAACAGCATTATTATTATTATTATTATTATTATTATTATTATTATTATTATTATTATTATTATTATTATTATTATTATTATTATTACTGGTTAGTTTTCTTATATATCACAATTATTCTGGGTAGATTTACCGTAATGTTAATGCCATGTCATTTGGATAAGACGCAACCTTTTTTAAGGGAAATTTCACATCCCACGTTGAGGAACCCTTTGGAGTTCGACAGCGTAGAGATAACCTGAATCAAAAACTAAACCCCGAGAGATAAGGACTTTTGAAGCAGAAGTCAAAGAAGACAAAAAAGAAGAAAAAAAAAAAGAGATCAGAAAAGACAATAAAGAAGACTAACTCTGAATCTGTACGGTTCCTTTCAAACAATATCTCACCCAGAGGCAAAGCCACTCTGTGAATTATTCCAATCAAAGGCTCTCACCTTCCCCTTGGCAACGACTATGGCGGCACAAACTGAAAACAGAAGAAGGAGAGGGACGAGGCGCAGCTTCATCTCTGCGCTCCCTTGGCGCGTTTCAAACAGAAGAAAGGTAATCACTGGAGGTAGTCCGAGGCACCAAGACTAAGTGATAGTAGCTTTACTTGTCTCGCGCAGAATCAGCTTCTGATTTCGACTAGCGAGAATGGAAACACAAGGCACTGTTCAGCAAGGCGGGCTGTAGTGATGCGCTTATCTATGCCCAAGTGCGAGAGCAAATGGTTGCCGGCGACAAGGCGCTACGATTATTTATATCGGGCAGATCGCGTAATACCTTAGTACCATAATGTTAACATCAGTTTTGCGATGGCTGGCCCCGTTTGAGGTCGTCAACTTTACACACAACATGTGTTTTGTAATTACTAGCACTCTTCTGTTCGCACGATACTATTTCTTTGTTATTTAAAATATTAGGAAGAGAATGTATTTAGTACACATCGAGAGATTGACTATTTTTATGAAGTCATAACCGTCAAATACT
>NC_089784.1:23215503-23240503 GCF_040412425.1 Macrobrachium rosenbergii | reverse complement strand
AGAAATAAATCCTAGGAAAGATTGTCTACCGTGACGTTTATTGGATGAAATACGTCAGCTCCCGTTCTGTTTGCTGTAATCCATTGTCTAATATATTATTCTATGTCACTAAGTCCACGTTGGAAGGTGAGTGAAAACCGGGACTTTGAACAAGTACTTCGTAGTTTATTCTACATTTTCAAGTTCACACTGAATACAAAAGAAGTTGACAGAGATTTATATACAAAAACAGAAGGTGGTTCGGGGTTACAGTTTGTTAATCTGGGCAGCATGTTCTCTAAAAAAAAAAAAAGGACAGGGACAAAGGCTCAAGGGATACTCCAGGGCGGAGATTAACATTCCTGGTGGAAGTAGCTTCAATGAAGACAGTCTCTAGCAGATTTCTTTTCCGATGGTCGTTGACCCTGTAGATAACCGTTGACTTATCCCAGTTCATCCCATGGCCTGTCTTAAGCCAATGAACCACAATGCCATTATTTGATAAGCCTCATGAAATGGCATATTTGTGTTGGGAGCTTCTTACTTTTAGTCCTTTTGATGTTTGACTGATATAAATCTTATTACATTTTTTACAAGGAATACTGTATACAATATTGTTTGAGTTGGGTGGGCTATTCTTAATTAGTTTATTTCTCAAAATATTACTATATTTAAATACTAAGTTAATATCAATAGTTTTTAAAATGGGCACTGCAGGAATGAAATTAGGATGAAATGGTAAACAGAGAATATTCTTAAGTTTGTTGTTAACACTGGCTGGATTTTAATATGTCTTTTTTGCTCTGTTTTTACAAAGTTCTAAAATATATGGAGGGTAACACAATGAATCTCCTATTTTAGCAATAATTTTAAACTCCTCTTCCAAAAATTCAGGACTACAAATTCTAAGAGCTCTAAGATACATACTGGAAAATGTTGGCACCTCAATTTGTTTAGCATGGTTAGAGTAAAAATGAATATATGAAAAATTATTCGTGGGTTCTATATATACATATTTTTACATTTTTCCTGCGATTTTAGTTTGAAATATGCTCTGTGAGACAGGTAGCAATGATTTAAGGTAATTTAGCCTTGTGATTCTGACTTCATGGGTCCAGGAAAACGTAAAAAGAGGAAAACAAAGGAGAATTTCATGTGAGCATAGGGCTCTTGTTAATGAGGGAAATATTACGTAAAACACGTGGGCAAATTTAAAGGAGTGTATTTACATAAATGACATCAGTACGGGAAAGAGGAACTCAAGTAGATTTCTGATCCTGAAGGGGATTCCTACGGGATTGAATGAAACTGGGGGATTCCAGACACAGTCCGAGAAGCTTCCACGAAATAGGGTCCCTCTGAAATGAGAGATATGCACATTATACGCCAGTACTGAAAATAGACAAAAGAATAATGAATCCGAAGCTGCACTGAGGGTGCCAAAGGACTTCCATGGAGTAATAAAGACTTAATACTGCCGATGCAAGAGGCGCACGGACATTAGACAAGGGATTCGTTGATTAATGGCGCTCACTTCAAATAAATGTTACAAGGACAAAGCGTGACTGAATGGCGGTCTTCCAGGGCACATTACCGTAAGACAGGTGTGGTTCCAATGTAGAAAAGTGGTCCGTGTATGACTTGCGATTTCCGAGGGCGAGTTCTTCCACGTGTTAGGATACAAGGGAACGGCGATGGGGACTTCTCGAAGAAGGGCAACGCGTGGGAATTTCACGAAGGGCCGGGCGATTCTTGAGGGGCATCTGGGAGGTCAACGGTAAAGCGAGCACGTGGCTTGCGGTCGAAGGGCACGAGGAGAAAGTATACTTTGGAAAGGGCCACGTGGTTAGCTAAGGACACTGCCAAGGGCAGGTGGCTTGGTCCTTCTTCACTCCCTGACTTCCACCCTGCGTGTGTGAGGCAGAGGCCTTGTGTGTTCTGCTTTTATCTCCTCCTATGGGGCAGGGGCACTTCCAACATATGGGAGTGCTGAATCATCTTCCAGCTGATGCCCGCAGGGGAGTTTTGCCTGTAAGAAAACCCACCAGACAGAGATCACTTTTGCCTTGAAGAAAGATCTGTTTGGAAAGGAGTGGCTTTTAATCTTTTAAACCCTTGTATTCTGACCGTGCTAAGTCTATAGACAGATAGTCTATCGATCGGGCGGCTGGCAGTAAATGAAACAACAACACAACCAACAACAACGAAAGAGGGGAGGCAATTTGCTAGCGAATTCTTGCTAATCATAATATATATATATCTATATATATATATATATATATATATATATATATATATATATATATATATATATATATATATATATATATATATATATACACACATACCATATATATATATATATATATATATCTATATATATATATATATATATATATATATATATATATATATATATATATATATATATATATATATATATATATATAAGCACCAGCAACAACGAGAGCCAGAAGAGCGGTAACAGCATAGGAAGCGATTACTGAACTCTGTTAGTGATCAGGAATTGACTGCAAATGCTATATATGAATATATGGTGTAGTTTTACCTTTTTTTCTAATGTTTATGGATACTCTAAAAATGACAAACTTCAATTGTCATGGCATGAAGACCGCTGTTGAGTACATCAGAGGCTTGTGTGATAGGTCATCTATAACTGCTTTGCAAGAAACATGGTTATACAAAAGCGAATTATCCATTGTACAAAATATTCATGATAATTTTTCCGAATTTTCAATGTCTTCAATGAAAAATGATGTGGAACTGCAGAGAGGCCGACCATATGGAGGATTATCTTTCCTCTGGCATCAATCATTCTCCTTCTTTATCGAAATTGTAGGATATGATGATGATAGGATATTGCGGTTGTCTCTTAAGCTGGAAAATACTTCCATTTTGCTTGTTAATGTATATGTGCCTGCTGATAAAAATGAAAATGTTGACATATTTTTGGAGAAGATAGGCAAAATATCATCTATAAATGAAGATGATGAACACGAGAATATTTGCATTCTTGGTGACTTTAACTCTGCTCCTAATACAAATTTTTGTGAATAGTTGGTCTCGCTTTGTGCCTCTCATGATATGTTATTGGCTGACGTTTGTAATCTGCCAGCTGATTCCTACACTCACATTAATCTTGGTTCTTTGTCTAGAACGTGGATTGACCTCTGCATTTTAACTGAGGGACTTCTCCAATCTGTAGTTAATTGTCATATTGAGTATGATTGCATACAGTCTGATCATTTACCACTTACCAAGACTATCTATGTTGATCAGATTCCTAACCACTCTGCTGCCAGTAAACGAAATTTGGAGATGAATAATTGGGATTTTGGTAGTGAAGAATAACTGAGATTTTGGTAACGAAGTTCTGAAGGAAATGTTTTTTAGTCTTTTATAGGCGAGGCTCTCTAATGTTAATATTGACATGCACGTTCTCTTTTGTTCTAATCTACAGTATATGCAAGACAGATATGATGAACTGTGTACTGCTATAGTGGCCACTGGAAAAGAAGTATTCAGCACTAGAAGAGAGGTACAAAGCTGTGCCCGGCTGGTCGGATTTCGTTCTTGAGGCCCGTGACTTTGCTCGAGACGCATTCCTTTTCTGGAGGATGAATGGGTCTCCGAGAGAAGGACCCTGGGCACTGCATATGCAACAGACTCGTTCTAGGTTTAGACTAGAGCTTAAATGGTGGCGTAAGCATGAGGAGCAATTAAGAGCGAGAGCACTTGGCCGGAGTCTAGTCTCTAAGTATGAAACGTTTTTGGTCAAACGTTTAATTACTGACTAAAAAGAAATGCACTAATGTCCCCCATAAAATTGAAGAGGCAGTAGGTTCTAAACAAATACTCCTATTGTGGAAAAAGCATTTTCAATCTGTTTTGAAAATCATTCAAGATAGCATTACTAGGAATACTGTAGAAAGAAAACTTGAAATTAGTGATAGTAACTTTAAATATATTACTCTTGATATGGTGAAGAAAGTTGCTCATTCTTTGTCCATCAATAAAGCAGTGGGCTCTGATTGTATCCCTGGGGAAGTTTATAAGTATACTCCAGACTATTTGCTCCTCTTGATATGCCTCTTTTTTTAATTCATTCCTTATACATTCGTTTTTGCCTGCTACTGTTATGAAAGTTTTAAGAGTCCTACTTTTCAAAAATGTAACCAAAGACTCCGCAGTTAAAAACAACTATAGGCCAATCGCAATTGCTACACACATTTCTAAATGCTAGAATTAGTAATATTCGCAAATATAAGGGAATTTTTATATACAAGTGACTATCAGGTTGGGTTTAAACCAAATCTAGGCACAGAAATATGTTTATGCTTTAAAAAATTTTATCAATTATTACCAAGTACAAAATACGCCTGTATTTTTATGCTTTTTAGATGCCAAAGCAGCATTTGATCAGGTGAACTATTGGAAGCTGTTTGATAAATTGTTGTGTTGAAAAGTACCGAAACATTATGTCAAGTTACTCGTCTATTGGTTTACCTTTCAAAATTTTGTTGTTCAATGGGATGATCAATTTTCTAGCTCCTTCGGTAGCAGCAATGGCTTGAGACAGGGAGGTATTCTGTCACCCTACCTCTTTAACATTTATGTAGACGACCTGAATATTCTACTGGCTGGTTCCGGAATAGTATGTCACATCGGGGATGTTGCTTTTAATAATTTTAGCTATGCGGGTGATCTAGTTATTCTCGCTTCCACTGCTAGGGCACTTCGAAAACTTCTGAAGATTTGTGAAGACTTTGCCATAGAACATGATATATTATACAGCACCAGCAAAACTGTGCGCATGTTGATTCCTTCATGTAACGACAAAAGTCGGGAATACCCATGGATTTTATTGCAAAATGACTTCTTAAAATTTGCAAATTCATTCTCGTATTTGGGCCACATGATTACTAGTAACAGTAAGAGTAATGAAGATATTGAACAACAGCGTCGGAAGCTCTGTGTGAGAGGGAATATGCTTATAAGAAAATTTAATTTCTGTGATGATGAAACTAAAGTTCAATTATTCAAAACTTTTGCACGACAATCTATTGTTCTTCACTATGGTATCACTACACACAAGAAACTTTAGGAAGACTAAGAGTGTGTCATAATGATATAATAAGGGGGCTCATGGGGGCCGCCCGAAGTTTTTGTGACACTGGGTTTGCCCCTACTTGATGTTATCAGGCGCCACGCAGTATTTAGTCTAAAACAGAGTTTGGAGAAATCAAATAATGTTTTGATACGATTGCTAAAAGACTGTGATGCGTCTTTATTATTTACATTACATGACGAATCGCACAGATACTCTACTGACAGATAAAACTGCTTTTTTTATGCTCTATATTTGGAATGATTTGTGCATTACGTTTATTATGTAGATGGAGAATAATATAGTTGTTATTGAGCTTATTTACGCTTGCTTTTTAGGTCTAGTTGCATGACCCTTTTTAAAGTTTTCTTTTTATGTTTACTGGTAAGATACACACTTTGGTTGTGATCATTTTATTTTCTCTGTAAATTTGTTTATTTAATAATAAATCAAAATTGTAGCCTATTGGCACCACTACTTTTATTTGTAAATTTATTGTATATGGATTCATATTCGAAATAAAGTATTATATATATATATATATATATATATATATATATATATATATATATATATATATATATATATATATATATATATATACATACACACAGAGGAATGGTACTCTGCTAGGGTTCAAGCAATTTGTAGTGCTCTGAGTTCTTGCAACTACTTTCCACGCATGCGCCTGTAAACAGCCTTCCTGGAAGATGTCTCCTTATTGACTGAAATGAGGTAAAGATGTGGGTAATGATTTCGGAAAGGCGTGGTCTTCCAAGGTCAGATGGCATCAAAAGGCCGCCCTTGTTGTTGACTGAGTTCTTCATTTTAATGATCCTCTCATACGTGTGTGTGTGTGCTTGTGTGTGTTGTGTGTTGTATATATATGGTGTGTGTGTGTGCGAGCCAGTTCGGTTGTCAGTGTACGATGGTAAAAATGATCCTCGTTTGGGGGTAGAATGCAGGGTGAGGGGGGTCATTAATTATATGGGGGTTCAGGGAGGTGGGGGGAGGCAAGCTACCTCGGCCAGGCAAAGGCACGGCGTCCGAGGTTAGGTTAGGTATAAGTTTTGTTAGGTTATATTCCATCTGAAATGCCCACTAGGCCCTGACCCCTCACTCTGCATTCGCGTCCTAATTCAGTATATTTATAGACATTTGTACATGAAAGCAATGCATCTTCATAATGACATTTTACGATGTATTTGTTTGTTTTCCTTGGTAGCAGGGTAAAGTTTCCTCTTCACACTCCCCTGTTCTTGCACGAACACAGAAATCAGGTAGTTCAGAATCGTACAGTGCCAGTCAGCAGTGGTGACAAGAAATGTTCTCTCGTGAAACATGAAAATACTCTGAATAAGGGAATGAGAACAAGAGAAAACCGTGGTAGATGCGTGATGCCATCGGCAGATGGAATGAGTTATTGCCGCTGATAACAAAGGTTATTATTATAGGAAGCACACGAGATGCGTCTCACTAGTAATACATTTATTTTATTCATACGAAGCTGTAACACTTGTCTGTGACAACCGGGAAGTAAATGATTTACGAGATTAAAACCATAATCAAAAGAAGCTAAACTGCGATAGAACAATGGTTGTGGTTCTGTACTCACAAACACCACACAGACATACACACGCACACATATATTGTATACACTGTATATATATAATTTACATACATACATGTATATATACATATATACTGTATATGTATGTACGTATGTATGTAATTATGTACATATATATATCAACACTATATATATATGTATATATATATTATATATGTATATATATACATATATATATATATATATATATATATATATATATATATATATATATATATATATATATATATATATATAGAAATGGTAGCGTCAGATGGTGCAACTGTCCTGTTAACAGCGAGCCTCTAGGCCCAAGGGATAGAGTTGCTTGCCAAGCGTCCTTTATCTTAACCCCGCCAGAAGCTGGTTCTCACTGACAGCTGTGGTGATTGTTGTTGGGGGTGTGGGGCGGGTAGGTCGAGAGAAATCAATGGTGCCTGGCAAACGTGAACCGAACACGTCCTGTATATGACATTAGATCTAATTAATCGTTTGATAGAGAATGAGTATAGATAAAGTGAGCCAAGACGCAAGAAAGACAATGAAAGTAGGCCATTAGAACACCTTGGAACTAAAACTAAAAGACACTGAAGACACTTGTGTTAAAAGCAGCTATGGCAGTGAGGGAGAAGTTATTAGTGAAAGCTATTGAACTATAACTGATGAATAAAGAAGGGACCCACCTGATGGACCAAATGAGCGCAAGCTTAGCAATGAAGTGCTTGTTCTAAAGAATGGCATATCTGCAGACTGCAGTAACTACTGGCAAATTTGTATTCTCCTTGTGCTCTCCAAGGTTGCAGAAAAACTTATTTTTTTGCCACTATATAAGTATGTGGAATGTAAAAGATTGTTTGCGGTAGTCAATATGCGTATAGGAAGCAGTTAGGTACCTGCGATGCTCTTTTAGACTTAACATGCCATTTGTAAGAGAATCTCGATAAAGGGTTTTGAGAGCAGAAAACTTTCCGTTTAGTAAATCACAAGGCACTTATTTATAAACTTCAGAATCTTGGAGAAGGTGAATATGTTTTAGATTTACTTCAGGATTTCCTTACAGGTAGGCAGCAACGAGTCCCTGTTGATGGGATCTTGTTGTGTCTGGAGTTGCACAGGGTAGTGTTCTTGGTTCACTGTTATTTTTAACGTATACAAGTGATACGGTTGTTGGCCCGGAAAATAAAATTGTTCAGTATGCCGATGATGCAACCTTTGTGGGCGTAGTAAAATCTCCACTTATGAGAAATGAAGCTGCCCGTAGCCTCAATCGTGACGTGGAGCGGATTAGTGACTGGTGTAGTCGGTGGGATACGAGGCTGAATTCCAGCAAAACGAAACACTGTTGATTAGCAGACCTCGTGCAGATTTTCCACCTCATCCTCCCCTTCAGGTTAATGGAACTCTGCTGAATGAGTCTGAAGCTTTAACTATTCTAGGTGTAACTTTTGACTCACATCATACTTTTGAGAAACATCTAATGAGTGTCAGTAAATGCTGCACGAAAGTTGGGTATTGTACGAAAGGCCTTATATATTTATAACAGTGGTAATATCAATGCATCCTGTTTTAGGTTATTTGTCCTCCCTCTCCCAGACCTGTTCTCCGGTATGGATGTCTGCTTCTGCCAGAGATTCATCTCTTTTAGATAGAGTTGTTCGTTGTGGTAGGTTTCTGTTTCCTAATATTAGCAGTTATGACTTCGACCATCGACGGGTGGTCTCTTATTTGTCAATTTTTCGCAAGTTGTACTTTAACAGAGGTCTTTCACTCTCACAATTGATCCCTGTTCCCCTTTTCGTGCCGAGAGCAACCAGAGTCGCCGGACAGCAGCACCAATATGCAGTAAATGTGCCTCGCTGTAGAACTTAGTGCCAGAGGTCCTCACGCCGTTGGAAGTCTCCCTGAAGATGTCGTGTCACTCGTGTAATTGGAACTTCAAAAGTTCAAGCGAAGATGCAATGCATTACTGCCCTAATGCTATTCTCCTTGCATTTTAATACATTTTTTCTATTTATTGATTTGTATATTGTTCATTTTTAATAAGTTAAATCTCTTTCTGTATTTCCCTTTACCTTCTCTTCTTCCTAATGAACACCATAATCTTTGGGAGCTTGAATTTCAAGTCAGTGCCCCCTTTGGCTTGTTCCATGTGAATAGGGTTCATCTCCTGAATAATAATGATAACAATATATATGTATATATATATATATATATATATATGTATATAAATATATATATAATATATATATATATATATATATATATATATATATATTATATTCTATATATATATATATATATATATATATATATATATATATATATATATATATATATATATGTATGTATGTATGTATGTATATACATGAATACATACATACACCAAAAAAGAGTATAAGACAGACAGATAGACTGTCAGACAAAGATAGTCTATGAAAGAAAGAGGAAGCGTAATGTAACATCAGCAATTATGCCCTGTAGCCTTTACAGGTGTACAGCATCAGATAGCATCAACTCCTAGCAGCCTCTCAGATGACTTTTACGCCCGTATATTTACAACCACGACATGGAACTCTTTTTGTGGATGTGATCTTTCCTCGAGCACCAATGAGAAAACGACGGTGTGACGGACACATGCGACGCACAATAGGAAAAAGATAATGGGGGAAGGCGACTGGTTTTATTAGTTTCTCCTGGCGCCATCTTTTACGTAAGTGTATCGGATTTTATTACAGCCATTTTCCCTATTGCTGCAATAAATATGTTCCGTTTAGACACCCATCTATGTGACTTTCCTAAAACCTAGGTAATTAGATGTCGTTTTCTTAATCGGAATTCTTATGGCATTCTGTGGTTATAATGAATAAGCGTTATTCGTTTATTATCGTATTTTCATATTTCTTTATGAAGACCAACGATGCAGGAAACATGAAAAGAGAATACACCACTTCCATCACTTAGGATTCAGTTTTAAAGTTTTTAATTTCTTCTGTTTTCTGTTCCAGACGATAGGGAATTTCGATGTTTATACACACACATGTATATATATACATACATACATATATATATAATATATATATATATATATATATATATATATATATATATATATATATATATATATATATATATATATATATATATATATATATATATATATATATATATATATATATATATATATATATATATGAACATACATACTGTATATATATATATATTGTCATAAACTGGACCTCGCCTTGTTGAGGAATTTAAACAAAACTATAATTGATGCTGCCACAAAACCAAGAAAGTCCAGTTTATGAGCAAAGGTAGATGTTATTTGAAAACTTACCTTAGAATTTTCCTGGACTTACAATTGAATGGGGAAGGTCGCCATACGGGAATTTAGAATTCTTTTACAGATTTACAGGGATTTATTTACAGAAACTTAGCAAATCAACAATGAGACACGACACAACATAATCACTAAGGGGCAGATTCAGAATAGGACACAGGGAACATTAATGCAATGAGTTGGCAAAATGCAAGTGGATTAAAATGGGGCCACTCTGCAATACAATCAGTTCAATGATAAGAATAACATTCAGTCTTGCCCTGATTACATGAAATAGTCTCAGGTAATGCAAATGATGGATCTCCAGGATGGGAGAATAATTCATATGAACGTTTGGGCCACAACGGAAATCGTTACTGATTGCGACCAGGAATTATCAGGATTTTGGTGGCAGACGAGATACTGAAGCATGGATAGCGATCGTTCCGCGTGTGCATCCCTGAAAGAGACGTCTCAGTTAGGAATGATGGTGTACACTGAAGGAGATGGAATTCCCCTATGAAATATCACACAATACACGTTCTTAAATACAAAACATAATGCAGCCTAGAAGGTGCTTTTAAGGAAATCACGTAAATATGATCTGAGAATCGGAGCAGCGTAGGCTTTAACAATGAACACGTGATTGCACTCACACAAAGATAAAATTACACTGATACAGCTTAACTTAAATAGCCCTTAAATTGCACTGGTGGAGGGATAATTGATGGTTATCACAGGGTCTTTACTTGAATTCAAAGTACGTAAATGGCAAGGCATGGGATACAGGCAGGATTCTAACAAAGGGAGGATTGCTTCGTGGAGGAAGAGGTTAAAAGTTTAAAGAAATGGAATTTTAAGAAGTTTAAGTAAAAGGGGAGAGGGCTGGTCTTGACTACTTGCAAACGTACGAACCTTTTATGACTGTTATTGGCGCCTACAACCATTCCAGGTCCTTTTGAAGTCAGTCCAACCAGCGGAGCTGGAGAAAAAATGGAGTGTGTCCGCCGCAGATGAAGTCAGAAGCACGTCTCTCTCCTGCTTTTCAAAAGCAGGGCGTCTTCGGGCGTCTGGCTGGGCCAACCGTACCTGCAAGCATGTCAAAAGGCCAGCAAAGAGGGCATGGGAAAAGCACACTTATCATTGTATGCCTACAGATTAAAATACTACCTGTTCCCTAGCTCTAAATGCCCTTTTTGCCCTTCCCAATCCCTACATGTCTCCCCATCGCGTGATGGGGAAAGGGTTTTGGTATTGTTTTCTGGATCGCGTGATGTTGTGGGGGGTTAAAGAGGTACGAAGGCCTAACTAGCGGCTGTTGACTGGTTCAAATAAGCGCGGGTTTTTTGCGACTCCCGACTCGAGAGGCAGAGGAATAACAGATTAATTCAGAATTAACTGACGGAATCAAAATATACAGGAAGGGGAGGGATGTTTATTCTTGACAATATATATATATATATATATATATATATATATATATATATATATATATATATATATATATATATATATCGATCTTGGGTTAATACCTAATCCACGAAATATCCCAATGAATTGACGGGTCACAACAAGAACGCCATTATCAAAAATGAGAACAACATTATTTTTGCTGAGGCCGTTTAAATATCCGTGAGGTCAGTAACAAGGACGCAGAAGTCGTATTTTTGGTTAGAACCGGCTCCCTTAGTAACAACCTCTAAAAGAAAATCGCACTCAAGCCAGTATGCGCGCATTTGCATTCTCTCTCTCTCTCTCTCTCTCTCTCTCTCTCTCTCTCTCTCTCTCTCTCTCTCTCTCTCCACGTGTATAAATGTGTATGAATAAATATGTGTATATATATACACATATTTATTCATACACATTTATCCCACAATATATGTATCAATACACACATACACATATAGTATAGGCTATATATATATATATATATATATATATATATATATATATATATATATATATATATGTGTGAAAAATATATTAAACCATATACATATGCATGTGTAAATGATAATATCAACCAAATTCATAAGACTTATATTCTCTCTCTCTCTCTCTCTCTCTCTCTCTCTCTCTCTCTCTCTCTCTCTCTCTCTCTCTCTATATATATATATATATATATATATATATATTATTTATATTTATATATACACATATTTATACATACACATTTATACACGTGTATGTATCAATACACACATACACATAGTATATATATATATATATATATATATATATATGTATATATATATATATATATATATATATATATATATATATATATATATATATATATATATATATATATATATATATATATATATATATATATATATATATATATATATATATATATATATATATATATATATATATATGTGTGTGTGTGTGTGTGTGTGTGTGTGTAAAAATATATTAAATCATATACAGTATTCAAACTTATATGCATGTGTAAATGATAATATCAACCAATTTCATAAGACTTATATTCTTGAGCGTGTCTTCGCAATTTGACAGGGTTGTGAAAAGAAGTGCTTGTGTATTTGTATGCTCTATTGACGGTTATCATCTGAATGTGCTGCAGACATTGTACCTTGTCATATTCTTTGTTTTTTAACTTCATCATAATATGGTTAAACATCGAGTTATGTACTACAAGAATTGTAAGCCAGTTTTTTCTTGCTTTCCTTAAAGCTATCGGAATATCCCTGTAAAGATAACTGTCGGTTACATTAAAAAAAATCCAAAGTTATAACTGGACAATTTTCAAACTAAACCAGATTATAACTTCCGTAAAATGAGGCGATGTATACGCCGAAATTAATCGGCCTCAAAGATTGAAAAGTTCTTTTCTTAAAACCTTATATTGCAAGTGTTCCGGTAACTCATTCCGACATACAGAAGCAAATAGTATGTAGCTGAACTAACGCCTAACAAAATTTCACCCACCATTTTAACCTGATATTTCTAATCCATGTCCATTTGCTATTTCTAATGAAAACAGCCTTTTAGAAAACTGAGCTCAGTGAAACCAGAATGAAACTTCAAGTCGATGAAATGTCTCTCAACGGAGATACCTAAACTTCCCTTGTGAAGTAAACTAGACTTTCAGACGTAATTCTCTCGAGAATGATGGTGCTTAGACCTTCGTGAACATCGCCAACGTCAGCTCGTTTCCACTGCCCTGGGGGAAGGACCACTGAAAGAGTTGTGGGGCCCTTGTGCACCACGGGCGTGACCAAGACGTTGCCTCCCAACAGAAATTCTGCAGAAGATCTACGCGTGACTATTGCGTTCCATGATATTAACGAATTCAAAACTGGTTATATTTCATTGGTTATCACCTGGATTTAACCTCAGGATAACTGAATTACATACAAAAGGTTGGTGGAGTTGACTCAACATCCATTTATTATCCTAGTTAGTCTAACGGCTCTAAAAATCACCACACTTACGCTGGTTAGCTGTAAGACAGGCTTCTAGTTCCGGGCACAGCCACCAGGTGGGTCTTGCAATGGGGACTCTGGTCTCGATCGATTCCTGTGCTAACTGAAGGAACAAAAAAATTAAGTATACCTTAGTTTTACCAGACCACTGAGCTGATTAACAGCTCTCCTAGGGCTGGCCCGAAAGATTAGACTTATTTTACGTGGCTAAGAACCAATTGGTTACTTAGCAACGGGACCTACAGCTTATTGTGGAATCCGAACCACAGTATAGCGAGAAATGAATTTCTATCACCAGAAATAAATTTCTCTAACTCTTCATCAGCCGGCCGGAGACTCCACCTCGGGCCTAGCGAGTGCTAGGCCACAGCTCTACCGAATCTCCCAACGAAGAGCTTAACTGAAGGAACAAAGGCATCGCCTTCTCGTGGAGAGCAATCGCTTCTTGGCTCCTCTGCACTACCTGGGAATGTCAGGGATTTATTCCAACTTCTGTTGTGCCGAAGGGCCAGAGTTTCAGATCGCGGTTTATGCATTTCCAGAACATTACACTTTGCTTTAATATCATTCTTTATTCAGTGCCAATGACCTTTCGTGAGTTCCCAAAATGAGTCTCTAGAATCATTAATAGTATATGTTCCTTTTGAACTACTTCATTCAAGTTTCCTCCCTTAACAATATATTGTATAGGCAAGAAAATTGGACAGAAAATAGATCATTCATATACTATTCGTACACCGAACGAATTGGACTATGCCGGCAAATACAGAATATATATAAAGAAGATAAAGGCAGAACGCTATCAGAAATTTGATATATGTCTCTCGTAAGTGTCCCTCTATCCCTCTCTCTCTGTTATGATTGGCATGAGTGAATAGAGGACATGTGGGGACATTTACTGGGGCTTGGCCATCAAAGTGCCGCCTTTCGGGTTTGTTGTGCTCTCTGAACCGTATGGCCTAACAAACTTCCTTTGCTTTGCTTAGTATTTAATTCTAGATCTTATTGCATGTTTTCTCCTGTGTTTTCATTTAAAGCCGTCGTATCTTAATAATAATAATAATAATAATAATAATAATAATAATAATAATAATATGGCAGAGAACAATCTAAAATTTCCAGAGTTATTCTGATTTCTCTACGCTCATTTGAAGTGTTAAGGAAAATCTACAAAGGCTTCAAAAGATTCCGGACAAATTTCGCAGTAGCTCTGTTTGGCGTATATCTTCAAAGTGACCTTAATATGCTTCATGAAACCTCTCATTTAAGCCATCAGTCATGTTCGAATGAACTTTTTCACATTTTGATCATCAACGTCGGAATTCATGCATACCCGGTATATTTACACAATGAACGGGATTCGGACATATTTACATCAACAATGTGGTTCCAGTTTATTTGCATAAATTCGAGAAGTTCTGGCTCACTTATTTCATCTATATGTTTAAATAGTTTACCGTTAAAAACAAAGGCAATTTCCAGCACTGCCAGTTCAAGAAGGGTCTTAAAAAGCGTGCGGTTAAAATTATCTATGAAAATTTCCCAGCCATATCAGCCAAATTAATTCCCCAAAATCCTCATAGTATTGGCGCTTTATTTAAAGTAAAGAATCAGCAGTGTCCTTATATGTCCTCTGGTGTCATCTATAAATATACTTGCCCTAAATGTATTTCAGGGATTTACGTGGGATCCAGCAGTAGGCTTCTTAAGGTACGCATTGATTCACATCGGGGAGTTAGTTTCCGCACAGGTAGCAGAATCACGAACCCAGAGCACTCCAATATCAGGAACCATTCAAAACAATGTAAAACCTACATTGAGAACAAAGATCTTAGTGTCATCGGTCATACTGCCAACCCTCAATATTTAACAATCTTAGAGTCGTTATTTATAAAAACAACTTGTACCATCATTAAATACTCATACATCCGCTGGTCAATTGTATTTAGCTTAACTCTTACTGTGGTGGTTTCTTTCCATTTAGTTCCTTACTGTTTCACCTCTAGGTTGGTTGTGTTTTTATTTTCATTGATTTCATTCTTACTGTAATATTTTAAATGTATTCTAACACTACTTGTAATTGTTTTTTTTTATCTTTTCTTATGCACAGCCCTGAAGATGTAATTCTGTAGATAATTACGAAACGTTGGCTATAAAATAAAAATGGCAGCCTAGTGATATGTGGTTTTCGTCCGTCTTCCTCTGGATATGTTTCCTGTAGCATTTCCATATTCCTGTATCACTATGTATATATATATATATATATATATATATATATATATATATATATATATATATATATATATATATATATATATGTGTGTGTGTGTGTTATAGAATATATATATATATATATATATATATATATATATATATATATATATATATATATATATATATATATATATATATATATATATATATATATATATATATATATATATATATATATATATATATATATATATATATATATATATATATATATATATATATATATATATATGTATATATATATTATAATGTACATATGTCTGTATGTATGCATTTATGTACAGTATGTACGTACGTATGACTATTCGCCCATTCTGCCCTTCAGGTGCCATAGCTTATTCGGAGAAAAGGTCGGAGGGTGATCCAGCAGCTGTTTCCAGAATGAAAGTCGCGATAATGTCAGACGCTTATCACAAAACAAAAAACTAACAAACGAATATATTTGTTACAGGTGATGACTAAAGATAATAGTAATGTCTCCGCAGAATATTTTTTCTTTGTCATCTATGGTACATAAATGCGCTCGATATAAAATTCTCGGTGATGAAACTGACAAGTTTTATAATTTGTTGCCATTTTTAGTTTTCTGTAAAAGAAAACTATTTTGCCGGCTTTGTCTGTCTGTCCGCACTTTTTTCTGTTCGTACTGTTTCTGTCCGCCCTCAGATCTTAAAAACTACTGAGGCTAGAGGGCTGCAAATTTGTATATTGATCATCCACCCTCCAATCATCAAACATTACAAATTGCAGCCCTCTAGCCTCAGTAGTTTTTATTCTATTTAAGCTTAAAGTTAACCATAATCGTGTTTCTGGCAACGATATAGGATAGGCTACCACCGGGCCGTGGTTAAAGTTTCATGGGCCGCGGCTCATACGGCATTATACCGAGATCACCGAAAGATAGATCCGTTTTCTGTGGCCTTGATAATACGCTGTAGCGGCTGTGCAGAAAACTCGATTGCGCTGAAGAACCTTCGACGCATTTTTTACTTGTTTTTAATACTGTCGGGAACAAATCTGCTGGAATCTAGAGATTACATCGTCCCTTTTTTGGCAAAGTGTCGAATGTGTAATTTTAAAATTTAAAATTTTTTGATTGATTTGCATCGACGGTGTTCAGCTAAGTATTAAGTGTGCCTCTCTCACCACACATCCTGGATGAAATAGGAAGTCAGTGATAAAATCACCGTCGATGCAGATCACTCAAAAATAAACTACTGAATCAAATAGAAATGAAATGGGAATATCTACATCCGAGAATTGGAAACCCAAAAAATAACCAAGTAAGAATAACACAGCGCTATCAATTTCCACTAAATGAACCTCCACAACATACGAGTCAAAATAAGTCAAACACGACCGAAGTCATGATAAGTCACATTCCCTTCCATTTAGTTGACCTCTGTTCAATACATCTCACAGGCAGTACACAAAGTCTTCCAGCAAAGCGGATCTTATCACAACGAAATCAAGACCCGAATGTCTAGCCTGTACTCAGAATGGAAAATTCACACTTCCTATGACACGCCCATGAGAGCGAACTCGCGAACGAACGCTCTACCAGAACTTGACGACTTCCGGTGACATGGCCAGAACATCACCCAAGGAACGATGCCCCTTGTCTCCATGGGATGCGAGACTGATAACGGGCCTTCGTCAGCACTGACTCGTGAATACGTAGGCACTGTTTCGCATTTACCTTTGCCCAGAATATCTCAAAGAATGCATAACTAAAAAAAACGAAATATATAACATTATTATTCATAATGTTTTTCATATATATTTTTATACACACACATATATAAATAAATATAAATATACATATACAGAATATATATATATATATATATATATATATATATATATATATATATATATATATATATATATATATATATATATATATATATAATAAACTATTTATATGTACCTGCATATATTTATATAAACTGATGTAATTTGTGCATTGTAAACCATGGATGTATCTCTTTTTTATTAAAGATTCAACAAATGAGTATTTCTAGCACCCTCTCTCTCTCTCTCTCTCTCTCTCTCTCTCTCTCTCTCTCTCTCTCTCTCTCTCTCTCTCTCTCTCTCTCTCTGTTTACCTGTCTGTCATTCTGTCTATCCGTCTGCCTGTTCCCCATCATAAGCGCTCACACACACACACAGACACACACATTAACGCACAACCAGAGAGAATCATGGAGAGCATCTTACTAGTTGCAAGAATCGGAGATAAATGATGCGACATCTTGACGATTCCCATTGATTTCGAAATGAGGGGAATGTAATCTTTATAGGTCGTATAGGCTATTATTATTATTATTATTATTATTATTATTATTATTATTATTATTATTATTATTATTATTATTATTATTATTATTATTATTAATGGAAGATTTAGTCATATTCACCCTTAGCTATTCCTTGAATACTTTGCATCTTGACAACAGAATTCTTTCTCAAGGAACCATAATAAGCAGTTCAAACCTAATGATTTATTTCACTAAATTCATTGCATTAACCTCTGCTACTGATTTTGCGATCAAAGACTCGTGACTCTCGTGAAATAAACAATGCTGTCGAGAGTAATGTTCTGTACTGTAATGGTGTCTGGACCCATGTAGATGGTTTCAGTTCCAGCCAGCTTCCAGTCTCCAGGGGGCAGCACTACGGTTAGCTCTGTGGCTCCCTTGTACACGACAGGCACAGACAGCAAATCATCACCAACGAGAAATTCTGTCAAAGTAACAATAAAATGACAGTAAGCTTTACGAGAAAAAAAGGTACCTGGAAATAGCTGAAAGAAAATTACAAATAAAATGTGGGTGAATATTGCCAGAAGTTTGATCAAGGACACTAACAAACTCCAAAATTCAGAATATATCAATTCGAACGAAGCATGGGAAAGCGATGAAGATAATGTTATATGGGAGATACTAACGTTGATCAGCAGTGAGACAAGACTCCAGTTCTGGGCAGAACCACCATGTAGGCCTCATAATGGGAGCTCCAGTCTCAACTGCTTCCTGGCCCAGTTTGGATATGATGGGAATTATCTGTGTATGCAGAGATGTTACTTCCTGGCACCTTTTAACTACCTGCAAATAACAAAAAAAAAAAAGAAAAAAAATCACAGCCAAGGGAGATCTGCATCGAGGATTATATGTTCTCATGGAATGGACTACAGAATGGGGTTCAGGCCATTAATTCTACAATATTCAGTTATAAAGTTATATTTTTCAGTCATTTTAAATCATATCACAAATTCCTCTAACATAGTTACACTGAACTGCTCTGATCATCGTTTGGGTTATTTTCATCATAATATGTTCTGAATGAAGAAGAACTAAACCCTAACCAATAACAAGTCTAAAGACTTTCATATCATGACTTCACTGTAACCTCACCTAGCTATAGTGACATATTCACAAAACACTTAAAATCTTTCCGTCCATACATACTTGCTCATTGAACCCCCACGGGAGAATGGAAAACTGAAGCGCTGGCATGAATGTATTCGCTTGAGCCCATCTTACAAACAGTTCCTCTCCTGGCTTGAGAACATAGGCATTGCCTCCAATCATGTCTGGTAACACGTAGGGATACCCGAGGATACCTAGTGCCAAGGAGTGATAGGAAAAAGGTCATTGTTTGTCCTGGGTTTAAACGTAACAAATTCAGAAGCAGTAAGTGCTGTCATATAAGTATTTCAAAAGATACATCCAAGTGGAGCTATAGGAAGACAAAAAAGAAAAAAAAATAAAACTTTCAAAATATGCAACATAATAAAAATTGGGGTTCTCTGACTCTAACCATAAAATTTCTAAATTAGTTCTATTGAAATCAAAGGTTAAGTTAGGGCATCTACTAAGAGGGTAACGTCTTTCTGCGACCTTTCGTTACTGCTTAAGCACTTCTTTCTAGATTCATTATTTCCCTTTGAAGAATTTGTTCAGTTTGCAGTGGACCAGAGGTCATGTTTAGAACTAGGAATTTTACTTCCTGCACTGCAGTGTCATTGACATGTGTTAAAGAGAAAGATAGTTTCCTGAATGTTTCTGTAAATAAAATAAAGAAGTAAAGTATCAGGGTAACTCTCCTTAAACTGTATATAAATTTATATTTGAAGTCAATAACATATTGTCTGTGTAAGAAACCATAAACTGATTTTAACTTGTGATATAAAAGTCCGTACATCCTGAATGCATGGATACATGATGTTCTCTTTTTAACAAGTACTACACCTCTCACAAACAAAACATTATCTTTTACATTCTCGAAGACTTGAAATATCAAAAACCTAAGTAACACTACATTGGGTTAATAACGATTATGCATAGTTATCACCCATCACAAAATATAAATGTGAAGCATAGCTCATACCAAAGTGCAGTAAGGAAGGAATCATCGTTCTCAGCCCATTGTTTGTACCCCAGACGGAGTCCTTGTCCAGCATCCTGACGAAGATGGGATGTCTCTGGGTTCCTTGTCCTACACGTGTCTCAATCATTCCTCCAAACTCAGATACAGCATCAACATAGCTGGAAACAGTATTTATAATCATCATAAAATGAAGAATAAGAATATTTGTATGTATCTCACGACTGGCCTGAGAAAGGCTGTAGTTAAAACTGTTTTAAACTGTTGGGAATCTTTACAGTATCTAAATTAACATCTTTAACAAAAGATAGACGTTTCTATATGTTATTAGGTGTATGAAAAGCTGACCACAGAATTTAATTTACGTATGACTATAAAACTTCCAACCGGGAATTAGATTTGCATGGATAAACATGCTCAGTCTGCTACACACGTTCTTGACAAACCTGAGTAATTATATAAGAGTCTTTTTTAGATATGAGATTCATCGTAATATCGCTGTGTTTTTTCGATGTATGTAGTCAAAAGACCATTTGTTAAGCAGCACCTATGATGAGTACTCTGTTATTAGCAAGGACCATAAAACGATGTTTCCATGGAATATGATTTGGACTCTTAGCGAACCCAGAGGGCTCCGTGGATGAATAACCTCAAGTTAAAACCAGTTAATGGTTTCTTACATTGTCACTGTGTTGTTGACTTCAAATATAAATTTATATGGGGTTTAAGGATAGTTACCCAGATTCTTTGCTTCATCACGTTATTTTCACAAACATGCAGGAAACTATCTTTCTCTTTAAGACATATGAACAATTGCAGCAAAGGAAGTAAAATTCCTAGTTCCAGAGGAAAGCTTTTAAATGCATCCAACGCTTACTACTTAGTGTATATACTAGGCCAGAGTCGTTCGTCAACGTTCAGCGTGAAGACTTTGGGCAACCAGGAGGATTCTCCAGCGTCAAATTTAAACGAGTCGATGCCCGTCGACGTCTGGATGTCTACGAGTCTCTGGGTCCACCAGGTCACGGCTGCTGGGTTCGTGAAGTCTATGATGCCTGCGCTCAGTCCTTGCCACCAATGGGTCTTTTGGGTGACTCCTTGCGCGTCCTTTGGAAGAGGTCAGAAGGATTTTATAGATTCATTTCTTGTTGCTTCTTTCTTTCTTTCTGCATGATGCATGTATGTGTGTAGGTATTTATGAATGTGTGTATGTATGTATGTATGTAAAGGAACAGAATCATGTAACTATATTCCAGCACCTACCAAATTATTCAGTCCTCATGATTCTTTTAATAATAATAATAACTACAGTAATGAGGTCCTCAGCTGACAAGTAAAAATAAAGGAAAATATACAAGTATATTATATAATGGAGATAATAAACAAAACAAAATAGTGCTTTTGGACAAAGTAGAACCATACATTACACGACAGATTTATTTATCAGTCACTGACTTTCAAAGGTCAGAAACTAAGGTAAACACGCTGTTATTGAAATCATCATTAGCTTTTATCGATTGTTACCTTGACGAAGTATCCCTTCTCATCGGCGTAGCTGAAGGATTCACAATTATCGTTAATGAACGGATGAATCCAAAGAGTCACTCGGAAGCCTTCATTCTGCTCGGGAGATATTGAAATAATCGAGACTTTCAAATGATAATCGAAATTGATAGAAAGAGAGAGAGAGAGAGAGAGAGAGAGAGAGAGAGAGAGAGAGAGAGAGAGAGAGAGAGAGAGAGAGAGAGAGAGAGAGAGAGAGAGCTGATCTTGTACAGAAGCGATTTAGGTAATGATTTGTGGGACGAGAAGTAGCGCCGTCTTTCTGATCAAGCCAAATGATGATTTCTTTTAATAAGAATTTATCTGATACAAAAATACCAATCTCTTTCGCATACTGCCAAAGAAATAACAGGAATTAATAAGTCATCGCCAAAAACAGTTCAAGAAAAGCTTCAAGAAAAACATGTTCGTGATAAGCCTAGGTCTACGCCTTGTATGATTTAAGGAGGACTTTATCAGTTCTGTTCTAAATGGCTTTATCATTGAATGCTCTAAAAAGGACATCAATAAAGTGATGTAAACCACCAAAGGATACTGAAGAAGTCAGATCTTTGAAATAAATGCAGACCCAAAAGCTCTGATTATTAAGATTTAACGACCAGTTTCTTCATTTACTCACGTGAAGGTCGTCAATGAGTCGTGCTGGGTCGGGAAATCTCTCTGGGTTCCATTCGGCGTTGCCGTAACACGTCTCCCAGTTGTCATCTATTTCAACCTGCAATATGTACAGTGTATATGTGTATATATATATATATTATTGTGATTTGATAATTCACTATATACATTACTACTGACCATTCACTACATTTCAATCACTTCCTTTATATAACTTTCAAAATGTTTGAATGGGGAAAGGTGCTCATCCGTTCCTTAAATACATTTAGACTTCTAACCGCCCACAGGCGTCAGAAAGATATACATTAACAGTTGTGATTCTTTCCCGAAATGAAGCAGTCATGAAGCAAAAAACTGTTTTGTTGAGTGAAAATGATAATGGAGTGTCTGATCTTTACCGGCACTGATATCTTTAATGCCAATATTTGTAACAATTTAACCTATCTTTTTGCTTAATTCCGTATGGAAAATGACAATGAAAATTGACTTTTATACAAAAAAAAAAAATTACCAGTCATCTGAAATTTACTTCGCCAATGCAAATATTTCCTAAAAACCAGAAGTTTTAATTTCGTGTCATATGTTAATGACACGCGTCATATGTTAATGACACGAACCTAAATTCACGACAAAGACCTGTCGTTTTCAAGAGCAGTCTGCGAAATTTCCTCATCAATGAACGTAACTTTAAATTCCATGTATCCCAACTGGGTATCCAAGAACTGCCCTGTACTTATCCTTACCTGGCTGTTGTTGAATCCATTTTTCTTGATAGCCATTGCAAAGTCCCAGACCCTGGTATCGTTGACCCTCGTATGGTATTCAGCCCAGGTGGACCAAATGGGGTCCCGAAGCATCCTGAGGTCAGGAATCCCAGTAGGATTGGTAAAAAATTTTGGGTAGGTTGCTAAGTGAACCTGTTAAAGAAGATATACTTATTGCAGTGTTTATTTTTATGATATTTATTGACATTTTCTTGTGAATAACGAAGCTACGTCATGGATAAGTCTAAATAAACATTAGGCCCTCGAATATACTATAGCCCAAAAAATAATCCATACCAAATCTATTTAAATTTATGCTTAAAAATTTTACCAAATTATTAAAATGTTAAAATTTCTAAATAGAAAAACCTACATCAATTGACATCAAATAAACGGTACAGTCAAGAACACCCTTAAACCTAAAAGCTAACAAATAATAAAAAACTCTCACTTGAGTAATAAAAATCCACAGTTAAATAGTAAATATATTATTATGTAAAAAGAACCAAGACTTTCGAACACCTGAACGGTGTTCCTCATCATGTTAACGTCAACACTGATGAGGAACACCGGTCAGGTGTTCGAAAGTCTTTGGTTCTTTTACATAGTAATATATTTACTATATAACTGTGGATTTTTATTACCCAGATTGTTTTTCACGAAATTGTGAATCTATTAGAACTCTCACTTCTTTAACATTCTCCGCAGTGCACACGTAGTAGTTCAGCGTCAGATCAACATCAGCAGGAGCCGAGAAAGGTTCTTCGAATCGGCTGCTCAGGCAGAGTTGGTCAGCCAGGCCGTCTCCGTTATTGTCTGGAACACTCAGAAAGAGCGGGATTCCTTCCTCAACCTGTGCCGAGGGAAGTAACACTGTACCCTATTAATCCTGGTAGCACCTGTGTCTGAAGACGCGGAAGTTGACGTCTATCTCGGATGTTTGTTTCCTGGTTTGTTTCCTGGTTGCCATTTACAGCCGCTTTTGATAAAGTCTATGGGAATCTCACTCCACATTTAAATTGTGAATGTATGTCTGAGGAATGACAGATGTTTAGACACCAGTGCAGCTATTAAGAATTCGTTATATATATATATATATATATATATATATATATATATATATAAATATATATATATATATATATATATATATATATATATAAATATATATATATATATATGTAAGTATATATCAGCTGAAACACACGAAATTATATGTATATATTTCAGTGCGCTTACGTGTTAATTACGTAATAAGATTTTGTCAAATGCTTGGAATACAAGAAAAATTTCATTTTTTCTTTATGTCTGAAGGAGTTTTCTGGCTGCTTACAGCAAGAGCGACGTTAAAACTATGGCTAACATAAACAAAAGCTATCTGGGATGAAGATTACTAATGAGGTGAATGACACACGCACCCTAACCGCCGCCCCTTGCGAAGAGATCCAATACGCCTCCGATACGCCTCCATACCACAGATCTTTCTTCTGCAGCATGTCGGCTGTTACGAAGGGCGTTTCCCGACGGGGAGCTTTCTCAATAGGCCAGGGCTGCGACACTTGTTCTCCTCCTCCATACCTGCGTGTTAGGGATTGAAAAACTTCTCAGTCTGTCTGTCTGTGTATCAGTCATGTACACTCGGCAAGAAAAGTGAAGATACAGTTTTCATTAGATTTCGTTCATCGAATTTCAATTTTTTCCTTACAGAAAACACATAATCTCGGTAAATTTACTCCAGAATATGAAAATACAATGCAAATTATATCATATATGTTAAATCTGCAAAACAAAGACGTTCAGATACTTAAAAACACCATGCATGTACGAAGTAATCAGAATTTCTCAGATGACTTCGTTCATAGAGATCTAAAAGATAGTATGTGGATATCTCGGTGTAGTAGTATTCATCAG
>NC_089784.1:23185503-23210503 GCF_040412425.1 Macrobrachium rosenbergii | reverse complement strand
CTCTGTTGGTTTATAACTATAGACAAACACTATGAAGATGTTCGATACATTGGCTAACGAAGTTTTGTTATCTCCGACGGTTAAAAATTCTTCATTTCACTACAAGGCACATTGTAACAGCAGTTCCACATTGTCTCTTAACCCAGATGTCTAGCTGACAAGTAACATTTTACTGTACAGTTCAGAGGCATATGACTCCGCCCGGTGAGCTGAACCTCCAGCCAGTTCTGAGGCTTTCGCTAACCTGTCTCCGTGAGTAAGTCCTATGTTAAGAACAAAGGTTTTTTCTGTATATGAACAAATGACAAATTTAAAATCAGTTCCTATTTTTCATGACTAACAACCCTGCAGTCTTAACGTATACTACCCACCTCAAGCCAACCCCTCATATTTTACCTGAACTAGAGAAAACTGACACGCCATCTTGGCCATCTCTCGATGCCACCAATTCCTTGCAACTTTGTTTTAACCGGACTCCAGCTGGCGCTAAAGAATGTTTCCCTTATGTTAAGACCAAAGGTTTGTTAGTTATGAAAAATACAAATTGATTTAAAATTTGTCATTTTCCAGAGTTTAACCGTTTTTGAATTTCATTATTTATTGGATAGTTCATCCTTTTTATCCATTTTTCTCTTCTATCGACAACTGTTTCAGCCGTTGACCCGCGGTTATTATGTTGACGCCACATGTGGATTGGCGTTCGATAGGAATATATGAATATAAATTAATGAATAAATAAATATAAATATATATATATATGTATATATTTTTTATATACATATATACATATGTGTATATAAATAAATAAATAATATATACTGTATAATATGTGTGTGCTTATTGATATGTACCTGCATATATTTATGTAAACTGGTGTAATTTGTGCATTATAAATGCGGGTGTATCTCTGTTTATATTTGGTAAAGATTATATTTCAACGCATGAGTATTTCAGGCGCCCGCCCCCTCCCCTCTCTCTCTCTTTGTTTAACTGTCTGTCCTTCTGTTTATCCGTCTCTCTGTTCCCCATCATAAGCGTACACACACAGACACACACGCACACATTCACGCAAAGAGAGAATTATGGAGAGCATCTTACTTGTTGCCAGAATTGGTGATAAATGATGCGACATCTTGGCCATTCCCACTGATTTCGAAATGAGGGGAATGAAGCGAAGAGGTTGACTTTGAGTAATGAAAACAACAAGTTTTTATCTTATCTCTGGGGAAAGGATAATGTGGGGAAAAATAGAACTTTTTGCTCAGTTCTGGACATTGTCTTCTGATACAAAGTTCTTCTACGGTAGCTCAAATGGCCTCCTGCAGGTATACCTACTTTAGATAACTTGAGAAGCAGAACTATAATAATATAAAACCACTGGATTGGAATGCCATATACGTAGTACGAAACAATAACCTTCGCAATTATAGTGACCATGGCTCTGTTTGTCATAGATACTAACTTAATGGGCACCAGTAATTACTCCGAAAGCTGTGTTACGGGAACATGGAATTTGTCAGATGTACAAATAAGATACGACGATGCCTAGCATGATAAGTGCCGACTTCTCACGCGAAATCTTGCTTCAGTTGCTATGGAAGGTTTGTTGCTTAATTTTTCCAGTAATTTGATAAACAGCAGTATCAAAATATGAATTCAAATTCGTTCATGGGGTTGTTTTCTAAATGAGATTATCCGTTTCTATATATATATATATATATATATATATATATATATATATATATATATATATATATATATATATATATATATATATATATATATACTACTCGTGTTAGACTTCGATAAGACGAGATAGATGGTTTAAATTGCAGATGGAAATGAAACAATTAAAGAATGTGGATGTTCTAAATCGTTCCGTCTTATTGAAGCCTAACACGTTTTATGAATATTTACAACTCAAAAATCCTGAAAGGAAGATAATGATTGACTCGAATGAACCAACAGGATCATTCACTTATAAAATTTACCTCCTAACCACCAAAGCCTGGGCTTTATGCACTTCCATGAGGCTTAGGAGCAGAAGAAGCAAATGGCTGTTGCACTGTACGTGGGAGCTTCTGCGATCATCTCCCACAAAAACGAAAATAAAAACAATGATAAAAAAAAACACTGCACAGTAATAAAGTAGAGATTACAGAGAGGTCGTAGCTGAATAAGCACTTTTAGGTAGGGTGATCAAATGAAGTACCTTTCAAATGTACCTGCTATTAAGTTTTGCAACTTGATGGCAAGTTTATAAGTATGTAAGATGTCATTTTCATAAGTACGCAAGTTTAACGAACATACAGACAAACGAATGTAACCTTTATAGTTCGTATAGGCTATTATTATTATTATTATTATTATTATTATTATTATTATTATTATTATTATTATTATTATTATTATTATTATTATTGTTATTGTTGTTGTTGTTGTTGTTGTTGTTGTCGTTGTTGTTGTAAATGGGAGATTTAGTCATATTCATCCTTAGATATTCCTTGAATACCTTGCATCTTGACAATAGATTTCTTTCACAAGGAACCATAATAAGCAGTTCAAACCTAAAGATTTATTTCACAAGTTCATTGCATTAACCTCTGCCACTGATTTTGCAATCAACGACTCGTAACTCTCGTGAAATAAACAATGCTGTCGAGAGTAATGTTCTGTACTGTAATGGTGTCTGGACCCATGTAGATGGTTTCAGTTCCAGCCAGCTTCCAGTCTCCAGGGGGCAGCACTACGCTTAGCTCTGTGGCTCCCTGGTACACGACAGGCACAGACAGCAAATCATCACCAACGAGAAATTCTGTCAAAATAACAATAAAATGAAAGTAAGCTTTATAAGGAAAAAGGTACCTGAAAATAGCAGCAAGATAATTAAAAATAAAATGTGGGTGAATATCGCCAGAAGTTTGACCAAGGAAACTAACAAACTCCAGAATTCAGAATACATCAATTCGAACGAAGCATAGTGAAGTGATGAAGATATTGTAATATGGGAGATACTAACGTTGATCAGCAGTGAGACAAGACTCCAGTTCTGGGCAGAGCCACCATGTAGGCCTCATAATGGGAGTTCCAGTCTCAATTGCTTCCTGGGCCAGTTTGGATATGAGGGGAATTATCTGTGTATGCAGAGATGTTACTTCCTGGCACCTTTTAACTACCTGCAAATAAAAAAAAAAGCGACAACCAAGGGAGATCTCCATTGACGATTGTATGTTATGGAATGGTGTGCTGCAGAATGGGGTTCAGGCCATTAATTCTACAACAATATTCAATTGTAAAATTATATTTTTCAGTCATTTTAAATCATATCACAATGACAAATTCCTCTAACATAGTTACACTGAACTGCTCTGATCATCGTTCGGGTTATTTTCATCATAGTATGTTCTGAATGAAGAAGAACCAAACCTTGACTAATAACAAGTCTAAAGACTTTCGTATCATGATTTCAAGGTAACCTCACATACCTATACTGACAAATATTCACAGAAACACTTAAAATCTTTCCGTCCATACATACTTGCTCATTGAACCCCCACGGGAGAATGGAAAACTGAAGCGCAGGCATGAATGTATTCGCTTGAGCCCATCTTACAAACAGTTCCTCTCCTGGCATGACACCATAAGCATTGCCTCCAATCATGTCTGGTAACACGTAGGGATACCCGAGGATACCTAGTGCCCAGGAGTGATAGGAAAAAGGTCATTGCTTGTCCTGGGTTTAAATGTAACAAATTCAGAAGCAGTAAGTGCTATCATTTAAGTATTTTCAAAAGATACATCCAAGTGAAGTTATAGGAAGACAAAAAAAAAAAAAACTTTCAAAAGATACAAAATAATAAAAAAACTGGGTTTCTCTGACTCTAACCATAAAATTTCTAAATTAGTTCTATTGAAATCAAAGGAACATCTACTAAGTGGGTAATGTCTTTCTGCGAGCTTTCGTTAATGCTAAAGAACTTCTTTCCAGATTCACTATTTCCCTTTGAAGAATTTATTCACTTTGCAGTGGACCAGAGTCCATGTCTAGAACTACAAATTTTACTTCCTTCGCTGCAGTGTCATTGACATGTGTTAAAGAGAAAGATAGTTTCCTGAATGTTTGTGTAAATTAAATAACGCAGCAAAGTATCTGGGTAACTCTCCTTAAACTGTATATATAAATTAATATTTGAGGTCAACAACATAATGTCAGTGCAAGAAACCATAAACTGATTTAAACTTGTGATAAGCCATATATTCTTGTATTCGGGTAGTTAATGTGAAAATGTCTAATATACACATATGTGGTATAGAAGTCCTTACATACTGAATGCAAATAGAGATATGACGTTCTCTTCTTAACAAATACTTCACCTCTATCTCTTCTTAACAAATACTTCACCTCCCACGAAAACATTTGCTTTTACATTCTCGAAGACTTGAAACATCAAAACCCTAACTCATCACAAAATATAGATGTGAAGCATAGCTCATACCAAAGTGCAGTAAGGAAGGAATCATCGTTCTCAGTCCATTGTCTGTATCCCAGACGGAGTCCTTGTCCAGCATCCTGACGAAGATGGGATGTCTCTGGGTTCCTTGTCCTACACGTGTCTCAATCATTCCTCCAAACTCAGATACAGCATCAACATAGCTGGAAACAGTAATTATAATCATCATAAAACGAAGAATAAGAATATTTCTATGTATCTCACGGAATGACAAAAAGTTGAAACCACGACTGTCTTGAAGAAGGGTGTAGTTGAAACTGTTTTAAACTGTTGGAATCTTTACAGTATCCAATTAACATCTTTAGCAAAAGACAGATGTTTCTTTATATTATTATGTGTATGAAAAGCTGACCACAGCATTTACTTTACGTATGGTTATAAAACTTCCAACCGGGAATTGGATTTGCACTGATTAAAAATGCTCAGTCTGCTACACAAGTTCTTGACAAACATGAGCAACTCTAAAAGAGTCATTTTAGGTATGAGATCCATCATAATATTGCTGTATTTTTTCGATGCACGTAGTCAAAAGACCATTTGTTAAGCAGCACCTGTAATAAGTATTCTGTCATTAGCAAGGACCATAAAACGATGTTTCCTTGGAATATGATTTGGACTCTTAGCGAACCCAGAGGGTTCCATGGATGAATAACCACAAGTTAAAATCAGTTAATGGTTTCTTACGTTGACACTGTGTTGTTGACTTCAAATATAAATTTATATAGGCTTTAAGGATAGTTACCCAGACACTTTGCTTCATCACGTTATTTTCACAAACATGCAGGAAACTATCTTTCTCTTTAAGACATGAACAATTGCAGCAAAGGCAGTAAAATTCCTAGTTGCAGAGCAAAGCTTTTAAATGCATCCAACGCTTACTACTTAGTGTATATACTAGGCCAGAGTCGTTCGTCAACGTTCAGAGTGAAGACTTTGGGCAACCAGGAGGATTCTCCAGCGTCAAATTTAAACGAGTCGATGCCCGTCGACGTCTGGATGTCTACGAGTCTCTGGGTCCACCAGGTCACGGCTGCTGGGTTCGTGAAGTCTATGATGCCTGCGCTCAGTCCTTGCCACCAGTGGGTCTTTTGGGTGACTCCTTGCGCGTCCTTTGGAAGAGGTCAGAAGGATTTTATAGATTCATTTCTTGTTGCTTCTTTCTTTTTTTCTGCATGATGCATGTATGTGTGTAGGTATTTATGAATGTGTGTATGTATGTAAAGGAACAGAATCATGTAACGACATTCCAGCACTTACCAAATTACTCAGTCAACATGATTCTTATAATAATAATACTAATAATAATAATAATAATAATAATAACTACAGTAACGATGCCCTCAGCTAACAAGTAAAAATAAAGGAAAATATACAAGTATATTATATAATGGCGATAATAATCAAAATGAAGAGGTACTATTGGACAAAGTAGAACCATACACTACACGACATAGATTTTTTTATCAGTTACTGACTTTCAAAGGTCAGAAACTAAGGTAAACACGCTGTTATTGAAATCATAATTAGCTTTTATCGATTGTTACCTTGACAAAGTATCCCTTCTCATCGGCGTAGCTGAAGGATTCACAATCATCGTTAATGAACGGATGAATCCAAAGAGTCACTCGGAAGCCTTCATTCTGCTCGGGAGATATTGAAATAATCGAGACTTTCAAATGATAATCGAAACTGATAGAGAGAGAGAGAGAGCTGATCTTGTAAAGAAGCGATTTAGGTAATGATTTGTGGGGCGAGAAGTAGCACCGTCTATGTGATTCAGCCAAATGATGTTTTCTCTTAATAAGAATTTATCTGATACTAAAATACCACTCTTTCTCTTTCGTGTGCTACCAAAGAAATAACAGGAATTAACAAGCCGTGGCCAAAAACAGTTCAAGAAAAGCTTCAAGAAAAACATGTTCATGATAACCCTTGGTCTAGGCCCTGTGTGATTTAAGAAGGACTTTATCAACTCTGTTCTAAATGGCTCTATCATTGGATGCTCTAAAAAGGACATCAATAAAGTGATGTAAACCACCAAAGGATACTGAAGAAGTTCTATTTTTGAAATAACGACCAGTTTCTTCATTTACTCACGTGAAGGTCGTCAATGAGTCGTGCTGGGTCTGGAAATGTCTCCGGGTTCCATTCGGCGTTGCCGTGACACGTCTCCCAGTTGTCATCTATTTCTACCTGAAATGTGTGTGTGTATATGTATATATATATATATATATATATATATATATATATATATATATATATATATATATATATATATATATATATATAAATATATATATATATATATATATATATATATATATATATATATATACATATATATATATATACATATATATATATATATATATATATATATATATATATATATATATATATATATATATATATATATATATATATATATATATATATATATGTTATTTATATATACACAAATATATTATTGTGATTTGATCATTGGCCACATACGATACATTACTACTGACCAATCTCTACATTTCAGTTACTCCCTTTGTATAACAAAGTAACCTTAAAAATCTTTGTTTGGGAAAGGTTCTCATCTGTTCATTTAATACATTTAGACTCCTAACCGTCCTCAGGCGTCAGAAAGATGTAAATTTTAACATTTGTGATTCTTTACCGAAATGAAGAAGACATGATAAACAAAACTTTTGTTGAGAGAAAATTACCGAGAAGTCTCTTATCTTTACAAGCACTAATATCTTTAACGCCAATATTTGTAACACCTTTAACCTATCGTTTTGCTTAATTCCGTATGGAATTTAACAATGAAAATTGATTTTTATACGAAAAAAAATTATCCGTCACCTGAAATTTACTTTGCCAATGCAAATATTTCCTAATAACCAGAAGTTTTACTTTCGTGTCATCTGTTAATGACATGAACCTAAATTTGCGACAAAGAAGACCTGTCGTTTTCAAGAACAGTCTGGGAAATTTCCTCATCAGTGAAAGTAACTTTCAGTTTCACGAATCCGAACTGGATATCCAAGAACTGCCCTGTGCTAATCCTTACCTGGCTGTTGTTGAATCCATTTTCCTTGATAGCCATCGCAAAGTCCCAGACACTAGTATCGTTGATACTCGCATGGTACTCAGCCCAGGTGGACCAAATGGGATCTCGAAGCATCCTGAGATCAGGAATCCCAGTAGGATTGGAAAAAAATTTTGGGTAGGTTGCTAGGTGAACCTGTTTAAGGAGATATACATATTACATTGTTTGTTTTCACGGTTCTGATTAACAATATAAAAATGCTGTAGCCTACTTTCTCAGGCTATTCACATTTTCCTTGTAAATCTCGAAGCTGCGTCAAGGACAAGTTCAACTAAACACTAGATCCTCGAATAGATTAGATACTAAATATTATAGCCCAACAAATAATCCACACCAAATCTACATTTATTTATATTGACAGAAAACATTTGCCAAAATGTTGAAATGTTAAAATATTTCTATAGTAAAACCAAAATAATTTTACATCAAGTATAAGCTGCAAACAAGAACACCCTGAAACCTTAAATCTAATTAATAATAAAAATCTCTCACTTCTTTAACATTCTCCGCGGTGCACACGTAGTAATTTAGCGTCAGATTAACACCAGCAGGAGCCGAGAAAGGTTCTTCGAATCGGCTGCTCAGGCAGAGTTGATCAGCCACATCGTCTCCGTCATTGTCTGGCGCACTCAGGAAGAGCGGAATCCCTTCCTCAACCTGTGCCGGGGGAAAGTAACAGCTGTTTAAATAAGCCGAAGTTGAACGGCACATCCTCATTTTTATAAAATCTAGGTGAAACTCACTCTACATTTCAAATGTGAACGCGTGTCAGGAATGACGGAATGTTTTAGAGACCAGCCATTAAGAATTCGTAATTATATATATATATATATATATATATATATATATATATATATATATATATATATATATATATATATATATATATATATGTGTATATATATATTGTATATATATAACTGCCTACATATTTCAGTGCTCTTACGTAGTTAATAACGTATTTAGACTTGATGTCCTTGGAAAACTGGTATACAAGAAAATTTTAATTTTTTTCTTCATGTTGTAGGGAGTTTTCTGGCTGTTTACAATAAGAGTGACGTTAAAAATATAGCTGTCATAAACAAAAGCTATCTGGGATGAAGATTTATATAATGACGTGAATGACAAACGCAGGAAACGCACCCTAACCGCCGCCCCCTGTGAAGAGATCCAATACGCCTCCGATACGCCTCCGTACCACAGATCTCTACTCTGCAGCATATCGGCTGTTACGAAGGGTGTTTCCTGACGGGGAGCTTTCTCAATAGGCCAGGGCTCTGTTATTTGTTCACCTCCTCCATACCTAAGATTTAAAGAGTACAAAAATTCTCAAGTTTCCAGTCTTTTTAGATTGAGTTATATTTTTTTTTTTATTTTAGATCGTTCAAATACACTTCTAAATACAGAACCTGGAATCGACAGGAATATCCTCAACAGAATAAAAATAGATTATTATTATCCCTTGTAACTGATAATTTGCTCATATACATTTTTATCTATTTATTTATTAATTTATTAATTTATTTTTCCTCTTCTAGTCACTGATATCTCCTGTTTGTGTTTCCTGTTGCCTTCTATTGCTTCTTTCAAGTGAACACTTTGTTTGGATGGCCCTAGTGAGCTTGATCTATATGAATAGGGTTCATATTCTGAATAATAATAATAATAATAATAATAATAATAATAATAATAATAATAATAATAATAATAATAATAATAATAATAATAATAATATCATGAAGTCTACTGTTTTCCATGAACCATTCAAACAAGGCATGATACAAATAATTGCGTGAGAATGCAGGCAGAATGCTATACCTACAAACATATGTACGCACCCCAGATATCGACCTTACCAATGACCTTCCAGAAGAACACAGTCCTTCAGTTCAGTGAGATTCCTTGCAGTCCAAGAGACCTTTTGGCAATGGTCCTCTTGTGTGATCACTACCTTAGCAACATCGAAGTCTAAGCAGAAGTTTCCTTCGGTGCAGTTCACTCCTTCTGCCCCTTCCGGTAGAGTGAGACCCCAGTCGATGTTTACCTGGCCTGGGGAAGGTTGCGAAGATAGGTGAAATGACTTAGTTTCCTCAAATGCTTGTACTCGGTGCGTGGAGTGTATCTAGCATGAAAGAAATCTTTTGAAAAAATCGGATAATATTTTGAGAAACAAGGTTTTGATTTACTTTTCTTTGAATTTCAGGAATTCATAGATATTCGAAAAAGAAATTTATTATCCAACCTAATATACATATTTATATATATTTTGTATATATACATATGTATATATATGCATATATACATATGCATATGTATATATATATATATATATATATATATATATATATATATATATATATATATATATATATATATATATATATATATATATATATTCTTGATAATTTACATCTGAATGACTAACTATCGTTACCAATGACATCAATTTTTAATCAAATTTTTAACTGATAACCAGATGCTTGGCTTACACGATAGCAACTGAAAAGCGAATTAAGATGTTGAAGAAAACCTCATGTCTTATCTCTCGAAATATTAACACTAATATATTCCTGCGGAAAATGTTACATTAATGTTAGCTGTTATAAAACTAATCTATTCTTTAGCTCATTAATTCTCCTAAATTATAACACCTTATCATAAGTACGGACTGGTGCCCTGCCCGAAAGCAATTGGCCCGTGCTGTCATTAGGCCAGCCAATCTGAAACCAACCAACTTTACCTCTATTGCCTCCCTTTGAGCAGCTATAGCATTTACACACACACACACACACACACACACACACACACATATATATATATATATATGCATATATAAATATTTATGTATGTATGTATTTATATATATAATATATATAATATATATATATATATATATATATATATATATATATATATATATATATATATATATATATATATATATATATATATATATATATATATATATATATATATATATATATATATATATATATATGTGTGTGTGTGTATGTGTAGGTGTTCGTCATTAAAAGGATTCAAAAACTATATTTTAAGTATGTATGTAACTGTCTCGGAAATTTTCTACCTAAGTCACCAAAGAACTCTTGGAGCTTACCATTACTGTGCGTGATCCTAAGTGCGCGTTCTTTGACGATCTCGAGGTCACTGTGAAAACCTTTTGTAGACAGAGACTGCGAATCTAAACATCTTGCAAAAAACAGGATATTCAATGATATCCCAAGGAATAAAAATCTTATCGGACCTAAGGGAAAGAAAAAACCCTTAAACCATATTTGTAGTTTTTGTCATTACAACATGAAGGAAAGGTACATTTTACGGACTTGTTTTTCAGCCCGCTTGATCACTTTGCACAGTATACTAGGGACTTCTATACCTTGTAAAATGTATTATATTAAAGAGCTGATTCTAGCTTTTGGAAACTCTTATATTTTTTTTATTAAACTAATGCTCCATTTGAAGGTAAATTCTTTAAAAGAAATGGCGCTTAGAATTCGTAAAATATTCGAAAACTGCTAGCATGTAATGGGAAACTCATGCTTTATCTATCTATTTAGTTAAAATTTTGCTGGAAGCAGGGGAACCTTAAGATCATTTGGTGCTGCCACATATAACATCACTTTCAACATAAATATGTGGATGTCTGAAATGGAACATACTGCTTTTAAAACAAGCATCTTACCTGACTGCATGATGGCTGCTCAGTGATATATGACAAGGCAATCTGTGTAGGTATGAAAAGTTTTCAGTTACGAACAGCCGCTCCGTTCTCGAAATTATCAGTTTTTGCCCATTCTTCCCATGAATTTTTCTCCTCGAACCACTAAATATAGTATCGTCTGCTGAATCGATATGAAACAGTTTGAGAATAATTTGCTGATAAAATAGCAGAGGACTTAAATTTTTTTTACTTTGAATTCAGGGATTTACGCATATAATTTGGTCCAACCGTGGGTCGATTTTCTGTCTCACTTTCTTTTTTTTTGGGTGGGTGGGGAGACGGTTTGTCGAGTAGCTTATAGTTTCCAAGTTTTTATACTTCAATGTTTAAAGAGAAAAAACAATCACACCTGCATACTTAGTCAAGGAATTAACAACACATCAAGGCGACAAATGTAATTCTCCTTCACTAAATATATCATTATTATTGTATATCTTCACTCTTGTCCTTCAGGTCTTATTGCGTTGGATTACTAATCGTTTCTTTGTTGCTCGCAAACGTTAATTTTTCCTAAAATATGAGTGCTAGAAACCTTGGACAGACATAAATACAAAAATTTCAAGTAACTCCATTATATTTTCTTTTAGGAAGAAAATGGTCAGATTATCATTTCATTCTATTGTATATGATTTAATTGCTTTGCTGTGGTGGTTAGACTTTGACAGAGCCGAAGTGAATAAAACAAGTTGGTTCTGGACGATACACAATACACACTAAAACTAGAATACAGAATGAAACATTTTATGAATGCATAACGATTCAAACGAAGACAAAAGTAGTATGCCATTATAAAGATGACTTACGGCACTGATGGCGTTGAAGATCTGAAAGATATTGAAAGAATAAAGACCTTGGCTAAAACAACAGGCTTAGGAGTAGCAATTAACAAAATAAAAACTGCTTTCAAAATTGAAGGAAGTTCTTTGTGGACCGGGACACTGTAATTCCAAGCACAAATAAATTAGCAGTCACGAGCCGTTACATAGTTGGAGCATTACGTTTACTACTATTCCTGTAACTCGTTGACATGTGGAAGAAGTTCAAGAGCAGTTACTGACCTACTGTATAAATTCCTGAAACGTTAATTAAGATAATGGCATCTACAGTGAAAGGTGAACAGTGTGTGAGCTCAAGACTCGGTATTTGCGGTGTATGTGTGAGCAATCCAGCCAAGTACACTTGCCCAGCTTGCAGTGCGAAGACGTGTTCCCTGTCCTGTGTCAAAACCCACAAGAACGATGCAAATTGTGACGGGAAGCGAAGTAAAACTGCAATGGTTCACAAGGAGGATATGGACAACCTCACTTTACTCAGTGATTACAGGTCAGTCCTGCCAAAGTTCCTTCAGTAGGAGCTTGGCTTGATGTAGTCTAGGCTACCGGTACCATAAAATTAGGCTAGGCCTAGCTTATAGCCTACTAACTTAGGTTAGGCAATGACAGTCCAGCTCCCGGATGGAGTTGAATTAGACCTAATTTTGGTAATTTAAGCCGGCTAGGCGGTGAGCTAGACTGTGGCAATTGGCGTTTTTCTATGTTATTTTACTTGCTTTACAAGAATTTAAAGTCATATTTTGTCTGTCGAAGCGGTAAATTTATTTGTGTCCGTAAGCTTTGAAGACTACACGACTTACTAACGTAGGTTAGGCAATGACAAGCCCCCACACTCTCCTCCAGCTCCTGGTAAACATGGAGTTGAGGTTGGTATTTTTAGGGGGTTTACAATTTTGCCGTATTTTAAGCATGTAATCAGATACAGTGCATCGAATATCTTCATATGGTTTGTCTAAATTCTTCTAAAGGAAGTTATATAGCCAACAGAGCATGAATAGTCAGTGTATCGAATATCTTCATATGGTTTGTCTATAGTTATAAGCCAACCTTTCTAATATCTTCTTTTAATATACTGTGGTAAAACTGAAGACTACTGCTACCCTCTCTCACTCGGTAACTACCAGTGGTAAATCTAAGCAACAGCTCTGCACGGACTATTATCTTGGAAATTGATTTTTCCTACACTTTTAGTGTTGCTGATGAAGGAGGTGGTGGTGTTTGTTGTTGGCCAATTATTATTAACCTCATAGCTTCCCAGCATGTTTGGGGACCCTTTGAGAACATGGGATTTTGGGTGGGGAAAGCGTTTGGGGAAAGGCTGGACTGCCATGTTGTTATGGAATGTGTCTGCACATGCACGTCATTAGGTAGCCATATGTTTAAGGATTGGCTAAGGAAACCTATTATAAAAGGAACTATGCTAACCTAACCTAACCTAGCAGGCCATATTACTTTGTCGAGGGCAGAGCCCCCTAGACCTCCCAGTGAAGGAAACTCCAATTTTTACCAAAAGCTCCCCTATACACACGACAAAAAACATGTAAATTCTTGATGATAGCATTCCAGGATGGCCAGGATACAAATTCTGAGGTTAATTACAGGGTAATTACATTTGACCGACAAAAAATAATGGTAAATTCTTGATAAGCAACCAAAATACTATAGGACAAATCAATTTCCAAAGTAATACCCCATGCTGAGATGTTGCTTACTTCTACTCTACCAGTTAATGCATTGATGAGGTGCCGTGTTTAGCACCAGCCAATTGGGAAGAAACATAAACAAAAGACGTTAAATATCATGAACACAAATAAAAGACATAAACTAAATCATGAACAAAAGGCAGTAAATATAAGCCTACTTGTTGTCGACTGGCAGGAACCAGGCCATGGTAGTACTCTTCAGTTTTACCTATACTGCTAACATAGGTAGCAGGTCCCTAGGCCAACCACTGCACCATTATCTACAACAGCAATCAATGATTTATGATCATTTATATATTTTGTCTCTAGAAGACACTTTCTAGTCGTCCTGCAAACTTTTCTGATACTATTTCAACATAGGCTTGGTCCTTGGTTTCCACTCAATCCCAGTCAGCTAGGGTATCCTAGCCACACTTTCCAACCTAACCTGAAATCTTACCTTATAAACCCCTTGAGTGTCTGGTGACATCATATAGATCCATGCTAATGTTAACCCTCGAGATTATAATGACTGCAAATGTCATCTGCAAAAAATTATAGTCTAACTTCAACTTATTTTAACTTTTTTTTTTATTAATGTTGCACATCATTATCGAACATACAGCAATAGGATAACAATATTATGTTTCAAAATGACCCCATAAACATCATTATAGGCTGTGTGAGAGTGTGATGTCATTTCAGGTGTCCCTCAAGGTATTGTTCTGGGGCCTTTGCTACTCATTATCTATACTAGTGACATGTGGTAAGGTGTGAAGAACAAACTGATTGCATGAGCCAATGATGCTACTCTTCTAGCTACTGTTCCGTCTCTGTGCCTTAGGTCTGTGATTGCAGAATCCTTGAATAAAAAACTAGCACGTATTCATAAGTGGAGTAGGCTTTGGAGCATGAAGCTTAAAAGTCTAGGTATGTTTGTTAATCGATCCAGAACAATTCTGCCTTTGTGTCTTGATTTACATTTAACTGGTACAGTTCTAAATGTCAGTGACTCTTTTATGATCTCAGGTGTGCAACTTTTGATAAGAAACTGACTCTTGAGAGGCATATATATATAATATTGTTTCCTGTTTCTCAAAAAGTTTTATTTTGCAAAAATATTTTAGAAAGTTTTTTAGAAAGTCTTTTCTTCTCTTGTTTTGAGTATTGTTCTCCAGTGTGTTCTTTTGGTGCTGACTCTTATCTCAAACTCTTGGATAGCGTTATGTCACCAGTCAAGTTTATTTTGCCAATTCTTAATGCTGACTTTTGGCATAGACATAAAGTGAGTTCATTATGGTTCTTACACCAAAACGTACTACAACAACAAACATCCTCTGCAGTCTTCTTTACCTGACTTAGCCTAACTGTTTTTGCTCGCACCACTAGGAAGGTTGATGCTGCAAATAGTGTGAAATTTTCTAGCATTAGGTTTGAAATCACTACTGTACTCAGTTTTATAGGAGTTTTGTTCTAGCTACCACTAAAGTGTGGAAATAGTTTGCCTTAGTGCAGTTATGGACTCCTCTGATCTCCAAACATTTAAGCAAGGAGCAAATTAATTTCTGCTCTCTGCTGATGTCTCCTGAATTTCAGGTGTACAGGTTTTATTTTCTGTTACCTCATAACTGTTTATTTGTCACTTTTCCTATAACTTGTCTCTCTCTCTCTCTCACTCTGCAGGCTGATTTCTTTAAAACCCCCATGAGTTTATAATCTGTTGACTCTGTCCATAAGGGTTTTCAGATGAAGATTTGAAGAAAGAAAGAAAGAATGGGTTGCCCTAGCCAGTCGCTCACCTCTATCAAACTTAGCCTGACCCTATAACTATGGTTTCCCACTACTGTTTGAGACTGTGGACAATGGTCAGAAATGTTATATTTAACAAGTACTGTTGGAAAGACTACACAGGTATTTGACATTTTAAATCACTTACTTGTTATTAGTCAAGAAGGACGTTTCACTGATCACATATACACATTACTTTGTATAAAAAAACTGCAAAGAAACAATGTTGGTAAGATTCCTTCAAGATCTTCTAGATCAATTATACATGCCTCTGCACCCTCATCAGGAGCACTCTGCAAGACGATAGATATTGATGAGAGCATCACAAGCACTAAGGTCTCTATGAAACCCTAACTATAATGCTGGTAGCAGGTTATTAGCTTCAATGAACATTCCTTGCAGGATGATAAATAACAAAGTCTGTAAGCAAATTGGGAAGTGGGGATATTGGGTAGAAGAAAGCCAAGATTGGATTATGCTTAAATCAAATTAAAAGTAGCCAGTACTGAACTTGCTTAAAAATTCCTTTGCATAAAAACAAGTTGAGTATTTTCGAAAAAGATTTAAGGTAGTGGGAAACTTTTTATTATTTTAATGTTAATTTTTAGGGTTTTTCAATAACTGTGCTTTACATAAAACCCTAAAACTTATTATTCTCAACTGTGTTCATAGATTCCTTGAAGAGATTGACCACAAATTGGATGACAATCATCGTCACCCATTGAGACGTCATATCATGGTGAGGCATGGTGAAAGACAGTCATTGCCTCATTTTTTGCAGCGTCTGAAGAGTGAAGCATGGAATCGAGGAACCCTTTTGAAGTTTATGCCAAGCCATTTTGTTGCACATCAAGAAAATTCGACACGTTATTACTTTAAAGAAGGCATAATAAGGTATTGTGTTTGTATTGTTCTTACTTTGGTTTCAAGGGTAGAGGTAGACAATAATTTAAATTTTGATTTAAATATTTTCTGACTATTATTGGAAATATAAATCCCACAAAAATTGGTGCTAATAGGAATGTTTGGTTGATGACAAAACAGAAATTTGCTTCCACAAAAACCATTACTTTTACATAGGCTGTTCATGTGTTTGGAGCTAATAGGAATGTTTGGTTGATGACACAAAACAGAAATTTGCTTCCACATAAACCATTACTTTTACATAGGCTATTCATGTGTCTGTGCAAATCCCAGTTCCCTTATAACAAGAAGAATAACCATTCCCAGTGGTAGATGGTGCCAGTTTTCCTGGTTTCCTTTAGTTCCCTAGTGGCCAACTGGATCACATATTGTGTCTGTCACCCTGTTTACTGCTTACAGTTTTATCCAGGCTCCTTTTGCCCTGTTTTTGTTTACAGTGTAGTTAGTAGTAGTATGTATTTTTCATTGTTTTGTATCATTTTACTATTGGTCATTTTACCGTGCAGTTATTGTATTATTGAGGGTTGTGGAGACAAGTAAAGGCATATCTGCTAGGCTGGAAGGCCTTTGGCATTTGTTCTTAGCAAGAAAATGGTCTTCACCTAAATTTGTTGAAGCCCAAGTAGTCTCCTTGGGATTACAAGTGTTTGTTCCTCATGTCTTGTGCTGTGGGAATTTGTTGGACAACTTGACAGCTGTTGCCTATTTGAAGGGTCAAGGATCAGAGAGCTTATGTCAGCTAGAGACAGAGATCTTGTGGGCAGAGGATAACAATGTTCAGTTAGTAGCAAGATTTATCTATGGAATTTAAAATTCATGATGAACTCCCACAGCAGAATGAAACAAGTCCTCTCTGCCAAAAGGTTTTTACATCTGAAAATCTGCAGAGTCATGTGGAATCATTGAAAGATTCCTCTTGACCTATTGTCTTCCACAGCATGGAAGACAGGAACTGTGATGCACAGCTGGAGCAGTGTAAATGTCTGCGCCTTCCCATATTTCAGTGTCACCAGTTCTTTAGGGACAGGAATTGGAAATCATTGAATGATCTCTCAGGCCTCAACAGAAATTGGTCCAAGATCTTCTCACCCTCTTGATAGATATCCCAAGTATCCATTTCAGGCGGGAGAAGCTCCTGTACCCCATTATGTGTGATTTCATCTTCATGACTTGTTAAGTTTTCATGCTTGGAAGGTAGTAAGTGAGCCTCATTGTAGAAGGACTTTTGTTGGAGGTGTCTTAGATCATTGCTAACCCAGGACAAGCATCTATTACAGGGTTGTGCCAGTCAAATGAAAGGAGCCAGGATTATATCCAAGCTAATATTCTCATTATACCAAACTAGGTGCTTTTTCTTTACAAGCAGGAGACTGTGTCTGTCTCAGCTGTCAATGGATATTGTTCAGCCTTACCCAGAGTTTATGAACTCCAAGAGTTGGATTTAAGCATTTCCCCTGAGCTTAGAAGAATGTGGTAACATTTTGAGAGGAGATAGGGGCATCCTAGATCAGTTAAGCTGTCTTCTTGGGATCTGCCCCTTGTGTTAGGAAGTTTGATTGTTTTACTAACACGATGACTGTTGAACTCATGATACCTTGTTAATCCTCAGAGCTTTTTAGATATCATTCATATGTTTCCCCAGGAAGCTTGCCTTGGTTCCATTATATTCCTTTATGCCTGCCTTTGAACTGTAGCTGAGTTCCTTCCCATCTAAGTTGGCCACTCTTACTATGTAAAAGTGATGGGTTTGCATAGAAACACGTATTGTTATTAAAAAATAATTTTACTCAGGGTGCCCTTTCTGTAACCCCTGTGTGCTATCAACATTGGTTCATGCTACTTAGCAAGTGATCCAGTTTGCCACCAGAGAACCTGAGGGAACCAGATACACTGATGTTAACTATTAAAGTTGATTGGTTCTTTTCTTCTTTTAGTGGAGTGTCTGGGATTTGCACAGATGCATAAATAGGCTATGTAAAGGTAATGAGGGTCGACTGAAAAAGTTCATTTTGTTTTTTAATAACTACATTCCACTAAACTAAGTCATTATTGCCGTGCATCACAAATGTGTCATTGCAAGGTATTCTGTCTTATTTTTGTCTTATAGGCTAATTGTTATAAAGCCTGGAGGGATGTTGATGTAAGTACTGTATTTTGTTAACATCTTTCAAAACTGAAACTGACTTTTGCACTTGAGAAGCTGCCTATCCTGTTGTGGTATTTTTAACAAATAAGTGATGGTTATCTGTATGAGGAACAATTATATTTGAATGCTGAGGAAACATTAAGAATTTACTGATCACATTATCAGATCTGAAAAATAATGTCATCTGAGCACTTCAGAATGTGCCAAATCTGTCTTGAATATGCTTGAAATTGATTGGAAATCACAGGACCCTTCTTTTTGCTTAATTTCTATGCCAGAAGCTATCAAAAGAGGTTGATACTAAGGAATTTTGAGTTTGATTGATTATTGGCACATTGTATCAGATTTATAGAGTATGAAATTGCTGAAAAGTGCTGGTGATGTTAATGAGCAGTGTATCAGTCCTCCACTGGTGTAACTCTATCTACAGATTACTTATTGTATCTTTATGATAAAATTCTGTGGAAGTGTCGCAAAATATTTTACATTAATAACTGCAATAAGAATGTGGGTATATTTGTCTGTAATGCTGTCCAAGATAAATGTGGAGGCAAGTAAAATCTGAAAGATTTTTTAACTCACTCGGTATTATGTAAGGTTGATAATTTTCAAAAATAGTTGTAGTTGGGTTAGGTATTCAAAAGATAATGTAGAAATACAATACTTTTGATCTCCAGGATATATAGAAGATTGGATTTTAGTAGACTGAGCTAGATGTGCAGTGTAAGGAAGCAACTTGTACTTTGGGAGAGCTAAAAACAACCTGGATTGGATATGTAGGGTCCACTGATTTTAGGATTCAAAGTGAAGATGATAATTAGCCATCTACTAATGTTCCCTGTAGGATGCCATCACTGCACCTCACATGGTGCACTTTAGGCATTATTTAATGTTCTTTGCAGTGTCCCTTTGGCCCCTAGCTGCAACCCTTTCATTCCTTTTACTGTAACTCAGTCCATATTCCTTTTCTTTCATCATACTTTTCACCCTTTCGTAACATTTGTTTCAAATTGTAACAGCAAGGTTTTCTTAATGTTACATCTTTAAAACCTTTTTACTCTAAATTTCCCCTTTTAGCACCATATGACCTCATAGGTCCCAGTGCTTGGCCTTTGGTCTAAATTTTATATTCCATTCCTATCTACTAACGCTAGTCTTTTTGGATGTAGTATCAAATGGTATCAATGACCATTGATGCCAGATAACCATAAGTACTAGTAAATCAGAATAGAATCCTAAATTGTAATTATCAATTTTCTCCTTTTACAGATGGCATGTGAAATGGATTTTTCATCAGGCAGATGTAACATTTGTTGACAGAAATGTAGATGAAAACACCGTTATTGTCAAGCTTCTTTCTAAGTACTTAGAGCCAAATGACAGTTTGAGTCCAGAAGAATCTGAAAAATTAGCTTATTATCAGTCAGCGTCATATGGGAAAGTCGCTGTCCTTATGCAAACTAATGAGAAAGGATCTGTGCCTGCCTTTGAGGAAGTCTTTGTGAAAAAGAGTCTTCGTTTGAACCTGGCAAATAAAACTGTCATTGAGTATCCTGTATTTTATGTTGTTCTTCGAGATCACATTCACTCTTACCTTGAATATGAAGCTGATGATCATGATGACCTGTTTTGTGAAAAAGAGCAAAAAGAAGAGGAAGAAGATGAAAGTTTAGGATATTTCTGAATATGACTCTTTCTCATTCTTAATGCATATTTAGAAGGAAGCAGCATTCCTCATCATCAACATAATCATCATTAATAATGTTTTTGTGTCATCCTTTCCCTATTTGAGGTTGTATGTAGAGTAAGTTTTCTATGCTTTCATCTTTCTTGTGTACATTCAAACTGAATTCCCATGCAATCTGTCTTCATTTCTTAAATACTGTTTGTATCATCAGGTCCAATGAATCATATATTTGCCCACATTTATGTTCTTGAAACCCCCTAGACTCAGTCATTTGTCTATATACCTCATACTGTACACTACAGTGTATTGAAGAGTATGTAATGCTGTTGACAGCTTTGTCCAAGTTTTCCCCAGCTTTTTCCTGCAGGATTGCTCTTTCAGTATCAGCAGTCAAGGGATACAGGGCTGCCCTAGGTTTGGTTCTACGCCTGAGAGACGTGAATCTATCTTCTTTTTGGGAGATATCTATGCTTCTCAAGAGTTTCGAACAGTCTTGTTCCCTGAGAGATCTTAAACCTCCAAATTGGGACCTAACACTGGTACTTAGCAGTCTCACGTGTAGTCCATATGAACCCTTAAGAGCTTCAGACAGAAATTTAACTCCTCAAGATGGACTATCTTTTTCCAGGAATTTGTGGCTAAGACTCAAAATCCCTTTGTTCACAACGACAGATTCAAGTCTTTCTCCATCCCTTTGCCTGCAGATTTTGTTGGTAATGAGCCCAATGAGTTACTATTATGTCCAGTTAGGGCATTGTGTAACTACCTAAAAAGGACTTCACACCTCAGACTGGGTTGTCGAAGACTTTTGTTAGTACTGTACAGGCCGGATCAAGAAAGAAGTGTCCAAGAATACTGTCTCCTTTTGGCTTCGAGAAGTAAATAAACAAGTCTATTCTACTTCTTCAAATCCAGAAGACAATTCAGCATGTGCAAGAGCGCATGATATTAGTTGTCTAGGCCCTTCCATTGCGTTCAAAAAGAACCTGTCGGTTCAAAGGATCTTAAAGGCTGGTACTCAGCTACGCCAAACCACCTTCACATCCTTCTATCTGTGGGACATTGCCCACAGGTCCTTGGACACGTTTTCCATGGGTCCAGTGGTGGCTGCTCGACAAGCTGTGTAGCTCATCCAGTGCCCCAAGCGGGACAGTTTGTATCTTACCTCAGATGTTGGTTTTGAAAGTGAGAGTAAATGATTTACTGGTCTTCTTCCTCTCTCTTTCTTTTTTCTCCTCTACTGGCAGGCAGTGGAGAGAAATTATCCATCATGCACTGGAACCGGTCAGATACAGGTGAGTGTAGAGCTCCTTTCCATTAGTTTTACTTGATTGTTCATACACAATAAAACTTTTTTTCTTCCTCTCTCTTACAAGGGGAGAGAGGAAATGACGACAAACAAGGCTGGTGGCTAAGGAAGTTTTGTTGTCTCCAACAGTTAAAGTTCTTTATTTCACTACAAGACACAGTGTAACAGGAGTTCCACATTGTCTCTTAACCCAGATGTCTGGCTGGCAAGTAACATTTTACTATACACTTCAGAGGCATATGATTCCTTCCTATGTCCCTCTTTGGTCTATCCTCTCTCCAGGAGTAAGTATCCCTTATGTTAAGACCAAATGTTTGTTCTGTATATGAACAAATGGCAATTTTGAATAAGCTTGTATTTTTCATAACTAACAAACCTGAGGTCTTAACGTAAACTACCCACCTCAAGCCAACCCCTCATATTTTACCTGAACTAGAGAAAACTGACATGATGCTTCCAAGATGGAGGTATGGGAGGTCGGCTCCTCCTCCTTCTCACCGCCATCTTGGCCATCTCTCAATGCCACCATTCCTTGTAACTTTTTTTTAACCAGACTTCAGCTGACACTAGAGAATTTTTCCCATACGTTATGACCAAAGGTTTGTTAGTCATGAAAAATACAAATTGATTTATAATTTGTCATTTTCCAGAGTTTAACAGTTTTTGAATTTCATTATTTATTGGATAATTCATCATTCTTTTTATCCATTTTTCTTTTGTTTAACCATAAATAAGGGATCAACTTGTAATTTTTGCACCTTAGTACTACCATTGCTGTTGTGCTCTTCTGGTTTGCCATCGTTGTAGTGAAAGCTAACAAAGCAATAACAGTATGTTTTTCAGAGAATTATGCTTCTTAGCATTATCAGTGATATTCCAGTTATTGCTTCATTATTGTCAGCTACAGAGTCACCTTTTAGCAGTGAAGAAGTGTCAGTCTTTAGGTGATGTGCCAGATTGGTCCAGTGCCAGTTGCAGCCTAGCCACTATGACTGCTCTTTACTGCTTTCTCCCTTGCAGCTTCTTTTTCCCTCTACCTACTCGTAACATGCTCTGCCAGTAACTGGTTGGCTCACTGCCTGGCATGACTATTCCTTACTTGCCTCGCCCATTGTGCATTCTTACTGACCTGCCCACTTAGAACCTACTCTGTCTACCACCTGTACAGCTGGAGTATCCCAGCAGCAGTGACCTTTCTTCTCCCATTGATCCCTAATTGCAGTGACACCACTCGACTGCACCTCCAATAATGACTGATTTTATTTTAGTGACTGTAACTGTGACTGATGATGCAGCATCCAGGTTCAATGGAATCCCTTGATTGATAGTCCAACTACAGTTATAATACAGTGCAGAGAATCCATAACCAGCTGCTTTGTGAGAGCCATAAGTATTGAAATGCCTGTCAACATTTGTCTTCATCAGAGGTTGTACCTTCAGGTAAAAGAAGAGTCAGGCATCCAGCAGTGACCACTGGAGACACTCATAGTTTATGGCTTCTAGTCAGACTGCACAAAGCAGCAAGGACTGCACCCATTGTTAAGGTTTTGATAGGGATGACAACAGTGACGACAAGGATTAGTTAACTGTGATCCCTCTTTGCATATGAAGATCAGTAGCAGTTCTGCCTGCACTATGGACCCTAAAGAGAATCATAGCTCCAAAATCCAGATTTAACAGTGACTGTAATGATAGCTGCTCACCTGTCTTAAACTTCCTGCAAGAGACATTATCAATCATGACCGTTTAACCTTTTGCCTAAAATATGGCCGACTTGAGTGCTTTTTTTCCTTCATTCCCTGAGGCACATCGTTGGTAGCTGCCTGGTAGTCAGTCCCACAGACACTCACCAATTCAAATTATTTGAAAAGTACTTTTGTGGCTTGCCAGTCATCATCTGATCTCACAACTCATACATACCATCTTTTGATTGTTGGAAGAACTCTGTCATAGACCTTCTTATGGCATTGTATGCTGTACTTGAGGAAAACTCAGTCTCTTCCAAAAATAAGTTTGTTGTAAAAAGGCTTCACCACTCATTTGTGAGCAAGAGCGTACAGACAAAAATAATTTATGTATGTGAGGAATATATTGAACTGTTTCATTGGTGTATCACCTAGGCTATGAACTTTTCACTCAGACATTCATTGATTTAAGGTAAGTGAAATGTACTGAGTTGGTTTTATTTTTATTTACACCAGTTATGTTTTTACATGGTATAGGGTAAATAAATTGCAAAGTTGGTGTAAGCTAATCCCTTAACCCTTATTTTGCAGTGTTCTGCATATATTTGAAATTTTCAGTTAGCTTAAACGAGAATAGTCTATGGCTCATGGGTTATAATAAAACAAATTAAATTTTATAGGAAAAATCATCTTTTTTTTTTTATTCAAACCCATCAATAATGCTTCTCCTAGCTGCCATGAGTCTTGGAGCTTCATTTCTTAACCAGAGATATGAAGTGTGTCACATATTTGTGGTTCCAGGTGATACCTGCAACATAAATTACCTCCTCTTGTCAGTTAGACAAAAGGCTGTGCGTATAGCATTCAAGACCATGAATGAGGGAAAATATGCAAGTGATTGGTTTGTATGAATAATATGATTTTCTGTCATAAAGTTCAGTGCTTAGCAACTGGAATCTTTGACATTGTATATCTTCCCATGACATTCTCAGAACCAGATAGCAGTATCTCCTCTTTCTGTGACACTTCTGTTATTGCCTTTGATAACATCTCCAAAAATCATAAATTTTTTACTTCTGATTTTCCTATTATGGTATTATATGAAGAATACTTGCAGTACCTTCTTTCTTAAGATAATTTTAAGCTTCATTATGTTACATTTTTTGTCTCACTTTGATCTTATCTTCTGCCATTTCATCTTTGACCACTGTGTCCAGTCCATTTGATCTTCTCTTGCTTCCATTCCACCAGTTTAAGTTTCTTTGTATCATACTGGTTGTTATGGCAGGTCCCTTATATCTTGCTTCCTTCTAGCCAGCATCTCCATCACATTACTACTATTTCTTATCACTGTTCTCATTTATACTTCAGATTTAAATACAGTAATGTATATTTTTGTAAATAAATGCTACAATATTGTAATGGTTTATATTTAACCTCTGGTACTCTTATTTGGGCATAAACATTTTAAATGCATAATGGTTAGGCTACTTGAAGCCCTTATCCAGGCAAAACCCTGTGGAGACAAATAAAGAAGTACTGAAAATAAGGTTCAGTGACAATGAATGTGGTAGATGCACATTTGAAAAGATT
>NC_089784.1:23163003-23180503 GCF_040412425.1 Macrobrachium rosenbergii | reverse complement strand
TATTAATAGTGATAAGAATGCGTCCATTTCAAATAAGAGGTAGGAAGATAATTATTGCAAGAGCATAGCGACAAAATGGGAAAAAAGTCGACTTTTCTTGTTCTACCCTTCGCTTTTACGTATATTTACAGTCTCTCTCTCTCTCTCTCTCTCTCTCTCTCTCTCTCTCTCTCTCTCTCTCTCTCTCTCTCTCTCTCTCTCTTCTTTGTTTTTTTGGCACAGCCCTGCAAAGGGATGATTCCCTCTCTAGCGGGCCCTTGTACGTTTTCAAAATAAGGTGCTTCTTATATTGTACAATTGTCTTTTAGTGTTTTCTCGTCAGTATCGTAGCTCCTGCAGAATAGGAGTCTTTAGTTCTTTTTTTAAATTTGCTTTCTTCTTGTATGATCTTGACTTCAGGCGGTATTTTGTTGTAAAGTTTTGTTGCGCAATGTACAAATGCTCTCTCGCTTGACTTACAATTTGTTCTAGGTTCAAATAGCCTATATGCTTCACTTGCATGTCTGATTACAATATTCATATCAGGTCTAAAGAAGCTTAAGCAGTTTCTCAGATGTGTTGGTTCACCATGTTTTAGTGCTTTAAAGACTGTAAGAAGTATTTTATATTCTATTCTTGCTTTTACTGGGAGCCAGTGTAGCTCTCAGTGCTGGGATTATTCTGTCACGGGAACGGAGTCCTTTTATTAATCTGGCGGCTCTATTTTGTACTCCTTGCAATTTTCTTAGTAGGTAGTTAGGGAGACCGTAGTATATAACATTGCAGTAGTCAAGCTTCGAAAGTATTTGGTTGCAAATTGCTGTTTTCAGAATATCTTCGTTTAGGTATTGTTTCGAATATGATAGTTAGGTTTTTATAATATGTAATATATGGTTCTTCATCGACAATTTATTATCAATAAATACTCCAAAGTCCTCACTGCTGCTGCAATATTTATTGTTGACGAACCAATAGTTATTCTTTTGAAGTTTTCATATTTTCGTAGTGCACTGTCAGATCCAAAAAACATACACTCAGTTTTGTCTTCATTAAGTTTCAATTTCTTCGCCGACATCCATTTTTTGATATCTTTCATTATTGCATCAATTTTACCAATGGCGTTTTCTACCGTTTCGACAGGAAAATAGAACTGAGTATCATCAGCATACAGTTTATACTTAACCTTGTGCTTATTTGGAATTCTAGATACTTCAGTTGTGTAAATGCTAAATAGCAGCGGACCCAGAACGCTGCCTTGGGGCACTCCTTTTGTTAGGCCTTTCTTTTCTGATTTCACATTTGATATAACCACTGTAACCTTCGTGTTTTCTAAGCAGTTTTTGTACCATTTGTGTACATCATCTTCGATGCCTACTGCTCTCAAGTCTTCAAGCAGCAGATTGTGGTCAACTGTGTCAAATGCTGCACTTAGGTCAAGCATAACCAGGATGCCACATTTTCCATTTGCTATAATTTTTACCATATCATTTATAATTGCGCACAATGTAGTCTCTGTTGAGTGTTTCTTTCTGTACGCTGTGTAATCATCAGGTATGATGTTGAGTTGTTTCAAGTGTTTCCACGTTTGTTTGTGAACTTCTGTTTCTATAAGTTTTGATAGGTACGATGTGTTCGATATTGGTCTGTAGAGGCTTAAATTTTCTTTATCGCCTTTTCCTTTATAGGCCGGCTTTATACAAGCAAGATTTTCACTATTTGGGAAGGATGCCAGTGCTAGACTCACTTTGACAGTATCAAAATATAGCTCCCGCAACTGATCAAAGTTTTTTGTCTATTTTAAATCGCTTATGAGAAACGGGTCATTTTCACAATAGGTGTTTTTACTTTCCTCGTCGCTTTTTCAAAGTATATGATCAGTTCTTTAAACTTACTGAATTTGCTCTGCTATTTCTCATTGTGATCACTGGGATATCAGCAGGGAAGGGACCTCCTTATCTAAACTATGACAGATTCTTTTAATTTTTTCTTCAAAGTAGTTCACAAAGTTATCGTCCAGGTTTTGTCACTAGTTACATCAGGTAGAACTTTTTCTTTCTTGAGTCCCAATATTCCGGCTAAATTGTCATGGATTTTTTTTTTTTTTCCCTACACTAAACATTTTATTGTAATACATTTTTTTGGTTTTCATAATCAAGTCGTTGTATTGATTTCTGGCTGTTTTATACAGTGACCAATTTTCACTACTTCCTGATTCTTTCGATCTTTCCCAAAGATCTTCCATTTTTCTTATCATTTTCTTAGCTTCACGTAATTTACTGTTAAACCATATGGCATTTTCTTTAACTATTATTTGCCTTGTTACTTCTGGACATTTATCGTTGTAGCTTGACGCCAATATACTTTTGCTACGGACTCTCTCTCTCTCTCTCTCTCTCTCTCTCTCTCTCTCTCTCTCTCTCTCTCTCTCTCTCTCTCTCTCTCTTGCGAGGTGTGACTAGCAGTACGGTCGCCTCATTAGAGAAAGTACCTGGGTATTACGTATAGGTTAATCAGTGAACTGTCGTGGGTCTCGGGTAGGAGAGAGAGAGAGAGAGAGAGAGAGAGAGAGAGAGAGAGATGCGGTTCCTTAGAATAATCCCTTTGTGTTGGAACGAAGAAAATAAGGAAAACGAACAATGTCGTAAACTCCATAACACTAATAAAAACTAGAATTTATTTAGCAGCCAAGTATTTAACAGTTTTTTTTAATAAAAGGATTTACAAATATTTCCATGACGTGACTGAAAAGCTGAAAATGTCTGACAATAATAATCTTCTGGTAGTGTCTTTGCCATTCACAGTGACGAAGAGATTTCATGTTGTCAAGTTATTATGCCTTACAATAGCGGGCAAGTTTTTCATTTTCGTATGGTGAAACTCCACTTTTATCTTGATTTCGAAAAGATATGTTGTCAAAATATACCTTAATACAATAGGAGGAAGACTTCTAAAACTTATCTCGAGTTATGAAATTCTAATTGTTCAGATCACTTATTTCATTTGTATGTGTTAGATTATTTCATAAAATATCTATTTTTTACTTGCAGAGAACGATGGTGGCACATGGGAAAACTTGAACGTCTTGGTTACACAGGTCCTCCCAAAAACTTTCTGTTTGGAAACCTGAAGGAAATGGCTAGAGTAAGTGGTCCTCCCTCTCTCTCTAGAATATGTTAAACTAAGAAAAACTGAAAGAGGCAAAGTACCATAAAGTTAACTGGAAAATCTTAACCAAAATTTCATGGCTCATGGGTATGTCCAGTTTACCTGTCATGGAACATTTCTATATCAATAGTGTATATATCATTTAGCTCTAACTGTTCAAATAGATAGAACTTAAAATATAGCAGAAAACGTCGTTACAGATTTCTGCTTTTGACAAGACTCGTCTTTTTCAACCTTTTAATGTTTGAATATGTTTACCCGAAAAAGCCTCTCATTTTTTATTCAATTTGAAAAGTCGAATATGCTGGAAAAATGAATTTATCTTTCCTTAAATTCCAGTACTTAAAGTTACAATGAAGCAAAGTTCTTCTGCGCAGTTGACGTACTGTCAGTCAGACGGACGATCCTCTTTTGTTTTCCAGATGAATTCCAATTTCCAAGATGGTTGGAAAGAGATCATTGACAAATACGGAAGTCAGGTGGGAAACTTAGAAGGCAAATCAATGGCGTAAGTAACCTTTTTTAATATTTCTTATATTTCTGTTTCAAAATGATTTTTTTCTAATATATCATTATGTTTTAAAGCGTTAGCTTCAACTCACCTGTCGCAATTATCTACGAATTCTTTGTGTTTTCTACAATCCCTGTCAGACAGCATTAGATAATGTAAATGCGTGATTAATAATATTCTCGTTTATAGGTTTTTCATCATTGTTTATAAAATCTGTATAGGGAAGCTTTTATCTTTTTAGAAAGTTATTCCCCCATTATGTTTTCTTCATTCTAAACAGTTTGTTTTACTTTTATCTGATTATCTATTAACCTCACTTAATTTACAATAAGTTTCCCTCCCCCCCCTTGATTTAGGTCATCTGGCTAAATTTAATTTTTCCTTTCTTCGTTACCGTATCTTCTAGAATACATCTCAAAATGTTTTTCTCATTTATTTGGTATTTACAGTATCTACAGTGGCAGAGTACCTTGTATTGTCGTCACAAATCCAGAGGTCATAAAATATGTCGGAATCCGGGGCTTTGACAAATTCAGAAACAGGCCAGTAAGTTCATTCACTTTTATCATGGGTCTTCTGAAGCCTGACTTAGATAGAAAAGGACGGGAGTCTGTTATCATAGTTGCTCTTGGTAGCTGGAAAGAATTATTCTGTAGGACTTCATACTTATTGGTTTTTTATTAAAAATTTGTTTTAAAGTCATGCTCAATAGAAACTTCGTTTATTCTCAAACACTTAGTAGAAGTATGCAGGTTACTTCTTCTGAGGCTGATGATTAAGTCTTCAATGTATCCTCCTCTGCCAGTCCGATTATCATCATGTGTCCCTCTTCCACTTCATCCCTGCTCTTGATCCTCTGTCCATCTGCCCTTGACAAAAGCTCTTTCCTACTCGGTTCATTTTCCTCCATTTTGAATGACTCATCCTCCTTGCTGAAGACGTCCTCGAACCATATTCAGCCCATTTATCACATAACCCTTCTTCCCGTCATTTCAATATCACTGGACAAGACGAACGGCCAGAATTAATGCAGATACAACTGGACTTTATAAAAATATAAAGACTCAGCTTACCCTGAATAAGAACCAGATTTTAAATCCAGCGCCAGTTTTGAATCTTTCTATGGCAACTCCTGTACCTGCAAGTATATCGAGCTGGGGTGGTGTATTATTCATATCGTCCTTCCTTAAAAAAAAAATTGGAAACCTTCTTTCTTATATTAAATCATTGTATTGGGTTTCGTTAAGCAATACAGCACATGACACCAGTAATGTTATTTTTCTCATCTGGTTTTTCAGTTCTCCAGGTTAGTACGCAGTAAGAATTTGCTGTCCCTTCGAGATGACCGCTGGCGATCTGTGAGACACACACTCACCCCAACCTTCTCCCAGGCCAAGATGAAACTTGTAAGTACAGGTGTTGGTTTCGGAATGACAGTGCAATCCATGTGACTCCAAGATGCTCATTTACGTCTAGTACATTCAATTCTGACCTGTCTTTGCTTGTGTGCGTTTGTGAGTTGAAATAGCCGTCAACCTGAAGATGTTTTGATTTTGGAAGAATTTAAATTTCATTTTTCGCATGTCTGAAACCCCTGTGTCTAAAATTGACAAATTACTTGAAAGAGTGAGCCACGCACCAGGTTTGGGCAAATTATTTTGAATTCACACGATGTTATCCAGGGCGTTTTTGGTGTGATAATTTATGTTAAGGTCTAATCGCCTGTTTATCATCAGGTTCCAGAATCGTAACTGAGATCCATTTTAACCACCAAGAAAAACCCAGTTATGAGAGATAGATGAATAAATAGATAAGGTAAGGACTCGTAATCATTTCAAGAGCAGCGTTTAGTCCTTAGTAACATGTACTTGTCTGTTATTTTTGCGCGCTGATTTCAGCTATTTGACCCTTGCTTCTTGGAAATATCGCTGTGTATCCCGCATCGATAATCTTTCATCATAAGAGAAGAATTTACGAAAACGATTTGATTTCTCATCGTTTATGATTCATACTTTTTGAAATGCATTCTTCCTCGGTAGGGAACAATGCTGATCACGGTGGAACTCAGTGTGAGTTCCCAAGTTTCTGGTAATGGCTTCGGGAATTCAATCGAAATGATTCGTGTGTTAATAAGTATGAAATCATATTGATATGTGTGTGTTTATGGTACACATAAAGATTGACAGAAGATTAGTTTGAAAAAAGTCTTTATATTTTGCAGATGTCGCAGGCCATCAATGATGCTGTCTCTGTAACTCTGGAGATTATAGAAGATCACATTAAGCAGAATAAACCCACTGATTTTTACGGGTAAAGTATGCATATATCGTTTCTTTCAGTTCTTCGTCTCCTGTGTACACACTCATCATCCAGAATTTGGGAACTGTCAGGCATATTTATCAGTGACTTGTCTTCATCTTCAATTTACGAGTATTGATGCATGAACTTTGCACCTATTAGGAATATATAGTTTATTTTCTGTAGAAAGGATCAAGGTCATTTTTGTAAGTTACCTTCAGTGGGCTTGTAACGTGGTCGAAAAATATTTTGACGTTACCTTGCAGAAGGTTTTGTTTACAAAAAAAAAAGGATTTATTCTTTCATTATACAAAACAATTAAATTTTTCATTCCTGAAAAGACAAACTATCACGAAAAGAATGTTATTTCCAAAAATGGCGAGAGAAATCATCATTAGAAAATATATGTACGAAATTACCGCTACATCTGGGTTTTAGACGAAGGAAAGAGTCAAATGAATGAGGGGATAATAATTTGATTTTGATAAACTCAGGCAGAAGACCCTCTTTTAAGCACGTAGTGTGGAAAGAGATAGGTTCATCAGCTATATTTAGGTTATACAGAGGTTTCTCGTCTTTCAAATAAATGCTATTTCAGGGTTACTATATTCTGCCAGTAACTCGCCAACGTCTGTCACTCTAGTTAGGAAGAGTACTTGGGTAACTGAAATATGGAGTTCATATTCCGTGGAGTTTTAATTGAGAAAATCGTCGTTAATGTTGTTCTAATGTCTAAGCCATATTCCTCTCAGGCTCTACTGAGCATGTTCACGCCGAGAGACGAGAGTAGACTGTTCATCGTGGTCCGTTCGTTTTCGGTAAAGCCAGCCTTGCGCTGTTCTAGGGCAGCACATAACACGGGAATGCCGTTTCCCGCTGTGCCAGGTGCAGGTCTATTTATTTCATGAACAATAGGCCGCTTAATGTTGGTAGGCAGGAAGAACACTTGTTGGGTGGTATTAAGGAGGGCTTCTCCTGCATTAAGACAGCAAGAGTCACCCAGGCTTTGTTATTGTACATCCAAATTATGGGTAGAGAGCTTTTTGTGATGTTTTTGAGTGCTCGTGGATTTGCAGCGGTTTGAGCTTGAAGTCTCCTGATGCGTTGCCACCCAGCAGTAAGGTTAGCCTATCCCTCGCAGCCTTATATACTTGCATCGTCTTCTCTTCACGGCTGATGTATGTTTTATCTGGCATTTTTTTCCCGAAAAGGGCTGTCTTGGCAATATTAAAAACTTGCTAAGGGGTATAACCTTCCTTATCAATGATTTCCTTGAGCGTCTTGAGAAATTTTTCGGCTGCTGATTTGTCAGTTTTTCCTGCCTCACCACTAACGTACACGTGATACAAGTTAGCCCGTTTTTTAAAGCATCGAAGAGGCTTTTAGCCTTTTCCTGAATCCATCCATATACCCAGAAGTTTTCCTTTACTACTACCAGCTTCTCCCTTCTCTTGTTTATAATTGTTGACTGCATAGGCACAGCACTTTTAACTCGTTCCATAATTCGCTCCGTGTGTCAGCAGTTGAACGATTCATATTATACTTGTGTGCTATGTTAACCATGTTTTCACCACTATCTAATTTCTTTAGAATCGCCATGTTAGTTTCCACTGAGATAGGTTGCCACTTTTTACCACTGCCACTATCTTCACTTGTGTTAAACTTTCCATTAGCCAAGATAGATAAAGGATGGGCTAAATATTTAACGATAAAATCACAGGAATAGCATGGTTGGTGCTGTACGACGTGGTTAGCGACAAAAATTGTAACTAAGCAGAATAGGCTCACAGAACAAAATTTGAACTTAAAGGTGGCAAAAGGGGCAATCCAAACACAATCTTAATTTGCGATCCCGTTTGTTCATATCTGAGTGTTCGTAAGTTGAATGTTCGTAAGTAGGGTGCTGCCTGCATTTATAACTATTTGGGAAAAGCAGTCTAGTTCTTGGTAGGTGCCCTGCCAAGAAGAAGTGTTAAAGCTCTTCTTATGAAGGTTTGCTGGTGTTCTTATACCTTGAAGGGCTCTCACTATCTCCGTCAAGGCAAAGGCTGAGGTTAGTCTTCTTCACGTACGCAGATGTTCTTAGGCCTTAGGTCGTTGTCGGTTTGGAAGATGATTTTAAAGCTTATACATAAGATTTTAAAGCTTATACAAGATTTATGTTCCTTACCTGTCTCGTATATATACTAAAAATGATTATTAACTAATGCACAGTAATAATTTTCATACATTAAGCAATCGGTCTCATATGATCCGTTTTTTCTGTCCACACATGGCAGCCTAATCATTACTTCTTTTTTGCAAACTGTCTTTATAATTCTTAATCATTCTACTTCCTACAGACTTTACCACGGTCTTACCTTAGAAGTGATCGGTAAATGTGCCTTAGCTATCAACGTCGAATCTCAGAGGAACCCAGATCATCCGCTTCTTCAAAAATGCAAAGAAATTTTCAAGACTTTTAAAGTCAATAGCTTCAACAGGGTATTAGGAAGTGCGTGTTTTGTTCTTTTGTATCATCACTAAATTCATCATTTTATTATGTTCACCTGATTTTATCATTCTATATAATATTTATTATTTTTTCTGTTTATGAAAATCGTTTTAGGGGAAAATCATTGATTTCCTGTCAGAATGTAGAAAAAGTGATTTTTTCAGAGAGAGAGAGAGAGAGAGAGAGAGAGAGAGAGAGTATTATTGTTTGGAGATATATTACAATACATATCATTAAGCGTATATTTGCTAATGCTTACAATTCATGCGAAAGTTTTAGAATCACGCTATTATCCAATTTTGTACCGATGACTGTTTTCCAAAATGGCGTCGAATGGCACTTATCCGTGTTCCCTGGAATAGTGAGTTTGTCTCTCAAACATTAGACTTCAGAGTAAACAATTCGCCTTTGTTTCTTGAGCATCTTCGGCTATGTTATTTTTCTCTGTGACTGAATATTATTTTGTTTTAGTCTATTTTATCACAGCTCCTCAAATTCTTTAATTTAATCTAATTGTTTTTATTTACTGTTTACCATCTTCATATTGTCCTTTGCTATTCTAAAGTCAATGCAAAGTCCATTATCTGACAATAATCAATATTTAGCCTTTTTTTCTACTCTAAACTTTTAAAGACTATTTTGCTTGAAATTAATTTAGTTGTTTTATATTTTGTCCCCAGCTTTATTTCCATCTTTAGTTATTTACCTACGAAGATATCTGGGAAGATTTTTCAGCGAAAGATCGCGACACGACAAGAAGCTGAAAGTGGACATTCTGGAGGTCATTGAAAACAGGAAAAATGTGCCGGTTAGTTATCTTCCGGACACTGTCATGAGCTTTAACTGGACATAGTTCTCAGGCTGCATGTTGCATAATGTTATTTATTATATAACAATATTCAGAGAAAAATCAGTTAGTAATTTATTAATAATGATTATGTACATAATGTCATGAAAAGAGGTGAATCGAAGCAGCATGTAATCGACATAGTCTCTGAATTGTTTTTCATTATAAAAGATAAATAAACAGAAGTTTAGTATGATTGATATATGTCGAACCACGTCTTAATAAATTATACCTTTTCGTTGTCGACTGATACATACACATTAGTGACATTTAACTCTTATATCCGTCAATGATATTAATCTTGTACATGCTTTAGTATGCTATAAATAAATATTCAGTTTTTTCCTAACTTGGTGCCAACGCATACCTTACGTGGCCATCGAATGTAGGTGCAAAAAGAGGTCAAGGACAATGATGATATTTATTTTATTTTTAGAGCAGTTAATCCAGGCTTTCGTCCTTTTCGGACACAATAATCCGGTGTATTCCGCCATTTTCTAGAGTGGGACTGAGCTAGGGGGTATATGGAAGGTTGAGTGTGTGGGATTTTCTGCCCTTGAAGGGGCTAGGCTTGTCGGTTCTTTTGTACAGTTTACTGTTTGTGTTTGATCATGCGCGTGATTGCATACGTATTATCATCATCTCCCGAATGTTTAGGTTGGGCGGACAGTCGATGCATTGCAGCTGATGCTGGAAGCAGCTCAACTCGTTTCCTCAGAGGAGGTCGAGAAGAATAGCCCAAAGGACGATTCCAACGCTAATCTCAGTAATGGCAAAGAAGAAGGTGTAGGAAAGCGGCCGCAGAACGTCAAAGAACTGGACAAAAGGGAACCGAAAATGACGGAAGATGAAGTGGCAGATAATGCCATCGTGTTCCTATTGGCTGGTTACGAGACGACCTCCACCATGCTTTCCTACACAACGTATTTGCTGGCCAAGCATCCAGACGTCCAGCAACGTCTCTATGAGGAAATTGTCCAGCATCTCAATGAGGAGGTAAGATTGGTTTGATTTTTAGATTTTCACAAAAGTAGTAGAAATAAAAGCAGCAATAAACTACGTTAGAACGTATGAAATAGCCCAACTGACACTTCATTTATAAATACCTTCATCACCAATCTTTTGTCGAAGAGTAAATTATTCTCAAGCATAAATGGACCATTTCTCAAAACCAAAGACAAATTTAAGAGTCGAGTCTCAGGCTATCGTAGATCAGTGAATGAACTAAAAACTTTGTAATTGTGAGGGTCTAAATTTTCTGTTTATGAAAATCGTTTTAGGGGAAAATAATTGATTTCCTGTCAGAATGTAGAAAAGTGAATTTTTGAGAGAGAGAGAGAGAGAGAGAGAGAGAGAGAGAGAGAGAGAGTATTATTGTTTGGAGATTTTCTGCAGACTTTTTAGCAATTTATAGACTTAACACTGTGCTGGCGAAACCAAACTATGTCAATACTCTAATTTATTTTGTCCTTGATTTAGAAGATATTTTGGTATAATGCATTTTGTACTTTTTCAGCTAAATACAGTAAGGATTTAGAGTTCTATACTGACCTGTGTTTAGACTTCTTGACGTGTTTTGATACGCGTACATAACTGAATAAGAAAAATGAAGGATTAACTAAAAAAAAGGAAAATAAGCAGAAAAATAGTGTAGGTAAGTTTGAGAATTAATATTGGATTTTTCTACCTCCTGACTTTGTTTTTCCCCCATTTTTTTTACACAGGAGGAAGTTACTTACGACATGATCAACGAGCTTGAGTATCTAGACATGGTTATGAATGAGTCATTACGATTTTATCCACCAATAGCAAGGTAGGTAGATTAGGAAACGTTTTTATCTCCTTCATATATTTTTTTTTTTTTTTTGCGCGTCTACCAAGTACTGTATATCTGAGATTTTCTCCTTTTCCCCGATTTTCCTTGACCAATCCGATCGTCGTCATCAGTCTATAAAAAAAATGGTCATTGATGGAGAGTAGAACTGCGATAAGAAAATATCACCAATCTGGTGGAAATTTCTGTTCTGACCCTCTCCTTGCTTCATACCAACGGTTTTATAGAGGAAATGGTAAACAAGAGATTTTACAGGCTCTGTTATTTGTTAATCAGTGTTTTATCTTTATAAGAATATTGTACCATGTGCAAAAACGGCAGTGCAGTCAGCAAGAGGTAAATCTGTCACTGTAAAATTATTTTTTTCTTGGCCAGAAAACTTCTACTATCAGACAACCCCCCGTCCATTCTTTTTTAATGTGTAATGCAACAAGAAAGAAAAATGTATGTTAAAACAGACTGATGTTCCGGCACATATTCTTGCTTCAAACCAGAGTTCATAGCAAACTCATCCATATCTTTTACATTATACAATACTCTGGCCTTCATACCGCCGTGGAACGATTTTGCGGTTTAAAAGTCTGTGTTAATAACCAAGTTTTTCCAGTGTCAAAAAGAATCTTCTTCTTCTTAATTTGTTATAAGCTTTCATAAGGTCCATTGACGCAATGTACAGCAGTACAAACTTTTCTCACATTTTTTTTTTATTATTTGGCATGTCTACCATACAGCACTGCCTCAGGATATGTGTCCTCCATGGGAGGTAACGTAAGCCTGAGAAACTGATATCTTCCTTCTTATGCAAGGAAACACATATATAATACCTCGAGTCGTATATGGAACTTATGTCTTGTAGAGTATTCATCTATCTTAATCATGTAAAATAAACTTGGACAAGTTTATGTAAGATAAACTTTGACAAGTTTATGTAAGATAAACTTTGACAAGTAGGATTACTTTAGGGTCTGTACAATGGTTTGGTATTTGCAGGCTTCTTGATTACCGTATTTGCCTTTTTAAATCATTCTTTAACAATCATGTGTATTTGCCTAACAGCAACATCAGACATTCTTATGCGTAAATTCTCTCTTTTCTGTCGCTTAGTTCAATTTCTCGTGAAGTGGACGAGGACTGTGAGTTTGAAGGATTGAAATTCCCAGCTGGTGCTTCGGTGTTTTTCCCCATTGCTTACATGCATTACAATGAGCACTTTTGGCCAAATCCTAAGACATTTGATCCAGAGAGATTCCACCCAAGTAAAAGGAGAGATATTCACGTAGCTTCCTTTTTACCATTTGGTCGTGAGTATGTTTGTGATTTACTATTTGGATAAAGGTTTAGAGCAGTGCATTTCATTTATACACGTAACTAAAGTTTATATCTTCTAATGTAATTTTTCCTGATTTCGTCTTGGAACTAAAATCACACTTATATCCTCAGATGTAGCTTTCCTTAACTTCGCCTTAGCATTATAATCACATTTACTAAATGTAAGTTTATTTACCGTAATGTAACGTCTCGTAATTTCGTTTTAGAATGAAATTTACATTTATTTAGTACAAGTCTGCTTCTTCAGATATTACCTCCCTTCATTTCGCCTTAAAAATTCAAACAGTGTGCAATATTTGAGTTCCTCCTAGTTATACCATTCACAAAGGAGCTGAGATGTTCGTTCTCTTTTTTGACTTCAGTGGGACCTCGTAACTGCATTGGATTCAGGTTCGCTTTTATGGAGGGAAAGATTGCCTTAGCTCGCTTGCTTCGGCGATACTGCATCCAGATGTGTGACCTGACTGAGGAGGAAATCAAAATGAAGGCTGCAAATATATCCTTGACTCCCGAGTCGGGGCATATTTATCTTCGCTGCGTACACCGTTGATGACGCTGAGTAGCCTATATTTAGTGATGTTCACAAGTCATGAAATACACTCTCACACATGCAACCACTCTTACACAATATTTTATATTTATGTGAACTTCCGTAGCTTGTTCCTCTTGTAACTTTGTTAACATTTAAGCATCTAGTATTTATTCAGTCTAACATATTAGTTCATTATTTTTGGGGTCAATAACTTTACAATGAACACGCGAAATTATGACCTGTTCAATATAATTTCGTTGGACTCAAGTGAGGCTATTTACCTTACTTGGGAATTTTAATTGGGCTTATTTACTAATAGAACGATTGATTAATTAATGGAATCAGAATGATTAAAGTAATTTAGTCATTAGAATGGAACTTTAATCATTGAAATATTTTTTTATAATGGGTGAAATGGCATTTTCGAAGGAAATGGCTTGCCACAGGTAGGTTCCTTGGGATCCATAAATCACCGGAAAAATTATGAAATGTGGCAAAAGTTTAAAGTATGGTCTCAGGACTATTTTTTTTAAGTCTCTCCTTTTAAGGATCTGTTTTTTTTTTTTCGCTATAAAGTCGCATTTTCTTTTGTCTGAGCCTAAGGGTATAGTAACTGGTGAATCTTTGTTGCTCTCATTTTCCCATTGTTTCCAAATGTTTGCTCGGTACTTTTGTAATTTTTTATCTAAAGAAAATTTCCAGTGCCCAAGGTGAAGAAAAGACGACGAGAACTCGTCAGAAAAGTGAATAAAGTTAGAGAATTAACGAAAGATGTGAACACTCAAATGCCCTAAATAGGGCAAATGTGGAGTGAGAACGCCCATGTTGCAGAGAGAGAGAGAGAGAGAGAGAGAGAGAGAGAGAGAGAGAGAGAGAGAGAGAGAGAGAGAGAGGAAACGAAAGTATATTATGCATGATATCCACAAACGGTAAACTGTTTCAAGCTTGTTATAAATTCTACTTTGCCTCTCGTTAGGCCATTTCCCAGTTCCTCCTCAAGGGCATCCTGATCAAGTGAAGACACAACACCGACTGGTCTTGGGGGGGGGCCCTTAAATTCTCTGGGGCTCTAGCGGCTTCTCCAAGGAAGTGGACAGCTATGAAAGGGAATGAAATTGCTCAAGGGTGGCGTGGAAGAACCTTGAGAAGGTCATATTCCATGCGAGCTGCCAACCCTGCCATCCCGCTAGCTAAGGGTATCGGAGATTATTGACAGGCGTAAGAATTTCTTGCTGTTCTTCGGATCGATGGAAACTAGACCATGGATTTTGAGGGGGGCCTCTTCACTGACATTTCGCCGTCTTTAGAATTCATCCTTGTTGCTGCTCAATGTCCCGTTTATCTAAGCCCTTTCCAAAGATTCGGCAGTAACCGCTCAAGTAAGTGGAATTTTGAAGAGGGTCAACATTTTTCCAACAGCAGGACACAGCTGGGTTGCGCTTCATAAGAGAAGAAACAGCTGTAGTTCTCCATGCTTTAACACTAATGAAGTTCTTTCCGTCTTAAAATTTAGCAAATTAAAACAATCTATTAACATAAGCACACTAACTCTGTGGTATAATAGCTAGAACTGTGCTTACATTTGCTGCGAATGCTTGTGCATATGAAAACTGTATTAAAGATTAACCAGATTGATTGGTGTGGTAAATAACTGGAAAGGCAGGGTGAAAAATCATCCGTGATTTAAAAGAAACTGCGTTAAAAATGGAAGTTTTGCATACTTGCATAATGAAGATATATATTTTTAAGCGTGTAAATGTGGCCTTGCAACAGAGCTGAAAATAGTGAATAATTTTCATTACAATGAGAAGTAATGATCAAAATCAAATGGAATTAGAGTTATTTGCACCTAAATATGGTTTTACAGGAAACCATCAAACAAAAACTGAAATTAAAATTCAATCTATATTCCTGTGATGTATAGTTATTTTCATAGTATGACTAAAGTTCTTGTGAATTAAAAACGTAACATATGGATGCAGTTCAGTTAATATTTTTTGTTCTTGATGATGAATAAATCAGTATATGATCTTCAATTGCTATGGTCATCTTTCTTTTCCTTGTTTTATTTCAGTTATTTCAGAGTGCTTGGAAATGCAGGTATTCTCTTCCATGTAATAAATGATAAAGTTTACTTTCTGTAATCTGTTTTTTTTCTTACCCCCTGGTTGCCTGGCTGGATTTGGAGAAAGAAAATGGTGGTTGTGCTAGGGGATTTATATGAAAAGTTTGGAGACAATGAAAGAGGTGTCAAGCTTGTTGGTGGGAATACAAGATTTTCAAAGAAGAATATTCGTAAGCATATATGGCAAAGTGGAAATGGGGTGAAGAGTTTATTATATGAAGTTTTAGTACAAAGACGGAGGACCAATAAATAATTATGAGAAAAAGAGTGGCTAGAGGTATCTATGGAGGACCTTTTAAGAATATTTGTTGAATGTGAAGGATAGGAAAAAAAACTTGACCGATAGAAGAGTGAAACAAGTTAATGTAACTATGAGAAAATAAGAAGGGCTGTTAAGAGGTTAAAGAATGGAAAGGCACCAGGAGTTGGTGATATTACAAGTGTGATACAGCAGTGTGGGGGTGAATTTGTGATTGAGTGACTGATCAAAGTACCTTAAGCATTTCTGGATAAGGGAAATGTTCTAAAAGAATGGGTGATAGGAATAACTTTTCCTTTATGTAAGGGTGAAAATGACAGGGACTACAGTAAATATAATGGGGTTACAAACATTACTCAGTATTTAGAGGAAATTGGTTGGCCGTATCTTTTTTGTTATAGAGGGTAAGAGTAGTGTGGATATAGACAAGGAAGTTTGTTTTTTGTGAAACAGCTTTGTGAAAAGCTGGAAAATAAGACGAAAAGCTTTATGTGGCTTATGTAGGCCTAGGAAAAACAGGACAAAGCAGACGGAAGCAATATGAAAAAGGTAGTGAGGCTGTAGGGGGTAATTCAAAGGAATTTTGTTACTTTTTTTTTATTAAAGCAAAGCTTTCATTTGAATGCATAGATGTAAGTGTCATTTTTGTAAAATTAGACTCGGAGAAAATGACAGGAGAAATATTAATGGTAAAGTTTTGGAATATGAAAGAAGAGTCATAAATGATTAAATTCTTTTTTAGACAGTAGTGGAAAAAGACAACTGCGTAAATAAAATCGTTAATAAAAAGAGTCTAGTAGACAACAATGAGCTCAAAATTCAGGATTTTCAATTCTATCAAACAACAACGCATAAAGTGAGAGGAACCACGATGTAAAGTTAGTTTTGGCAGGAAATATACCCTGCGTTTCGATTGGTCTATGAAAATGACTTTAACTGTAATTCTGGTTGGTTGTTTCCTAGTTGTTGCCATGGCAACTGCCGTAAACAAACAGCACGAATTATTTCTAGGAAAAAAACTATTTTATTTTTATAAAAAGATTGATGAATAAATTTCTTTTATAAGTTTAAATGAAGGATTCATATACAATTTCTCTATTTTTATGATAAACAATTAAGAGAACTTTTGTGATTACCATCGTTGATACATTTCTTGGTTAAGATATCTAAAAATTTTGGTCACACTGCAAAAAGTCGTCTGCTGCTCATATGCATTCCCTCAAGGAAGCAGTGGCATCTCTCTTGTAAGCAAATTATCCCTTTACGAGCTGAGTATTCGCACGAAGTAAGTATTATATAGCAAGCAATGTCATAGCTTAATTCCCGATTACGATTATGGAAAACGCGCCTGGTCATTGCTGCTTCATATTATTTACTCCTGCTGTGGTTGGTAATTAAAAGGGCATGTGGCAATTTTTCTGCTTCCGAAATAGTTACCAAATGCCACCATCTTGCAACTTTCTTCTAATGTCATTTACATAACTTATCTATCCACCTATTTAATTAAGAAAACTTCGTCATAGATTACAATTATAATGGTATTTAGGGGTGGTAATAATTTCCTTTATATATATGGAAAGGAATTAGCATAAGTTTTTGTCAAAGAGGGACGCCATTATCGTCATATTTTCAGGTGAAACCCTAGAAAAGCAGCCTTGGGTGTGTTTCGCGGGTCAAACGGACTTTTCCTTCAAACTGTGAAAAATTCTGTCTATTGGCAAGCAGTTGATCAATATGAATTGCAAATGGTCTTCTTTGACTATTCATGTGTCTTTTGTCCCGTTGCAACATAGCCTGATTGCAGTCAAATGTCCAAATGTGGCCATTTGCCTTGAATGTTGATCAATTGCTTGCCATTAGACAAGATTTTTCAGTTTGAAGGAAAAGTCCTTTTGACCACAAAAAACACACAAGGCTATAGCTTAACTATTTGGGTATTTTTTGTGGCCCTTCCCCTGCAACAAAGCCCGACTGCGATCAGTGTCCAAATGTGGCCATTAAACAGAATTTTTAACAGTTTGAAGGAAAAGCTCATTTTACACTAAAATACACCCTCCTGCAATATGGCTGGATTGCAATCAAATGTCCAAATGGGTCCATTTTCAATGCATAGTGATCAATTCCTTG
>NC_089784.1:23130503-23160503 GCF_040412425.1 Macrobrachium rosenbergii | reverse complement strand
AGTTTAGGTAAAACCCATGAAATACGAGCGATTTTCTAGCAGTAACACCAATATGCCGTAAGATAATGGTGTGAAAATATTCTAGTAATTGCATCCACAAAAGGTCTCTAAAATTTTCAGTATAAAATTAATATATAATAATTTTGGTGCTATATTTTTTCTTTAAAAGACATTTTATTTTGTGTTTTTCAACTGAAGATGAAATAGTTTTTAGTTTTAGTGCTCTGTCTAAAATTTAGTTGCCATGGTAACAGCAAGGAGACAACCAACCAGAGTTCGAGTTACATGTGGTGTTGATAACCAGTTAAATCACATATATTTCCCGCCTAATCAAGACAGTACTTGGAGAGTCTTATGCATTGCTGTTTGAAAAAAATGGAATTCTTGTATTTTGAGCCTTTTTTAATATTTTTTTCTTTTTTACTAATTTTTTTTTGAGTATGTCGATCATTTGGACAAGAGAGACTCATGGTAATAATTTACAACACGATTAACGAAATTTAAGAGGCAATATATCGTATGGTTTTTTCTGTATTCTGCATCACAGCAATAATATTACCAGAGTATGTATATGATCAAGATTCTGTTAGACTTCAGTTAGCCTTTTCCTGAAGAATTTTACGTCACTGGAGAGAGAGAGAGAGAGAGAGAGAGAGAGAGAGAGAGAGAGAGAGAGAGAGAGAGAGAGGTAAAATTCATCGGGAAAAGTCTTAAGTGAAAGTCTAAAAAATCTTGATCAGACCCCAATATTATAACGTACTATTATTACTAACAGTAATTGGTGACGCAGTTACCGAATTACCCTCGCAAAATAGCACAGTTTCTCTTCCTGAATGAAAGTATAAAAAGTTGTAGATAAAAAATTAAAAGAGTATCATCACAGGGAAAAAACTGAAATAAATCTGAAAAACGTTTGCATTGAACATCCTTAAAGCGATGTCCAAAATCTATTGGAGGTTTTACGTTAAATTTAATTTTCTTATGATGCAAGTAGCGGCATTTCTTAACGGAGTTTTCAGTTGTTATACTATATATGTATATATATATATATATATATATATATATATATATATATATTTCTTATGATGCAATATATCTTCTTCTTCTTCTTTTGACGTGCTTTTTCCCATATATATATATATATATATATATATATATATATATATATATTATATATTACATACACATATATACATATATATAAATATATTTATATATATCTACATATATGTATATTTATTGTTAGTATATATATCTATATATATTTATATATATACATGTATATATTTTATATATATATATATGTATATATATACATATATAAAATATATAAATGCATATATATGTAAAATATATGCATGTATATGCATAAATATATATAATATATATATATATATATATATATATATATATATATATATATATATATATATATATATATATATATATATATATATATATATATATATACATTTATACATATATATAATGTATAAATGTATATATATATATATATATATATATATATATATATATATATATATATATATATATATATATATATATATATATATATATATATATATATATATATATATATAAAATACATACATGTATATGTATAAATATAAATAAATAAATAAAATATATATATATATATATATATATATATATATATATATATATATATGTGTGTGTGTGTGTGTGTGTGTGTGTGTGTGTACAGTATATGGTATAACTGTGACTGAAACACCGATAAGAAATGACATTACTTGCATCATAAGAAAATTGAATTTAACATAAAATCTCTAATGCATCTTAGACATCATTTTCAGGATGTTGGATGCAAACAAAACATGGCACCTCAGAATAATCCTGCAATAAACGTTTTTCAGATTTCTTTCCATTTTTTCCCCTGAGATGATACTTTTTTAATTTTTTATCTATAAGTTTTTATGCTTTCATTCAGCAAGAGAAACGGCTATTTTGCGAAATAATTCAGTAACTGGGCACCAATTACTGTTAAGTTTCAAGAGTCAAAAAAAGCAATTTCTAAAAATGGGGGCTCAAATTTAGGGAGTTTCAATTTCTTCCAGACAGCAATGCATGAAGTGAGATCTCACTATTTACTGTCATTTTAGGCGGGAAATGTTTCAATTGGTGGATCCAAATTTCTACATCTCTAAATTTGATTTTTTTGTCTTATAGTTGTTACCATGACAACCACTGTATACAAACTACAGTGGAATTTTTTTTCAAGCGAAATACTATTTTATTTTTAGCGCAAATCATTGAATAAATTTCTTTTTAAGCATAGATGAAGCATTCATATATATTTATTCCATTTACGATATCAAGAGATTTTGAGACCTTTCGTGATTTCATTCATTAAAACCTTTGTTCACCGAGTCATTTCTAATGTTTTGGCTACACTGCTAAAAGTCGTCTGCAGTTCTTCCGTATTACCACAAGTTATGGAAACATTAGCTCTTCTTGTTAACAAACTTTCCTTTCATGAACTTAGTATTTGTACGAAGTCATTATTATAGTAAGCAATGTCATGCTGGCTTAATTTCAGGTTGCGATTATGGCTAAATATACCAGGTCATGCTGCCTCTTAATATTGACTCTTGTCGTGGTTGGTAATTCAAAGAACAAGAGGCATTTTACCAAGCTTCCGAAACAGTTGCCAAATGCCACTATATTGCAACTTTTTTCTGAAATTATTTACGTAATTTATACATCCACAAATTAATTATGAAAACAGTGAAATAGCTTATAATTTTAAAATTATTAGGGGGACCAGTAAATCTCTGTGCATAAATAGAAAGGCATTAACGTTCGTTTGTCAACAAGCGAGACGTCAATGATTTTTTAGCATTATCGCCAATACGATAAAAATAAACCGTTGAGGAAATAATTTAGTGTTGACCTTCACGAAACGTCTCCGATTTTTACATATGAAATTGTCATTTACTTGATTTGGGTTTTTATCTTTGTTTGAAAGAGATTTTATTCTGCATTTTTCATTCAGAAATTAAATAGCTTTTAGTTTTAGTGCACTGTGTAAACATTAGGTTGCCATGGTAAGACATATGAGACAACCAATCAGAATTAGTTACTTATGTTGTTGGCAGCCAATTAAAACACATTATATATATTGCGCCGAAACTAGATGATACTTGGAGAGTTTATCTTACTTATTTGTTGCTGTTTGGAAAAAATGGAATCGTCGAATTTTGGGGGTGTTTTACTTTTTTATCAATTTTCTTGGGCTTATGTCGATCATTTGAACTATAGAGGCTCATTAACAGTAATTTGCAACATGATCAACAAAATTTAAGAGCCAATGTGTAATATGGTCTTTTCTTTATTCTGCAGGCAAACGTTTGCCCCACAAAGTACATATTTTGACCAAAAAGGTCATAGTTTGCTTCACAAAGTTCCTATTTTGACCAAAATGTCCTAGTCTTACCAAAAAAGGTCCTAGTTTGCCCCTCAAATTTCCTAATTTGACCAAAAAGGTCCTAGCTTTACCAAAAAAGTCCTAGTTTTACTAAAGAGGTCCTAGTTTGCCTCACAAAGTTCTTATTTTGACCAAATTGTCCTAGTCTTACCAAAAAGGTCCTAGTTTTACCAAAAAGGTCCTCGTTCACCCCACAAAGTTCCTATTTTACCAAAAAGTTCATAATCTTACAAAAAGGTCCTAGTTTGCCCCACAAAGTTTCTATTTTGACCAAAAAGGTCCTAGTTTGCCCCCACAAAACTAAGCTAGTATTTTGACCAAAAAGGTTCTGATCTTACCAAAAACGTTCTAGTTTTCCCCACAGTTTCTATTTAGACCAAAAAGTCCTCCTCTTACCAAAAAAGTCCTAGTTTGCCCCACAAAGTTAGTATTTTGACCAAAAAGGTCCTATTCTTACCAAAAAGGCCCTAGTTTACCCCACAAAGTTCCTGTCTCACCAAAAAGGTCTTAGTTTGCCCCACAAAGTTCCTGTTTTGACCAAAAAAAGTTCTAGTCTGCCCCACAAAGTTCCTATTTTGACCAAAAAGGTCTTAGTTTACCCCACAAAGTTAGTATTTTGACCAAAAAGGTCTTAGTTTGCCACCCACAAAGTTTCTGTCTTACCAAAAAGGTCCTATTTTGCTCCACAAAGTTCCTATTTTGACCAAAAAAGTCCTTGTTTGCCCCACAAAGTTCCTATTTTGACCAAAATGGTCCTAGTGTTACCAAAAAGGTCCTAGTTTGCCCCACAAAGTTCCTATTTTGACCAAAAATTCACGAAACGTCTCTGATTTTTTAAATATAAAATTGGCATTTATTTAATTCAAGGTTATATATGCGTTTAAAAGAGATTTTATTCTGTATTTTTCATTCAGAAATTAAATAGTTTTTAGTTTCAGTGCTCTGTGCCAACATTAGGTTGCCATGGTAACACCCATGAAACAACCAATCAGGATTAGAGTTACTGATGTTGTTGGCAGCCAGTTAAAACACATTATATAATTCCTGCCTAAAGTAGATGGTACTTGGAGAGTTACTCTTACTTATACGTTGCTGTTTGGAAAAAATGGAACAGCTGAATTTTGAGGGTGTCGATCATTTGAAAATTCACGAAATTAAATAGGCAGTGTGCAATGTGGTCTTTCCTGATCAACTGGTTGCCAGTAGGCTGCATTTTCCTCAGTTTTAAAGAAAAGTCCATTTAATCCCCCCAAAAACACTCAAGGTTATATATAGCCTACCATTCGGGCCTTTTTGGGCCCCCTGCAATATGGCGGATTGCAGTCAGTTGTCCAATGTGGCTATTTTCCATGCATAGTGATCAATTGCCTGTCGATAGGCTGCATTTTTCTCAGACTTAAGGAAAAGTCTGTTTGACCCCCAAAAAACACCCCAGGCATTCAGGTCTTTTTAGGTCAACCCTGCAATATGGCCGGATTGCAATTAATTGCCCAAATGTGGCCATTTTCCATGCACAGTGATCAATTTGTTTCCAATAGGCTGCATTTTTCTCGGTTTTAAGGAAAAATCCGTTTGACCCCGAAGAACACCCCAGGCTATGTAGCCTTACTATTCGGGAATTTTTCACCACCCTCCAATATGGCAGGATTGAGGAAGTTTTCCATGCATAGTGATCAATTGCTTACCAATAAGCTGCATTTCTCTTAGATTGATGGAAAAGTCTGTTAGACACCCAAAAACACCCTAGCCTTACCATTCGGGAATTTTTTGCTGCCCTACAATCAATTCTCTCTCTCTCTCTCTCTCTCTCTCTCTCTCTCTCTCTCTCTCTCTCTCTCTCTCTCTCTCTCTCTCTCTCTCTCTCTCTCTCAGTTGCATAAAGACTTCAGATTTGAGTTAGACATTGGAAGTCTGAATAATAATAATAATTATATTTTAGAAAAATAATAATAACAAATAAATAAAAAATAAATATTGATAAATGAATAAAGAAATAATTAATAATGATAATAATTTATTATTATTATCACTATCATTAATAATAATAATAATAATAATAATAATAATAATAATAATAATAATAATAATAATAATAATAATAATAATGATAACAAACGTTACAAATTATAGAATATATAAAATTTCTCTCAATTTAAAAATTCACTCAACAGGTGGCACTATAGTCAATACTCTATAATAAACAATCTCTAGAGTCCTTAGAAAACAGTTTTCCAAGATGGCAGAACAAGGAAGACATTCAGGAAAGTTATTAAAGAAAATACCTGACATTTATTTATATTTTCTAGTTAAATAATTAATTGTGTGTTAATTACATTATGTGTTAATTACATTATGAAGTGTTGGTGAATGTAATTTTAAAGTGAGTGAAGGTTAATTATGTTAAATTATGATGTGATTTAAGGTGGAATTATGTGGGGTAAAGTGAGTGTTATAAACTAAGTGAATTTGGGCCTTAAATGTGGTTAGTTATTGGTCCAATATTTATGCTATTAACCCGGGTTAATGTTATCAACTAATGGCGAGTGGAGGTTAATTGTTAAAGTATACTGAAATTAACATGACATTGTTAGGTGGAACTGGTATTAACTGCATGAATTTAGGCATAAATTAGAAATGATTATATGTTGGTCCAATATTAATGTTTTCAACCAAAGTTAATGTTATTAACTAAAGGTGAGTGAAGATTAATTGTTAAATTATATTGAAATTAACATGGAATTATGTGGGGCAAAGTTAATGTTAACTAAATGAATTTGGGCCTTAAGTGTGGGTATTTATTGATTCAATGATAATGTTATTAACCAATTTAGCAACTAAAGGTGAGTGAAGGTTAGATATGTTAGATTATGTTGAAGTTAATGTGGAATTATGTTAGGTAAAGTTAATGTAATTAACGGAATGAATTTAGCCCTTAAATAAGTGTGGCTATTTATTGATCCAATATTAATTTTATTGACCAAAGTTAATGTTATTAACTAAAGGTGAGTGAAGGTTATGTTAGAGTGTTGAAATTGTGGACTTGAGTGGGGTAAAGTTAATGCTATTAACTAAATGAATTTAGGTCTTAAATGGACCAATAATAATATTATTAACCAAAGTTATTGTTAACTGAATGAATTTAGGCCTTAAATAAGTGTATTTATTGATCCAGGATTATGTTATTAACCAAAGTTGTCATTAACTGAATGAAGTTAGGCCTTGAACATCAGTTAGGTTATTTATTGGTCCAGTATTAATGTTGTTAACTGAATTAATTTAAGCCTTAAGTGTGGATAGGTACTGGTCCGACATTAATGTTATTAACTGAATGAATTTGGGCCATAAGTGTAGTTATTTATTGGTCTGATATTAATGTTCTTAACTGGATGAATTAGGCCTTAAGTGTGGTTATTTATTGGTCCAAAATTAGTGTAATTAACCAAAGTAACTCTTGGTAGTCTTGTGCTAAATTAGAGGTATATTAATAATAATGTGTTAGGCTAGAATAAAGCTAGTTGTCATAGGTGTCAGGTTAATTATGGTATTAACCACAGGAAAAATGCATTTTCACGGTAACGTTGTCTAACTTTGACTAACTTAACCTTGTGTTACTAACACATCCTTAGTGTTGCATAGCCTTACTTAAGGTGTTAATAATACATCCTTAGTCTTAAGTAGCCTAACTTAAGGTGTTAATAATACACCCTTAGTCCTACATAGCCTTAGGTATCCTAATATAGCCTAACCTATCTTTACTACCGCTAGGTGCCTAATTTACCATAACCAGCCTAACTCAACATCAGGTGGCTAAGTTAACCCAAAATTGACTTAGCCTAACCCCAGGAGAATTGGGTAGCCTGATGTAACCTATCCTAGCTTCACCTAGCATAACCTCAGGTGTCCTAATAAAGCCTAACCTTTCAAATCTCCTTCAATTCACCTAACTCATCAATCAGGTGACTATTTTAACCCAGAATTGACTTTGCCTAACCCAAGGTGACATGGGTAACCTGACGTAACCTATCCTAATCTAATCACAGCTGAATGATATCGCGTAACCTAAATTAATCACTGGTAAATATTAATAGGGGAAGTCCTTCACCAGAAATATATTATATAGGAAGTCCTTCATTGGTGACATATAGGGAAATCGTTCACTGTTAATATATATGGGAAATCGTTCACTGTTAATATATATGGAAGTCCTTTACTGGTAATATATCAGTAGGTAAGTCCTTCACTGGTAATATAAAGGTAGTCCTTCACTGGTAATATATTATAAATGTAGTCCTTCACTGGTAATATATTATAAAGGTAGTCCTTCACTGGTAATATATTATGAATGTAGTCCTTCACTGGTAATATATTGTAAAGGTAGTCCTTCACTGGTAATATATTATATAGGGAAGTCCTTCATTGATAATATATAGGGGAGTCTTTTACTGGTAATGTATTAATTGGGGAAGTCCTTTACTGGTAATGTATTATTAGGGTAAGCCCTTCACTGGTAATATATAGGAACGCCTTCAATGGTAATATAATAACATTGGAAGCCCTTCGCTGATAATATATAGGGAAGTCCTTCACTGGTAATATATTAAATAGGGAAGTCCTTCACTGGTAATATATTACATAGGTAAGTCCTTCACTGGTAATATATTACATAGGTAAGCCCTTCGCTGGTAATATATTATATAGGGAAGTCTTTTACTGGTAATATAGTATATAGGGAAGTCCTTCACTAGTAATAATGTATTACAATAGAGAAGTCCTTCACTGGTAATGTATTACAATAGAGAAGTCCTTCACTGGTAGTGTATTACAATAGGGAAGTCCTTCACTGGTAATATATTACAATAGGGAAGTCCTCCACTGGTAATATATCGATAGGGTAAGTCCTTCATTGGTAATATATTAATAGGGTAAGTCCTTCACTGGTAATATATTAATAGGGGAAGTCCTTCACTGGTAATATATTATATAGGGAGTCCTTTACTGGAGATGATTAATGAAGAACTGCACGTGTCAAAATTGAAGAAATTACGGAATGAAAGTAGGGAGGAAATTGAAAATTCTCTCTCTCTCTCTCTCTCTCTCTCTCTCTCTCTCTCTCTCTCTCTCTCTCTCTCTCTCTCTCTCTCTCTCTCTCTCTCTCTCTCTCTGTTCCCTGACAGTGTTTTAAGATTTCGACCAAATGATCTGCTCAAATAATCCCAAAATCAGCAAGCTAATCTGATTAGGCTTTGTTCCACAAACAATTTTTTTCATCATAATACTGCATGAATATTGTACCACACCGCATAAAAATTGTACCATACTGTATGAATAATTTACCGTTCATATATTACGAAGGCAATACATTTTACGTGGACTGCACAGTGATTTTGCAATAATCTGATAGTTTTATTTCACTGCCAAAACTGCAACCCTAATATAATCTCTTAATCTTTTAGTAAGATATTAGTCAATTTTGTAGATTCGAAAAAGGCTGTGTCATATTTCCCATACTCAAAAAGGCACCTCTCTCTCTCTCTCTCTCTCTCTCTCTCTCTTCTCTCTCTCTCTCTCTCTCTCTCATTCATCATCTACATTCTCTCTCTCTCGCTCTCACTTTCTCGTCATATTTCCGATACTCAAAAGGCACTCTCTCTCTCTCTCTCTCTCTCTCTCTCTCTCTCTGTATATCTGTGGCAGCATTCTCTCTCTCTCTCTCTCTCTCTCTCTCTCTCTCTCTCTCTCTCTCTCTCTCTCTCTCTCTCTCTCCCCATATACATATTGCCAAATATTAATTTGTTCCCAGGTAGTGTTTTGAGATTTTAACCAAATAATTCTCTCTCTCTCTCTCTCATATACATATTGCCAAATATTAATTTGTTCCCAGGTAGTGTTTTGAGATTTTAACAAAATAATTCTCTCTCTCTCTTGCATATATTTGCCGAATATTAATTTGTTCCCTGATAATGTTGTTGATTTCGACCAAATAATTCTCTCTGTTATTTTTACCAAATATTAATTTGTTCCCAGGTAGTGTTTTGAGATTTTAACCAAATAATTCTCTCTCTCTCTCTCTCTCTCTCTCTCTCTCTCTCTCTCTCTCTCTCTCTCTCTCTCTCTCTCTCTCTCTCTCTCTTATTTTTACCAAATATTAATTTGTTCCCAGGTAGTGTTTTGAGATTTTAACCAAATTATTCTCTCTCTCTCTCTCTCTCTCTTCCCTGATAATGTTTTGAGCTTCCGACCAAATAATCTGCTGAAATAATCCAAAAATCAGCAAGCTAATCTGACTGGGCTTTGTTCCACACACAGTTCTTCCACCACAATATTGTATGAATATTGTACAACACTGTGTAAAAATTGAACCATACTGGATAAATAATGTACCGTTCATATATTACGAATCAAATACTTTACGTGTATTGCACAGTGATTTTGCAATAATCTGATAAAGGTCACTGCTAAAATTGCAAAACTAATATATTCTCATGATCTTTTAGTAAGCTGTTAGTCATATATTTTGTAAATTCACAAAAGGCTATGTCATATTTCTTATACTCAAAAAAAAAAAAAAAAAAAAAGGAAAAGGGTCATCAGATATTACATTTATCTATATACTAAAAGGCCCGTATGCTATATTCTCTATATTGAAAAGGCATGTGTTATACTAATATATTTAATAAAGGCCAGTATATTACATTATTTTCAATGCTCAAAAAGGCACGTCTGATATATTTTTCTATATACGAAATGGCCTGTATGCTATATTTTCTGTATTGAAAAGGCGTGTGCCATATTATTTATCATATTTAATAAAGGCCTGCGTACTACAGTATATTTTCTGTACTCAAAAAGGCACGTCTGATATATATAATTTTCTATATTAAAAAATGTCTCAAATTATTTTGTGTATTCAAAGAGGCCTGACATGTTTTATACATTCTAAAAGGCACAATGGCCTGCCTTTATATTATGTTCTATATTCTAAAAGGCATGGCTGTTAATTTTTATATATTCAAAAAGGCCTGTTATGTTTTTAAATATAGAAGTCCTGTATGTTATTAAATATGTTTAAAACGCCTGTCCTGTTAAGTTCTATATTCTGACAGGCATGGCTGTTAATTTTTCTATATTCAAAAAGGCCTGTCTGTCATTTTAATATATTTAAAAAGTTCTGTATGTTATATATGTTAAAAACGCCTGTCTTGTTAACTTCTATATTCTGACAGGCATGGCTGTTCATTTTTCTCTATTCAAAAAGGCCTGTCTGTCATATTTTATATATTAAAAAGGCTATTAACAGGACAGGCTTGTCCTGTTATGTTCTTTATTCTGAAAGGCATGGCTGTTAATTTTTCTACATTAAAAAAGGCTGTAATTTTCTGTATTCATAAAAGGCCTTTCATAGTTTTGTTCAGAAGGCCTTTTACTAATGTATATAAACAAGGCAGTAATTTTGAAATGCTCTAGGTGAAACAATTTTTGTCAATTTCTATATTGGAAAAAGGTTTTTCTGTCGTATATTTTCCATAAAAAGGACATTCATAGTTTTGGTTAGAAGGCCTTTTACAAAGTCAAAGATAAAATTATTAATTTTGGAATATTTTATTGATAAACAGTACACAATTTTGGCATGCTTTTACTGAGAAGCATGACAATTCTTACAATTTACTTTGTTTTTCAGGTCAGAAGCTCATGTTTTTCAGGTCAGAAGCTCAAGATATCTAAGCAAATGGATCAGATATGGCAATAATGCCTCAAGAACTCTCTGGACCAGGCCTGGGCAGAAGTGATGCCCTCTCTAATAGAGTTTATTAGTGGCCACGTCATTCCACTGGCCTGGCTACTTTTAAGACATTGGGACCACTGGCCTGGCTACTTTTAAGACATTGGGACCACTGGCCTGTCTGCTCCTAGGACATATGGACTGAATCTGAAAATCAAGGCAGTGTAGCAGCAAGGCAGGATAATTATGTACAGCTCACAGATACATTGTCCGGATCAAGCTTAACTTGGATGCAGCCAGGATGCGTATGTAGTCCAGGTAAATATATTTGCTTTATTGGCCAGGCCATTAGTTCTTAGTAATAGTGGTTTATGGAATTCATCACGTTCTGTATAACTGCTTAGTGTGCTTAAAATGATTTTGTCTGCATAATTTTCCAAATAGCACCAGCATTTCAGCTGCTAATTCGAATACTTTGCTATACTATTCAACTGCTAGCGTTTTGTTTTGAAAAATTAAGAAAAATGCACTATTCATCTGCTTTCGTTTTGAAAAATGCACTTTGAAAAATTAAGAAAAATGCACTATTCATCTGCTTTCGTTTTGAAAAATGCACTTTGAAAAGTTAAGAAAAATGCACTATTCAACTGCTGGCATTTTGTTTTGAAAAATTGGAAAGGAAAATGGTGGCTTTTTTTGAAAAATGGGCTTTTTTTTGAAAAATGCACTTTTTATCTGCTAGCATTTTGTTTTAAAAGTATTTTGCTTTTTTCTTTCAGATTCTCATTGCCGGAGAAGTGGCAGAGGAGAGCAAGGCACTGGTAAAGCCCGAGAAATATATATGGCTGTCTACCAACCCTGGTGGACAGCCTAACAACACCAATGTTGTACACCAAGAAACTCTACAACAATTAGTTCCTTCAGTACCAAGGAGTCTGCGTAACATTTAGTTTTCTGGATATATTCTTCAGTAGCAGTGTACCAGTGATTCCATACCTATTTACTTAGTGGATGTTCGCTACAGGAACTACAAGCGTCAGGATTTATAGACGTATTATACAAGCTATTTTGTAAAAGGGGTCTTGTACAAACTGCTTAGTGATACAGGAACGTGTATGCCTGTATACACTTAGTTGCTGTAAAGATGGATCAATTTTGAAAAATTTCAAGCAAGTATTAGTAATTTTATTTACTTGTAAAATTTATGCTTGTCACACGAACTTGAAGACTGGTTGCTGAGTGCAGACATTCTGCAATATATATATACCATTCCAGGGTTGCATTACTGCTGTGCAGTAAACTTTGCAATACCTTGCTTGTGGTCTAGTACTATTGCATATCAATTTTCCCCAGCATGCACCAGCAAAACCTGCAGAGAAAAAGGCATTTAAATTTATTTTATCAATATATTGCTCCTTTGCTCCTTTACAAAGTACTGTTCAACTAAATTGTGACGAAACCTACCAGTTGAATAAACACACCACTCACATTTGTTTTGTGACGAAACCTACCAGTTGAATAAACACACCACTCACATTTGTTTTGTTATAAAGCCTCTCTGAGCACAATCTGTAAGTACCATATCCTCTCCCGTACAATATGGCAAGTGTACGTTGTGTCCAACATTGCCTGCTTCCATGTGTTTAAGCTGCCTTCAATAGTCACTGGCCTGGTTGGTTGACAATGATCCAGCCAATCCAACTGGTTGAAGAAATCCTCTGGGTAATCTTTCCACAGTTGGTTGAAGAAATCTTCTGGGCCAACCTCTTTCCATACCTCTGTGATCCTTGATAATGTGGTAGGGCCTCATCGAGGTTTTCCACAGTTGGTTGAAGAAATCTTCGGGGCAACCTCTTTCCATACCTCTGTGATCCTTGATAATGTGGTAGGGCCTCATCGAGGTAATCTAAACTCATGGATCTTGCTGTTACAAGGCATTCTGAAATAAAAGAATTGTGCATCAGGTCTTGTACATGGTTAGTGAAGTACAGATAAAAATAATTTGTCCCATTACTGAAAGAAATTTCTAATCTTGACTGCTATCCATCTAATACATGCTAATGACGAGATTTCTCATTAATTTTGCAAGAAGCAAAAAAAAATAAATGCTAATTACGAGATTTCTCATCAATTTTGCAAGAAGGAGAACAAAAATATACTGCAAGTGCATAAAATTACTTTAATTTGAAATAAAAATCCAATACTCCCCATGAACTATGAAATACATATAAAATATAATATTTCAGATTTAAAACTTCATAACCTATTTGACCACTATTATTAGCCGATGCAAAGAGCATATATCTTAACCATATTCACTATAATATTAGCCTCTTTGTAAACTGCTTGCAAAAAATATCCAGTTACTTGGAACTCTATTTGAACTAGAGCCCTTTCCCTCTGGAACAACCTGCCAAACAGATCTAAACTCACCTGTACATGAAGAAAGTCATCATATATATGCCCGTAGTTTTGTAGAAGATGCAGCTTTTACCAAAACAGTTCTTCGACAATATTCTTGAGTTTTCCAGGTTACGTAGCTCTCGAAATCTATCACTTAAACTTTTTTTTGTTTGTTTGTAAACAAGTTTCTAAAAGCAATAATGCCCATTCACTTGCAAACCTGAAAGAAAAAAGCTTTGATTAGGGACTGGTAACTATATTTCAACTCAATCAGTTCAAAAACTAATAGAAATCTTTATTATCACTCTCGATTTCACATGGAGCTATGGTAAAATTTTGTATTTATATATAGTCACTACCAATTGTATACTTTTAGTAGGCTTCTTACTGAATTTTAATGAAGACATTCACTTTACAGTTACCACAGGTATTCTGTAACGTACAGTTCTATACAGATGAAAGTAAAATAGCTTTTTACACTACTAGTCTTTGCGTACCTGTTACAAGTTGTCACTGTTTACTTCTAAAGTCATTGCTTGCATTAATGGGTGTTACTTGGCACTTTGATTAGGACTTAACTATATTTCAACTCAATCTGTTCAAAACTAATAGAAATCTTTATTATCACTCTCGATTTCACATGGAGCTATGGTAAAATTTTGTATTTATATATAGTCACTACCAATTGTATACTTTTAGTAGGCTTCTTACTGAATTTTAATGAAGACATTCACTTTACAGTTACCACAGGTATTCTGTAACGTACAGTTCTATACAGATGAAAGTAAAATAGCTTTTACACTACTAGTCTTTGCGTACCTGTTACAAGTTGTCACTGTTTACTTCTAAAGTCATTGCTTGCATTAATGGGTGTTACGCTTGGCACTTTGATTAGGGACTGGTAACTATATTTCAACTCAATCTGTTCAAAAACTAATAGAAATCTTTATTATCACTCTCGATTTCACATGGAGCTATGGTAAAATTTTGTATTTATATATAGTCACTACCAATTGTATACTTTTAGTAGGCTTCTTACTGAATTTTAATGAAGACATTCACTTTACAGTTACCACAGGTATTCTGTAACGTACAGTTCTATACAGATGAAAGTAAAATAGCTTTTTACACTACTAGTCTTTGCGTACCTGTTACAAGTTGTCACTGTTTACTTCTAAAGTCATTGCTTGCATTAATGGGTGTTACGCTTGGCACTTTGTAATCTCTTAGATATTAAGCTTTTGCCTCTGCTCCAGATATGACCGACTCGAAGAAATGAGAATATATTCCAAAAAAAATTCAAATATAGGACATTTTAGCATACTCTCAAGAAATTGACAGTGACTATAGACCTTTATGGTCAAGGAAACTTCTGGTTATATCAGTGACTTCTTGTTTATAAACAGGTTATATAGACCAAATTCAGTTGAAGACCAGAGAGTTATATAGACCAATTTTACTTGATATAGACCTAGAGAGTTATATTACCTTTGTATCACATTCTAAAATTATGAAACTGACTACAGACTTTCATGGTCAGTGAAACGTGTGTTTATATCTTTATAAACAGGATATAGATCAATCTCACCTGAAACCCTTACAATTTATCCCGACAATAAACAGGATATAGACCAATCTCACCTGAAACCCTTACAATTTATCCCGGCATAACCTAACTTGAATTGGGACACCCAGGATTGTATCAGGTTGGCCTTGCCAAAAACACCAACCACCCGTGGACTAATACATCCTTTCCTACTTAAACTCTTAAAGGATCCAATATCCTGTCCTAGCCTAGTTCAGGGGGGATTCACCAAACCCTGGATCCTTAACGATACATCCTAGGGTCTTTTCACCTAGCAAAAATAATCTTAAGCTGGATAAGGTGATTTGTGTCTGAATTATCCTTGGGTAACCATCCTAAGCTAAGCTAAGCTAACCTAGGGATGTTGCATGTAATATATATAAGCAAAAATTTCCCTTATCTAAAACTTGTGAGGGTGAAGGTTGGTGGTCCTCTGGGACTCAATCTTACATCTTTGAAAGGTTGGCGTTAGGTCAAGAGAGGGTAGTTCCGATGAATAATGATGAGGTTGGTCTTAACTTTAGCTTTTGAATGAAGATTCACTTGGCTATATTTCCAAAACTTAATGTGTATGTTCCATACAGTAACTTCTATACTATGATGTAAATACATATTCCAGCTGAAGTATCGGGATTCAGAATCATCAGATTGGGGAATAATCCTGAAATATAATGAAACTTTAAATATCTGATATCCTTATTGGTGAAAGACAACCAGTTTACCAATAACACACGATGTAATAAATTAGGTGGAACTACAATTCTCAAGGTATATCAGCAGGTGCTCAAAATAAACTTAATTTACTGCAGAAATTATTTTGATTTTTAGACTGCAACAACCCGAAAATCTAATTTACAATATTTTGTTTTTCATTAGACACTCCCATTCATGTCTACGACCATATTTAGTTACAAAATTATGTAATTATAATATAAAATACAATTTAATTTTTCTGACAAAACTTCTTTACATAGGTTTTATATAACAAAGTAATATTTGTTACATCAGGGTAACTCAAAGAGATATTTAAGCAGTACAGTTATTATAGAGTATAAAGTCTAAGGAAAAATTCTGCAAGTCATATCGCAAATCATACGTGATATCAGCAACCTTACAAGCTTAACATTAAATACCAATAGCTCACTGATTTCCTTACGTGCATAAGGCTTAAAGAAAACCTGACAGGTTTCAAAATAAAAATTTCAGTGTATTTTAGCAACAGTAAGGGCAGTCTTTGTAGTGTCCAGAGTAGGCCTACTGAAATTCAGTGAAAAATGTTAAAATTTCAAAAGTGTCACTCACTACTATATTTGGTAAATAAATTGTCCTTAAAGTACATAATATATTGAAAAAGTAATATTATACTAACCTTATTCTTAAAAATACCCTGAAGGTGGGGTTAAATTAACCTGGCTGTTATGTTACTCCATACGAATTAAATACTACAGGTTGGCCTGCCTAGTCATAGTTTGATCAATCTAAACATTAGACCAGAGCCCAGGATGTCTAAGTGATTCTGAGGCTAAATTTAAAATTAATAAATACTAATCAGCTTCATAAATATTTGCCACCACATATAATAACTAGCAAAGCCTTGAATACCAATTTGTGTATACTTTGTAATGGATACTTTCTATTCTTGTAGCCATACTTGAAGCTGCAGTCCAACTCTTCCATCTACTGAAGTCAATACAGGAGACAGTAAATTACCACCCTATGTCAACTCCTTTAGGTCTTTTTGTACTATAATTGTCCAGTTGCATCACTGAGAATTAAGTATCCTAATACACAGGCTTATCTGAATTTGAAACAAAATGAAGATCCAACAAAAAATGGCCACATTGATGGCTACAAGGCACAAAAATTCTGAGCGTGTTAGCTAAAGCAGCAGTTAATCTAAGAAAAGTTTGTAAAATAACTCCACTATCCATCCTTTCTTCCTCATAAAAAATAATAAGTTCCAAGTTTCTGCCAAGGCATGAGAGGCCACTGTGTTCTAGGCTAGGTTAGGTCTGGTTGATATCTATTAATTCTCTATGAGTTAAGCTGTGTTTGATTTTATGCTGCCATTTTGCCTACATAACCATTAAGGTTTTCTGTTTGTTTTACCTGTACTTGTGATATCCACCACTTATATTAACAGCTAATGGTCCTAAGATATGTTTCCACACCCAAAAACCTGGTTCTAGGGTCTCCCTTAATAGTTTAGCAAAGATTAAAAGAAAAAAATTGGTAATTCTGTATATTAGCTCCGTGCCTGTTTTTACCTTTTCAACTGGTTTTTTCTACACTTTTAGGGGTTCTGATACTGGCGGTGCATCTGTTTGTCGTCGGCCAAATGGAATGTCCCTTCGCCATGTTTATTAGTGGGCCGGCGGGGTTGGGTACCCATACGTTAACAAGTTATTACACTTGCCGGACGGGATATGAACTGTTCGAAACAGACGTACCCGTGCTCTGTCTTGTGAAGATCGCGTATGGAAACCCCTTGTTGGATGGACTTCGGGGGTTAATTACAGGTTAATTAGACTCGAGTGCCAAAAATGAAAGGTAAATTCATAATTAGCAACCAAAAAACTGTAGAAAAAGTAAAGTTATAGCGCCGTAGGTGACACGGAGCTACCCTATTGTTCTACCAAAAAATTGCCTAAATCACAGATATGTTGTTAGTAAGTAATCATTTGAGCTAATATATAAAAAAATTATGACAATTTAGATTCAATGCACTTGAAAGTTATGTTGGTCATAAAAATTCTTTCAAAATTCACGTAGGCTAATGAATCCACAACATTTCAGGGCTAAGGACAAAGTCTCCCAAAGTGTCGTCCTTTCCCAATTCTCCCAAAATAAGACACCCCCTTAGGGTGGATATAACATTACCATCAGAAGCCTAACCCTTACACCTATCACCATCCATTCCACAAATTTGTTCATTTAGGTAAAAAAATATTGTTCAAAATTCATGTGAATAATCCACAACATTTAAGGATTTAAGGATAGTCTCCTAAAGTGTCCTTCCCTCCCAATTCCCACCAAAATAAGACAGCCTTTTGGGTGGATATAACATTACTATCAGTAGCCTACCACTTAGGTCTGTCACCATCCATTTCACTAATTCTAAAACCTCAAAAACAATTTCCACCATTATCCTAACAGGAAAACATAAAACCAGTCTTACCTTGAAACAATAAAGCCATGATAAGTCAACAGCTGTTTATAAACACTACCACTATTCAAAACGTCTTCAAACTTCTGCTCCAGAGTAGCCTGGAGGCACCATGTCAGCCATCATGGATTCTGGATTCATATTGATTTTCTAAAACTATCCTGGAAGGAACAAACAGGATGTATGTAATTATTTTCCCACATAAATATCAACTTAATTAGGCAGCTTTGTATTCACACACAATTTGAAACAAATGAATGATGTTTTAAATAAAGTTTGATAATAACTTAGATCACTTGAGCAGGGAAAAAGACAGAGTTATGACTGGGACACTCTGATACTGAGAGACTCTGGTGGCAACTTGAAGAAACAGTAAGTCAGTAACTGAACGGTGCTTTTTGGAAATGATTAAACCTTTAAAATTTTGTTATAAAATGGAATTACGAAGTGTATAACGAAAATTTCACTTTAAAATTAAAGCAACAATGATTAATAAATACAAATATGTGAAAATTAACTTATAAGTCTCTCAGATAATGTCTTGATTTCCGAAGTCATGTGAACCAACACTAAAAAGTAACCAGGATTTGGAAAACTCCAAGTAATACATATACTTATAAATATAATGAAAAGGTTGTTGTTAAGTTAAAGCAATGATGGCTGACAAGTACAAATCTGCCCAAGTTAACTTAAAAGTCTCTTAGATAATGTCTAATTCTCAAAAATATTTGAACCAATACTGAAAAGTAACCAGGATTTGGGAAACTCTAAGGAATACGTACTCACAAATAAATGCTTTTCTTATCTAAAAGATAATTCCCATTAAAACGGGATATTAAAATGATTGACAAAATTACATTAAAGAATGTAATTATGTAAGGAAGCTTATAATAAGCCTTAAACGTAATATATACAAGCCATTAAAAGTAAGGTGTTTGCATTTTCGAAACCTTAAAAAAACTAAGCTATCGCCATCTAATGGCAAATATTGACAGTATTGTCAGTCTTCGCACTTAATTGTCTAAGAAAACACTATTCTTTTTCTATTATAACTTACTCTATAAATTACAATATATGAATTCTTTAGTTGAATAGTTATAAATATATATATATATATCATAAAATTAATGCCAAATTATGAAGGGATTGCACTTAAATTGAGAGTTTTATGAGGATATACTCAAACTTGTTTTTGGCAATAGCTAGGAAGGCGGAGTCAGTATTTCGTACGCCTCTTGGCGGCAAATCTCTACTCTGATAAAAATATAACCGCCAGGTTTAAAAAATAACTCTCTCTCGGCCCCTTTTCCTCTCATATGTCATCTCTCTCTCCCACTATTGGACCATTTCTCTCTCTCTCGTTTCCTTTCCCCTACCCCTCTCTCTCTCTGTTCCTTCCCATCTCATATGTCACCTCTTTCCCCCACTATTGGACCATCTCTCTCTCTCTCTCTCTCTCTCTCTCTTTCTCTCTCTCTCGAAGCAAGTGGGAAAGGGGTTGCCGAATTTCTCAGATAAATCAGTAACTGGTCCTCCACAAATTATCAAAATAAGTTTTGTGGGGGGGGGGGTTCGCTTTTTTAGTGGTTTTGGGGCCAGGAGGGAATTTTGACAGGATGACAGATGGAGGAAGAACAGGACTGTTGACAGGAGGTAGTCTGTCCTGGTTAAGTAGGTAAACAGGAAGGTGTGATATATATATATATATATATATATATATATATATATATATATATATATATATATATATATATATATATATATATATATATATATATATATATATATATATATATATATATATATATATATATCACACACACACACACACACACACACACACACACATATATATATATATATATATATATATATATATATATATATATATATATATGTGTGTGTGTGTGTATATATATATAATTCATTCTCGTGTATCACACAGTTTATTACTGATATTGTATATACATACAACGTGACTATACACACACAAATAATATACTTTAAGTATATAATATATATACATATGTATTATATATTATACATATATAATATATATAATATATACTGTATATATTATATATATTTATATAAAAATATATTTGTGTGTGTATATTCACGTTGTATGCATATACAATATCAGTAATATACTGTATGATTCACAAGAAATGAATTACACACACACACACACACACACACACACACACACACACACACACACATATATATATATATATATATATATATATATATATATATATATATATATATATATATTGTAATGGACACTTCTCACTACACTATAAACAGTTCCAATTCCTAAATAATGTATTCACAAACCAGATAGAAAGTCCACAATGGGTGGAATCATACCACTAATTAAACTGTGTGCAAGATCAATTCAGGGGGCAAAATAAACACTGCTAAAAATGATTAAATTTAATACATAAGTCACAGACAGAAGTAACACCTGAACCTCAATAATACACAAAATGAATGAAAACCACACACCCTTAATTATAAACCACACTTACACAATTAAAGACAGACCTCAACAAACTTATACCAAAAAAAGGGATGAGGGTCCAGAAAGGAGGGGGAAAGCCAAAAGATAAAATACCCTACTATGTTACACACTAAATTCAATAAACTAATAACTCCTCAGTGGTTAATTAATTCCTCCCAAATGTCAGGGAAGAATCTCCCGCAGGCGGGGTGTCGCAGGATCCACTCGGGCAGATAAATAATGGGTCCACGTAATATGTCAGCAGTGGACAAGAGGCCGTAATCGCACATTATTAACTAATGAATAATTATTTCACCGTGGACAAGAGAGGTACCACTGACAGTGATACTGGATCAGTGGTGCCAAATGATAAAGGGCAGCTAAAATCCTTGCAACTGCAGGGTAAGGTGGATCCAAAAATGCTTAACATGCGAACCACCGGTGAGGACGAAAAACGAGCTAATTTTGAATACCTGAATACAATATTTTAAAAAAATTTAAAATACAAAATTAAAATATTTATCTAAATGAAACTAATAGCAGCATACTGACAATATACTTTATGTATGTGTATATATATAATATATTATACATATATATGTATATATATATTGTATACATATATATTATATTTATATAACATATCTGGGTGTGTATATTCATGTATGAATGCATATACAATATCAATAATATACTGTAGCCTATAATCCACGAGAAATATATATAATATATATATATATATATATATATATATATATATATATATATATATATATATATATATATATATATATATATATATATACACAAACATTACATTGTAAATTACAGGTCTTAATGGGGTTCTTGGTACGTTCAGGTTCTTTTTTCCCGATTATTAGCTCGTACCAGCATGGTACTCGGTAGGACTCTGCCAGAAAATGAACAATTCAGGGTGGAAATCTCAAAAAAGGAGGAGGTCAAGAACACGCTACGCGAATTAACCAAACACTTATTACAATACCTCAACTTAAACCACAAAAATACCCCTTGAATACTGGAACCAGGGAGGAAAAGGCACACGTGCGAAACATTACAGAAACTCAACCACCACCTGCCTAGTTAACTTTTACTCAAGATAAAGGGTCAGGAATAAGTAGAAGGTAAAAAAACAACCGTTGCACTTGGGGATAAATTAATGTAGCACACGATAGAAGGTGAATCAGAATAGAAAATAACCTTAAACTTAATAAAACTATTAACAAATACAATTACAATACATACTTTAAACATGCTAATCCATAACCGAAGATATATATATATATATATATATATATATATATATATATATATATATATATATATATATATATATATATATATATATATATATATGTATATATATATATATATATATATATATATATATATATATATATATATATATATATATATATATATATATATATATATATATACGAATACAAAAATAAGGCTGCCGATAAATTGTCCCTCCACAAAAATAAGCAACTGGAGTGCTACAGTGGAACGTCGTCCTCGAATCCAGTCCACACTCAATACGGCACTGTAATGATCCCAGGATGTTAGCAGGCTGAAGGCGAAGGCAGATGAAAGGTGTAGCAACACCACACAAGACTCCCGGCAGTGCCCAAGAGTAATGCTTGGCATAAGTGGGGTGCCACCTATGACCAGAGTTAATAAATGTAGCTGCCGACACAGCACATAGCTCATAGGGTGGCAAAGTAGTTTGCACCACCAGTAGGCGTCTCTAAAGAAGCAGAGGGGGTCACAAGAGTGTCACAGACGTAAATCTGCAGTATCTGCCTCCAGAAGCAAAAGATGCTAAAACATCCTCTAAAGCGGGAACGTTGTACGCTGAAACTGGAGGCGACATCCAAAATCTCCACGTCACTTTCGGGTGGAGTCGGCAGTGGACGACAAACGGCCAGACCATCACCAACAACCATGGAAACAAACTTTCTTACATGGGTGATGTATCTATTAACGCAAAACAACCGTCGAGGGAAGGTGGAAAAGCCCAAAGTCCAGCTTTTAAGAGTCAAGTGACAAACAAAAATAAAATTAACAAAACAGACAAAACTAATAATAAATGTACTTACATTAAATAAATGGATATGCAAGAAATGTATTTACGTTAATTTCATTATACCTCCCCACCAACAACAAAGAATAAATAAATGTATTTTCTTTAAATTAAAGATATTAATTAAGAAAAATAAATTTTGTTACACTACAAAATTATATCAATAAATGGAAATCTTGAAAAAAAAATTCCATATTAAAAATAAAAAAAATGAAAACTAGTGTTCACACCTCGAATGAACGAGACAAGACATCTGGAATTATATTATCCCTCCCTGGTACATGCTCTATTTGTAAGTCAAATTACAGTAATAAAAGTATCCACCTTAAAATCCTAAAATTTTTGTCTTAAAAAATAAAAAAAATTCAATGTATTTTTAGCAACAGTAAAAACTGTCTTAGTGGTGTCCAGAGCACTGAAATTCATTGAAAATTGTTTGTTAAAATTTCAAAAGTGTCACTCACTACTATATTTGGTAAATAAACTGTCCTTAAAGCTCAGAATATAATGAAAAACGCAAAATTATACTAACCTAATTCTTAAAAATACCATGAATGTTGGGATAAATTAACCTTGCTGTTATGTTACTCCACACGAATTTAATGCTACAGGTTGGCCTACCTAGTCATAGTTTGATCAATCTAAACATTAGACCAGAACCCAGGATGTCTAAGTGGCTCTGAGGCTAAATTTGAAATTAGTAAATACTAAACAGCTTCATAAATATTTGCCACCACATTTAACAAACAAAACCTTACATACCAATGAGTATATTTAGTAATGTATACTTTCTATTCTTGTGGCCATATTTGAAGCTGTAGTCTAACTCTTCCATCCACTTAAGTCAATATAGGAGACTGTAAATTACCACCTATGTCAACACCTTCAGGTTTTTTGTACTGTAATTGTCCAATTTCATCACTGAGGATTAACTATCCTAATACACAGTCTTATCTGAATTTGAATCAAAATGAAGATCCAACAAAAAATGGTCACATTGATGGCTAAAACGCACAAAAATTCTGAGTGACTCAGCTAAAGCAGCAGTTAATCTAAGAAAGGTTTGTAAAATAACTCCACTAATCCATACTTTCTCCCTCATAAGAAATAATAAGTTCCATGTTTCTACCAAGGCATGAGAGGCCACTATGTTCTAGGCTAGGTTAGGTCAGGTTGGTGTTAACTCTCTGAGGGTTAAGCTATGATCGATTTGATGCTGGCATTTTGCCTTCATAACCACTAAGGTTTTCTGTTTATTTTACTTGTACTTGTGATATCCACCACTTATATTAACAGCTAATGGTCCTAAGCTATGCTTCCACACCCAAAAACCTGGTTCTAGGGTCTCCCTAAATAGTTTAGCAAAGATTAAAAGAAAAAATTGCCCATATCACTGATATATGTTGTTAGTATGCAAGTAACCTGTTGAGCTAATATATACCAAAGTTGAGACCATAATTTAGATTTAATGCACTGAAAATATGATAATGTTGGTCATAAAAATTCTTTCAAAATTCACGTAGGCTAGTGAATCCACAACATTTAAGGGCTAAGGATAAAGTCTCCTTAAAGTGTCCTTCTCCCCTAATTCCCCTAAAATAAGACACCCCCTTAGGGTGGGTATAACATTACCTTCAGTAGCCTACCCCTTACATCTATCATCATGCATTCCATAAATTTGTTCATGTAGGTAAAAAATTGTTCAAAATTCCTGTGAATAATCCACAATATTTAAGGACTAAGGATAGTCTCCTAAAGTGTCCTTCTCTCCTAATTCCCCCAAAAATAAGACAGCCTTTGGGTATATATAACATTACTATCAGTAGCCTACCACTTAGGTCTATCAATATCCATTTTACTAATGCTAAGACCTCATAAAAATAATTTCTACTATTATCCTAACAGGAAAATATAGAACCAATCTTACCTTGCAACACTAAAACCATACGTCAATAGCTGTTCATAAACACTATCACTATTCAAAATTCATCAAACTTCCCCTGAGTAGCCTGGAGCTTCCATTTCAGCCATAATGGATTCTGGATTCATATGATTTTCTAAAACTATACTGGAAGGAACAAACAGGATATATGTAATTATTTTCCCACAAATATCAACTTAATTAGGCAGCTTTGTATTCACACACAATTTGAAATAAATAAAGGATGTTTTAAATATATCTTAGGTCACTTGAGCAGGGCAAAAGAGTTGTAACTGGGGCACTCTGAAACTGAGGCACATTGGTGGCAAATTGAAGCAACAGTTAGTCATTAACTGAATGGTGCTTTTTGGAAATGATTTAACCTTTAAAAATTCGTTATAAAAATGAATTACGAAGTATATGACGAAACTTTCACTTGAAAATTAAAGCAATAGTGATTAAGAAGTGTAAATATATGAAAATTAACTTATAAGTCTCTGAGATAATGTCTTAATTTCCAAAATCATCTGAACGAACAGGATTTGAAAAACTCCAAGTAATACATATACTTAAAAATATAATGAAGGTTTTTTTTTTGTTTAATTAAAGCAATGATGACTTATAAGTTAACTTAGTAAAAGTCTCTTAGATAAGGTCTTAATTCTCAAAAATATTTGAACAAATACCAAAAAGTAACCAGGATTTGGGAAACTCTAAGGATTACGTCCTTACAAATAAATCTTTTCCTCATCTAAAGGATCATTTCCATTAAAACTTGGATATCAAAATGATTTTGACAAAATTCATTATAGAGTAATTAAGGAATGTAATTAGTTTATAATAAACCAAAAACATTTATAATAATATAAACATTATACATACATATATATATATATATATATATATATATATATATATATATATATATATATAAGCCAATAAAAGTACATATTTTCATTTTCTAAAACAAAAAAACTTTGCTTTCGCCATCTATTGGCGAATATTAACAGCACATTGTCATTCTGCTTTCCTAAATGTCTAAGAAAGGCTATTCTTTTTCTAATTGCTTGCTATATAAATTAAAATAAATAAATTATTTACTTAATAGTTAATGTTACTTATTGAAATTATAAAATTAATGCCAGTTATGAAGGGATTTTACGATAATTGAGACTTTTATAAGGATACATTCAACCCTACTTTTAGCAATAGCTAGGAAGGCGGAGTCAATATGTCGTACGCCCCTGGTAATGAAGGGAATCTCTAACCTGATAAAAATATAACCGACAGGTTTAAAAAAATAACATACTCCCTCCCTTTTAATTTAAATGATATATATATATATATATATATATATATATATATATATATATATATATATATATATATATATATATAAGCAATTAAAAGTACACATTTACATTTACTAAAAATTAAAAAAACTTCGCTATCGCCATCTATTGGCGAATATTGACAGCATTGAAATTCTGCCTTCTTAAATGTCCAAGAAAAAGCTATTCTTTTTCTTTTATTGCTTGCTCTATAAATTAAAATATATAAATTATTTACTTAATAGTTAATTTTACTTAAGGAATTTATAAAATTAATGCCAAATTATGAAGGGATTTTACGATAATCGAGACTTTTATAAGGATACATTCAACCTTATTTTTGGCAATAGCTAGGAAGGCGGAGTCACCATTCCGTACGCCCCTGGTAATGGAGGGATTCTCTACCCTGATAAAAATATAACCGCCAGGTTTAAAAAATAACACTAGCCTTCCTTTTTTTTCCTCTTGTATATATATATATATATATATATATATATATATATATATATATATATATATATATATATATATATATATATATATATATATATATATATATATATATATATATATATATAAAGCCATTAAAAGTACACATTTATAATTTCTAAAACTTAAAAAAACTTTGCTATCGCCATCTATTGGCGAGTATTGACAGCATTGTCATTCTGCTTTAATAAATGTCAAAGAAAAAGCTTTTCTTTTTCTATTATTGCTTGCTCTATAAATTAAAATTTATAAATTATTTACTTAACAGTTAATGTCACTTATTGAAATTGTAAAATTAATGCCCACTTATGAAGGTATTTTATGATAATTGAGATTTTTATAGGATGCATTCAACCTTACTTTTGGCAATAGCTAGGAAGGCAGAGTCAATATGTCGTACGCCTCTGGTAATGAAGGGAATCTCTACCCTGATAAAAATATAACTGCCAGGTTTAAAAAAATAACACACACCCTCCCTTTTAATCTCATATGTTTTATATATATATATATATATATATATATATATATATAAGCCATTAAAGCTACATATTTACATGTTCTAAAACTTAAAAAACTTTGCTATCGCCATCTATTGGCGAATATTGACGGCACTGTCATTCTGCTTTAATAAATACCTAAGAAAAAGCTATTCTTTTTCTTTTATTGCTTGCTCTATAAATTGAATTTTATAAATTATTTACTTAATAGTTGATATTCTTTAAGGAATTTCTAAAATTAATGCCCAATTATGAAGGGATTTTACGATAATTGAGACTTTTATAAGGATAAATTCAACCTTATTTTTGGCAATAGCTAGGAAGGTGGAGTCAACATTACGTACGCCCCTGGTAATGGAGGGAATCTCTACCCTAATAAAAATATAACTGCTAGATTTAAAAGAATAACACTCTCCTTCCCTTTTCCTCTCATATGTTTTATATATATATATATAAGCCATTAAAAATACACATTTACATTTTCTAAAACTTAAAAAAACTTTGTTACCGCCATCTATTGGCGAATATTGACAACATTGTCATTTGGCTTTCCTAAATATTGAAGAAAAGGCTATTCTTTTTCTAATATTGCTTGCTTTATAAATTAAAATATATAAATTATTTACTTAATAGTTAATGTCAATTAATGAAATTATAAAACTAATGCCCAATTGTTAAGGGATTTTATGATAATTGAGACTTTTATAAGGATACATTCAACCTTACTTTTGGCAATAGCTAGGAAGGCGGAGTCAATATATCGTACGCCCATGGTAATGAAGGGAATCTCTACCCTGATAAAAATATAACCAACAGGTTTAAAAAATTAACACTCTCCTTCCCTTTTCTCTCATATGTTTTTATATATATATATATATATATATATATATATATATATATATATATATATATATATATATATATATATATATATATATATATATATATATATATATATATATATATATATAAGCCATTAAAAGTACGCATTTACATTTTCTAAAACTTAAAAAAAATTTGCTCTCGCCATCTATTGGCAAATATTGATAGCATTGTCATTCTACTTTCTTTAATGTCTAAGAAAATGCTATTCTTTTTCTTTTATTGCTTGCTCTATAAATTTAAATATATAAATTATTTACTTATTAGTTAATGTTACTTATTGAATTTATAAAATTAATGCTAAATTATGAAGGGATTTTACGATGATTGAGACTTTTATAAGGATATATTCAATGTTATTTTTGGCAATACCTAGGAAGGCGGAGTCAACATTCCGTACGCCCCTGGTAATAGAGGGAATCTCTACCCTGATAAAAATATAACCGCCAGGTTTAAAAAAATAACACTAGCCTTCCTTTTTCCTCTTATATGTTTTATATATATATATATATATATATATATATATATATATATATATATATATATATATATATATATCTATAAAATAATTGAAAGTACACATTTACCTTTTCTAAAACTTAAAAAACTTTGCTATCGCCATCTATTGGCGAATATTGACAGCACTGTCATTCTGCTTTAATAAATGTCAAAGAAAAAGCTTTTCTTTTTCTATTATTGCTTGCTCTATAAATTAAAATTTACAAATTATTTATTTAACAGTTAATGTCAATTATTGAAATTGTAAAATTAATGCCCAATTACGAAGGGATTTTATGATAACTGAGACTTTTATAAGGATACATTCAACTTACTTTTGGCAATAGCTAGGAAGGCAGAGTCAGTATGTCGTACGCCCCTGGTAATGAAGGGAATCTCTACCCTGATAAAAATATAACCAACAGGTATTAAAAATAACACACACCCTCCTTTTAATCTCATATATATATATATATATATATATATATATAAGCCATTAAAGGTACACATTCACATGTTCTAAAACTTAAAAAAACTTTGCTATCGCCATCTATTGACAAATATTGACAGCATTGTCATTCTGCTTTCTTAAATATCTAAGAAAAAGCTATTCTTTTTCTATTATTGCTTGCTCTATAAATTAAATTTTATAAATTATTTACTTACTAGTTATTGTTTTTTAAGGAATTTATAAAATTAGTGCCCAATTATGAAGGGATTTTACGATAATTGAGACTTTTATGAGTATAAATTCAACCTTATTTTTGGCAATAGCTAGGAAGGCGGAGTCAACATTTCGTACGCCCCTGGTAATGTAGGGAATCTCTACCCTGATAAAAATATAACTGCTAGGTTTAAAAAAATAACAGTCTCCTTCCTTTTGCCTCTATAGTTATATATATATATATATATATATATATATATATATATATATATACATATAAATATATATATATATATATATATATATATATATATATATATATATATATATATATATATATATATATATATATATATATATATATATATATACATACATATATATATATATATATACATATATATATATATATATATATATATATATATATATATATATATATATATATATATATATATATAAGCCACTAAAAGTACACATTTACATTTTCTAGAACTTAAAAACTTTATCATCACCATCTATTGGCGAATATTGACAACATTGTCATTTGGCTGTCATTAATATCGAAGAAAAAGCTATTTTTTCTATTATTCCTTGCTCTATAAATTAAAATATATAAATTATTTACTTAATAGTTAATGTCACTTATTGAAATTAGGAAATTAATGCCCAATTATGAAGGGATTTTACAATATTTGAAACTTTTATGAGGATGCATTCAACCTTTCTTTTGGCAATAGCTAGGAAGGCAAAATCAATATGTTGTAC
>NC_089784.1:23058003-23128003 GCF_040412425.1 Macrobrachium rosenbergii | reverse complement strand
TATTTATATATAAGCCATTTAAAACACGTTTACATCTTCTAAAACTTAAAAAACTTTGCTATCGCCAGCTATTGGCGAATATTGACAGCATTGTTATTCTGCTTTCTTTAAGTGTCTAAGAAAAAGCTATTATTTTTCTATTATTGCTTGCTCTATAAATTAAAATTTATAAATTATTTACTTAGTAGTTAATGTTACTTATGCAATTTATAAAATTGATGCCCAATTATGAAGAATTTTATGATAATTGAGACTTTATAAGGATATATTCAACCTTATTCTTGGCAATAGCTAGAAAGGCGGAGTCAACATTTCGTACGGCCCTGGTAACGAAGGAATCTCTACCATGACAAAAATATAACCGCCAAGTTTAATAAAATAACACTCCCCTTTTCCTCTCATATATTATATATATATATATATATATATATATATATATATATATATATATATATATATATATATATATATATATATATATATATATATATATATATATATATATATATATATATATATATATATATAAGCCATTAAAAGTACACATTTACATTTTCTGAGACTAAAAAACTTTGCTATTGCCATCTATTGGCGAATATTGACAGCATTGTCATTCTGCTTTTCTAAATGTCTAAGAAAAAGCTATTCTTTTCTATTAAAATCTATAAATTAAAATATATAAATTACTGTCACTTATTGAAATTATAAAATTAATGCCCAATTATGAAGGGATTTCACGATAATTGAGACTTTTAAAAGGATACATCCAACCTTACTTTTGGCAATAGTTAAGAAGGCGGAGTCAATATTTCGTACGCCTCTGGTAATGGAGGGAATCTCTACCCTGATAAAAATATAACCGCCAGGTTTAAAAAAATAGCACACTCCTTCCCTTTTCCTCTCATATGTTTTATATATATATATATATTATATATATATATATATATATATATATATATATATATATATATATATATATATATGTCATTAAAAGTACACATTTATATTTTCTAAAACTTAAAAAACTTTGTTATCACCATCTATTGGCGAATATTGACAACATTGTCATTTGGCTGTCCTAAATATCGAAGAAAACTAAATATCGAAGAAAAAGCTATTCTTTTTCTATTATTGATTGCTCTCTAAATTAAAATATATAAATTATTTACTTAATAGTTAATGTAATTTATTGAAATTATAAAATTAATGCCCAATTATGAAGGGATTTTACGATAATTGAGACTTTTATAAGGATACATTCAACCTTACTTTTGGCAATAGCTAGGAAGGAGGAGTCAATATTTCGTACGCCCATGGTAATGGAGGGAATCTCTACCCTGATAGAAATATAACCGCCAGGTTTTAAAAAATAACATTCTCCTTCCCTTTTCCTCTCATATGTTATCTTTTTCTCCCACTATTGGACCATCTCTCTCTTTCTCTCTCATTCGGTTCCTTTCCCTCTCTCTGTTTCTCAAATTTGTTCAAATTAACTTAAAAGTCTCTTAGATAATGTCTTAATTCTCAAAAATTTTTAACCAATAATAAAAAGTAATCAGGATTTGGGAAACTCTACGGAATGCGTACTTACAAATATCCTTTCCATATCTAAAGGATAATTTCCATTAAAACTGGATATCAAAATGATTGACAAAATTACGTTATAGAGCAATAAAGGAATGTAATTATGTAAGAGAAGCTTATAATAAGCCTAAAACATAATATAGGCTACAAGCCATTAAAAATACGCGTTTACAGTATATTTCCGAAAACTTAAACTATGCTTTCGCCTTCTAATGGCAAATATTGACTGCATTGTCAGTCTTCTCTCCTAGTTGTCGAAGAAAAACTAATGTTTTTCTGTTATAACTTCCTCTACAAATTACAATATCTGAATTATTTCGTTAATTTTTAAATATATTATAAAATTAAATGCCCAATTATGAAGGGATTGTACGGAAATTGAGAGTTTTTAAGGATATATTCAAACTTATTTTTGGCAGTAGCTAGGAAGGCGGAGTCAATATTTCGTACACCCCTGGAAATGGAGGTGAATCTCTACTCTAGTAAAAATATAACCGCCAGATTTAAAAAATAACTCTCGTTCTCGTTCCCTTTTCCTCTCATATGTCATCTCTCTTTCTCTCTCCCTTCCTTCCCCCCACCCCTCTCTCTCTCGGTTCCTCTCTCTCTCTCTCTGTTCCTTCTCATCTCACATGTCATCTCTCTCTCTCCCTCTTTTGGACCATCTCTCTCACTCTCTCCCTCTCTCCCGGTTCCTTTCCCCCAACCCTCTCTCTCTCTGTTCTTTCTCATCTCATATGTCATCTCCCCTCCGCTCTCTCTCTCTCTCTCTCTCTCTCTCTCTCTCTCTCTCTCTCTCACAACAGTTGTGAGAGCGGTTAACAATTTCTCAGATAAATAAATATCTGACCCTCCACTAAGTATTCAAATAAGTTTTGTGGGGGGGGAGTCACTTTCTTAGTGGTTTTGGGGCAAGGAGGGAATTTTGACAGAATGACAGATGGAGGAGGAATAGGTTTGTTGATAAGAGGTTGTCTGTCCTGTTTAAATAGGTAAACAGGAAGGTGGTAGTGTGGTATGTATGTAGGTATGTATGTATGTATGTATAGTATAATATACAGTATATTATACATATGCATATATATATATACATATATATAAATTAATTTCTCCTGTATCATACAGTATAGTACTCATATTGTATATGCATACATACGTGGATATACACAAACAAATAATACACTTTTTTATATATATATATATATATATATATATATATATATATATATATATATATATATATATATTACAGTATATTATTTAGATGTGTACATTCAGGTGTGTATGCATATACAGTATCAGTAATATACTGTATAATCCACGAGAAATAGATTTGTACATATACATATAATATATATATATATATATATATATATATATATATATATATATATATATATATATATATATATATATATATATATATATATATATATAATATTGTAATGAACCATAGGTTCTATAGGGTTCTCTGTACGTTGTTTCTTTTTTCCTGATTATTAACTCGTACCAGTATCATATTCGGTAGGACTCTGCCAGAAAATAAACAATTCAGAGCAATTATCTAAATAAAGAGGAGGTCAAGAACACGCTACGCGAATTAACCAAACACTTATTACAATACCTCAACTTAAACCACAAAAATACCCCTTGAAAACTGGAACCAGGGAGGAAAAGGCACACTCGCGAAACATTACAAAAACTCAACCACCCTCTGGCTAGTTAGCTTTTATTACTCAAGGTAAAGGGACAGGAATAAGTAGAAGGTAGAAAAACAACAATTGCACTTGGGCATAAATCATGCTAACACACGATAGAAGGTGAATGAGAATAGAAAATAACCTTAAACTTCATAAAACTATTAACAAATACAATTACAATACATACTTTTAACTTATAATAATCCATAACCGGAGTTATATATAAGAAAAACAATAAGGCTGTCGATAAATTGTCTCTTAAACAAAAATAAGCAACTGGAGTGCTACAGTGGAGCGTCGTCCTCGAACCCTGTCCACACTCAGTAAGGCACTATGAGGACCTGTAACGATCCCAGGATGTTAGCAGTCTGAAGGCGAAGGCAGATGAAAGGTGTAGCAACACCACACAAGACTCCCGGCAGTGCCCAAGAGTAATGCTTGGCATAAGTGCGGTGCCACCTATGACCAGAGTTAATAAATATGGCTGCCGACACAGCACACGGCTCATAGGGTGGCAAAGTAGTTTGCACCACCAATGAGCGTCTTTAACCAAGCAGAGGGGGTCCCTAGAGTGTCACAGACGTAAATCTGCAGTATCTGCCTCCAGAAGCAAAAGATGCTAAAACATCCTCTAAAACGGGACCGTTGTACACTGAAACTGAAGGCGACATCCAAAAGTTCCACGTCACTTGCGGGTGGAGTCGGCAGTGGACGACAAACGGTCAGACCATCACCAACAAGTATGCAAATAGAAACATTCTTACATGGGTGATGTATCTATTTACGCAAAACAACCGTCGAGGGAAAGTGAAAAAACCCAAGTCCAACCTTCAGGAGTCGAATAACAAACGAAAACAAAATTAACAAAATTGGAAAAAACTAATAATATATGTACTGACTTTAAATAAACGGGTATGCAAGAAATGAATATACGTTTCTTTCATTACACCTCCCCGCCTAGAAACAAAAATGTATTATCTATTTCAAGTGAAAAGTTAATAATTCAGAAAAAATTGTATTTGTTGCTCCACAGAATTATATCAATAAATGGAAATCCTGAAAAAAATTCCATGTCAAAAAGCAAAAAATTGAAAACTAGTGTTCACACCTCCAATGAACGAGACAAGACATCTGGAATTATATTATCCCTCCCTGGTACATACTCTATTTGTAAGTCAAATTCTTTTAATGAAGGACTCCACCTTAAAATCCTCATATTTTTGTCTTTAAAAATAAAAATTTCAATGTATTTTTAGCAAGAGTAAAGACAGTCTTTGTGGTATCCCGAGTACTGAAATTCATTGAAAAATATTTGTTACAAATTTCAAAAGTGTCACTCACGACTATATTTGATAAATAATGGTCCTTAAAGAAGAGAAACAAGTAATTTTATAATAACCTTATTCTTAAAAATACCCTGAAGATGGGGTTAAATTAACCTTGCTGTTATGTTACTCCATACGAATTTAATGATACAATTTGGCTTGCCTACTGCGGGTTTCAGGACCGTGTCTAATTGATTTTCGTCTATAAAATCTCACGAAAGCATCGGATATGGATCGTATTTTGGAAGTAGCTATTTGAAGCCACAGCCTAACTGGCAAAAATATGCAGTGATGTCTAATGCTGATAATTAAGGCACTTATCAGAGTAGAGCAAAGAAATTTAAAGGGAAACTTAGCTAAATCTAGCAGGCTCGTAGATAGGGGCTAGTAAAGCCACATTACTGAAGGCCCTCCCACTTACTGATGCGTAGTATGACGTAGTTTACTGGACACGGCGCCCATGTACTTTATGAATGAAGACAGATGTTGGTAGTAGTAGTAATAGTAGTGGTATAAGGAATTCTTATATTGTTTCACACACACAAGCACCTACCCTACAATCTCTCTCTCATTGGAGGGGTGGGTAGAGCTCTCGGCTAGCACGCTGTTGGCCCAGCGTTCGACTCTCCGACCGGCCAATGAAGAATTAGAGGAATTTATTTCTGGTGATAGAAATTCATTCCTTCGGCCAAGCCCTAGGAGAGCTGTTAATCAGCTCAGTTGTCTGGTTAAACCAAGGTATACCAGTGGAAAAGAACTTTTCCTAATGAATCAACTTTTAAGGTTTAATGCAAAATTTTCCAGCACATAAATTACCAGTATGTAAGTTTCAAGACTAATACTAACTAATATAAATCATACTACAAACACTAAAAATTTTAATGCAAACTTACGCGACACATGAATTACCTTTTTATAAGTTTCAAGCATCCTTAATAACCACTTGTGTAAATCATTTTTTTTCTGTTCTGCATAAATGAACAACATGACGATCATCACTTACGATGTTTCAGGTTGTCACTGAGTTGGAGGAAGGATTAAAACAAGACGTTGACGAAGCCCTTTCGTGTTCTCAGAGCACCTCTTTAGGGGTCAAGTGGCGCGAAAAATCATTACATAGTTGTTGCGAAGTCACCTCTACGGTAGCAGTACTTAAACATACAAACCATCAAACAACTGAACGTATTATTTACAAGTAGTTCGTCCAGTTAAACATCCCTGGGATGATGTCGATCAAATCAACACGATATTTCTTAGTAGTATATGCGTCAGTATGTTTCGTTTTATAATGTCCTTACAAAATATGATCTCTTTGCATTATTCCAACTCATAGTGCTGTTACATTCAGTCATGTGCTAAAATAGACTACAGACAGTGTTCCCTAGTGCTGACGTTAAATTTATGTTGTTTTAGTGGTATTTCGAGATTCTTGCCACTTTGTCCCACGTACTTTTTGTGGCAATGATTGTAAGGGATCTCGCATATAAAACCATTCTTTTATGGGAGGAATTCTTAAAAATGCCACTAACATCGAATGGCTCCAGCAGACCAGGGATGACCATGACTTGCTTACAACAGGGTAAAATGAGTAGTTTCTTCTATGTGAAAATAATTTTTAGGTACAACTTCCTAAATAGGGTTTTCTTATTTTACAAAAAGCTCTGTCTATAAAATCATGGGGTATTTAAGACTTGAAGTTTTCCGGACCTTCCGGAGGTCAGCTTCTAGAAAGGTAGGCCACATGACCCGCAGCCGGCTTCAAGACAAAAGAAATTACTATTATTTTAGTTCTCGGATGATGGTTTGAATAAAAATGTATATATGGGTCTGCGTTCTGGTCATAATTTTACCATATTTGCTCAGACTTTCGGCTTAATACTGAGGTGGCTGAATTGACCCTGTTTTCGCTTCTCCTCCTATTAGACTTGTTCAGGAGAAGGAAATGTTCTTTATATTACTCTTTTACTAGCATTACTGGACGACGTTTTCTGGTTCCTTCAGAAAGAACCAAAACTTTGACTCTTACTCTAAGCTCCCTTAAGTTTGCAACTAGCCATCAATGAACTAGATTTGTATAGCAAAAACAGCCCTTTAATATTCTTTTTGGCACAAATTACTCCCTTATATATGCAGATGAAAAAAGACTACAGTTACTGGTAGCTTTTCAATGTTCAAGGGGACAGTTTCCAAATTGCTGAATCTTCTTTGTTTTATAATAGCTGGTTATCCCTGGCCGTCTTATATGGATTTATTGATAAAACCACTCGAGGTATATACCCAGAGACAGAAATATTCGGTAAAACTGAGTAAGCACGTTCTGAGCTATCTGAAATTCCTGGCTTGTTTAGGCAAACGCGTAGGAAAGTTTAAAGAAGCTAAATCCTTGTTTTTTGTATCTTCATATCGTTAGAATACGCCATCTTTTGTCTTTTATATATGTACTTGCACTAAATGCTCACACATTCCACATATACTGGATGTCCTTACTCAAATATTAGCAAGGCTAGGAACAGACACAATTCAGTAGATCGTGAACAATATCTTTATCCTATTCATAAGCAATATTTGCTGAGGGAACAGTTCAGTTTTCGTGACATAAATTACTGATAACTAAATTTCTTTTTTTTTCGTATTAGAAGATAGAACTAGAAATTAATTTTGTAATGGGCAGTAGGTGTTTAACCAACGAAGTATCTTTACCCTGTAAAAAACAATCATTAATTGCTATGTTAAGCCAGAAGGACAAATAAAGGCAGAGGTGAGCGTTCTAACATTTTATTGGACATAAGTAGAGTATTGCATATAATTTCGTCGAGATTGTCAGGCAATGAATTTGAGATTCACGTTAGACCAATGAGATTCGAATTAAACGTAGATTAGACACGAGGGAAAAAATGACAAAATAGAAGAATAATCAGTGGAAGGATGACTGACTTTTTTGACTAGTTCTTGGAACTGGAACCGACTAGAGAGAATTTCTTAAGATTTCAATCATCAAATAAATTACTTGACTGGTTGAGTACTTGTCAGTAGATTTTGACCTGATGATTCATTTAAAGGATGATAACTTCAAAAGAAAAGTCTTATTCACGTTAGGGATGGACTTGAGAACTCACATTCATGGATGGCACTGGGTCAACTTGCAATGAAGGCATTTGCAAAGGTTAAGGCACGGGAATATAAACTACAAAAGGGAGATGAAGAGACTCTTCTGTCATACGGCAAAAATTAATATACAAAGAAATGATGTCACCGATGTCAAGTGTGTATTATAAGAATAAAAAAAAAATACCTGACATATGGATACGTTATTAGATATCTCAAATGAAAGTCTGTGGTTATCTTACAGCTGCAGAGATGATGAAGAAGAGTGGAACAGACCCCACATTCTCCACTGAGTTTAATTTTTGATTTGCCTTGGAAACTGTCATTTGAGTGAGACGCTTCTAGACCGCCATTCTCCTTCTGAATACTTTTCGAAGTCGTTTAATACTCCTCTCCTCCTTCCTCGTCTTCCGCCTCGGTAGAGTCAACACCGACCTCCTCGTAGTCCTTTTCCAGGGCTGCCAAATCCTCGCGGGCCTCTGAGAATTCTCCCTCCTCCATACCCTCTCCGACGTACCAGTGCACGAAGGCTCGCTTGGCGTACATCAAGTCGAATTTGTGGTCGAGCCTGGCCCAGGCCTCGGCAATGGCTGTGGTGTTGGACAACATGCACACGGCCCTGGACACCTTGGCCAAGTCTGCTCCTGGAACTACGGTAGGAGGCTGGTAGTTAATGCCCACCTGTAAATAAAGAGGATAAAAGCCTGATTTAGTTCTGAGACCGAGGGAATATTGAAGTACTAAAACTGGTGCAATACTTTTAAGAAGGTAAAGAAGTCTAAGTAGACATCAATACTAATCCCATCTCCCTCCCCTCCAAGAAAAAAAAATCCTATACAAATATTCATAACCTGACTATGGAAGTTAGGTGTACTCTTGAAATAGAAATACACCGAAAACAAATGCTCAAGCGAGACAACGTTCGTAATCCTGACAACATTTACATCTGCTCAAGTAGAAAGTGATCAGTAAGCAGGAAAATCTAACTGGTACAAGAAACAAGGTTATATAATTTACAACTGTTTGTTTGCGTGCTTGTCTCTTAGTCTTTGCAAACAGAATTATGCAAACTACTAGGCTTACAACGTGTAACTCGAATGCGGGACTGATAGGAATGCAACTTTGGTTGACGGGACATTTTAGAAGGGAACTGTTCAACCTTGTTTCAAGTGTTCCGAGCTTGCTTAAGAGGCTACAACTTATGCATCCTTTTGGGAAAGACAGGAACAGAACTTTGGAAGAGAAGGAACCTTATCGAGGATGGATTATCAAGTCTTGGCAGAGGTTTGAGGTCTCTGAACTGTTTCACGCTTAAGAACTGATATTATGTGAGTCAATACCGTAGATTTGATTAGCCAAATTTTTAAGGGTGCAGTATATCTTTCCCCTGCAGAGAGAGACAAGTATAGGAAAAGGCGATTCAAATTTATACGCTCATGGAAGCTTGGAAATGGTGGAGGTAAGCTTTCTCTGAATACCATTTTTACTCGTTTCAAAATTTTTCAGGCAGAAGAAATCAAAATCCCATGCAACGTTGCCACAAATTTTGGTAAATAAATTCAGTACTTGCAACCTGCTGCCTTCCTTGTTTCGCATTTTCTGTCACTCTGGTGTGTTTGTTTGTGTCTCTTGCTTGTTTATTAGTTAGAAATCTTAGGCAGAATGTTTTCTGGATTTTTACAACACTATTACCAAAGGTGGGCATCGGAGATGACAAGTGATCAGATTTTATGAGAGCTACGAATACAATGCTTTTTTTGGGAGGGGGCGGGAGAGACAGTTTGGGGTGACGATGGATTACTGAGCTATAAAACAAAACAAAAAAAAAACGACCAACTTACCCCAGAGGAGCAAACTAGCGGCCTCCGGAGGCGCCCTTAAGAAAGAAAATATTATGCTCTAATACAAATATCCATATGAAGGCTACCCGTCAGTCACACACACACATACACACACTCTGGAGAGACGATGACAATACGCCTTTTTAAAGTTCTATACTGCCACCAGCAGGAAGGCACCTCATACAGTCATTATTCATAAGGACAAATATCAAGGCGACAGGACCGCCACTCCATCCGTTAAATTCAAAGGGGTGTGGCATTTCCAAAAATTATAACCTTTTCTTAGGAGCCCGCGACCTTCATCATCCAAAATGCTTTCAGGAAGACTTTTGAACGAGCAAGGAAATCACAAATTTAGTTCCCATTATTCTCGAACGTAAATCAACATTGAAAATCATCATTATAATACTAATATTGGAACACATTAATAAACAAGTGAAATATGCGCCGAAGATTCTTCAACACAATCGAGTTTTCTGTACGGTGTATAATGCTGTATGAAACTTGGCCACGGCCCATGAAACTTCAGCCACGGCCCGGTGATGGCCTGTGTTATTGGCACTTATAGAGGTGCCAGAGGCACGATCATGGCTAACTTTAACCTTAAATAAAATAAAAACTGAGGCAGAGGGCTGCAATTTGGTATGTTTGATGATTGGAGGGTGGATGATCAACATACCAATTTGCAGCCCTCTAGCCTCAGTAGTTTTTAAGTTCTGCGGTCGGACAGAAAAAGTGCGGATGGACAGACAAAGCCATCTCAATAGTTTTCTATGACAGAATTAAGCGAATTTGCAGATGAAATTTTGAAACTTCCCTTAAATGTTTCCAATTTCGTCCAACAGTTCATGATCATTCAATCATACGTACACAAATTTGCAACTTATTTCCGTAAGTGATTTCTTTAAATCACGTTCATAAGCCCATATAATGTGATCGAGTCCAGTCAACTTTTAAGAATAATTTTTCCTTAATCGTACATTCAGTTCCCAAGACATTTCACATCTTTAGCCAGCTTACTACTACAGCCAAGCCAAACTTAACGCTACAAATAACTTCAGCTTGCTATGAAACCCCAACTTAACTTTAGTGTTAAAATCAACCAAATCCTGAAGCTACATCCAGTTCAGTTGCAAAATGCAATCATGGATATACTCTGATTTTACTTCTGCAAGATGTTCTCTGCGGATCGAGAGACAAAAATCTCACAAATGATTCAGATTCAGCGCCAAAATGAACTGCAACTTCCTGACCAATCTTAACGTAATCCCAGGAAACAATTCCACAAGATGTTCTTTCCAAATCGAGCGAGAAGTCACAGACTTACCTTGAAACCTGTAGGGCACCAGTCCACGAACTGGATTGTCCTCTTTGTCTTGATGGAAGCGATAGCAGCGTTCACGTCCTTGGGCACGACGTCTCCTCTGTACAGCATGCAGCACGCCATGTACTTGCCGTGACGGGGATCGCATTTGACCATCTGCAATGGAGGGAAATGGTGAAAGTGATTGAGGATGGAAGGAATTCATTTCTCAATAGATCCTTCCGTGTACCTTCACAGATGATATAGTTTTTATAATACTGATGAATTATTATTATTATTATTATTATTATTATTATTATTATTATTATTATTATTATTATTATTATTATTATTGGCTTCAGAAAAAAATACTGTCATCCATTTCCATATACAAAACTCGGTTTTAATTTCGTAAAAAATATAAACCAAATCAATGAAATAATAAACAACAGACTTCCTTATGTTTCACGAAAATAGTTTATTGCCAAAGCTGCTTGACTAGAGAATCAAGGTATTTTATCGTTGTTAACCTAACCAAGTTGTACAGAACAACGTTATGCACTTCTTAGTATATAAATAATTGACTGGATAAAATCACAGATAAACAAAACTGAACACAGAACACGAAATCTAACAAGGCTAAGCGAACGCCAAAGTACAGCACTGTTTACCTGATTTGCCGGTTCGAAGCAGGCGTTGGTAATCTCTGCTACAGAGAGCTGCTCGTGGTAAGCTTTTTCGGCGGAAATGACGGGGGCATAAGTGGCCAGGGGGAAATGAATTCGGGGGTATGGGACCAGGTTGGTCTGAAACTCTGTCAGGTCGACGTTCAGGGCACCGTCGAACCTGTAATGGAAGTTATTCTCAGTCAACGTTGTTTTTCTGTTTGTGTGTTTGTTTGTGTTTAAGAAGAATAACGTTATTCGAGAGAGATTCTTAGAAAGCAAAGGGATCCCCTGAAACTCGTTAGCCCGGTAAAATAAATAAGACATCAACATGTTCAATTCCGAAGGAACAGTATTGATAACTATAGTCTCTCCAGGCACTTGTGATGGAAGTTATCTTTGTCTGAAAGCTTCAAGTTAAAGGCACTTTGTCCAGGCTTAGATCTTGAACTAATAGCTACTTTGCCCTTTTATGACCTACACAAGTTTCAGAGACATTTGCCATCACTGGTTTATGCCCAATCTTATGCTTCTTCCTCTTCGTCTCTTAAATGGTAATGAATTGAACTGAATTGAATATAGAATTTAGGCCAAAGGCCAAGCTCTGGGACCTATGAGGTTATTCAGCGCTGAAATGGAAACTGAGAGTAAAAGGTTTGAAAGGTGTAACAGGAGGAAACCTCGCAGTTGCACTATTAATCAACTGATAGGAGAAGGTGAAACGTAAGATGGAAGAAAGAGAATATGAAAGGAGGTACAGTAAAATGAACGAACGGGGTTGCAGCTAGGGGCCGAAGGCACGCTGCAAAGAACCTTAGGTAATGACTACAGTGCACCGCCTGAGGTGCACTGATGGCACTCCCTCCTACGGGGACAGATGCAAATATAAGCAATTTTACGTAAATACTTCATTCAATGTCTTGTGAGGGTGAGTTACCAAGACAGTACCTGAGTGAGGCTGTGATGGAGGAGACGATCTGGCCAATAAGACGGTTGAGGTTGGTGTAAGTGGGTCGTTCAATGTCGAGGTTCCTCCGGCAGATGTCGTAAATAGCTTCGTTGTCTACCATGAAGGCGCAGTCGGAGTGCTCAAGAGTCGTATGGGTAGTGAGGATGGAGTTGTAGGGTTCGACTACGGCTGTGGAGACCTGCAGGAGGCGCAGAAGGAGTTAGATTAAGTTAGAAGGGAGAGGGTATCAGATATCCTTTCTGTATGACAGGTACGATACAAGAATTCCTTTATAAACGCTGTTTCGGATGCTGGTTTGACCCTGCGTCGCAGACGGATTTCATAGCTAATTTTCCCTTTTTCACATATTCCCAGTTTTTGTTTAATTATGGGAGGTCATATCGTTTAATTAGCAATTACGGAAATGAAAACTTCGTGTCTAAAAGCTCCTGAAGGTCACATTAAATTCAAGCATACCCATTTTAATTTATTGTAGATTTCTGTCTCTCATTAACAGATAAAAATTACCTGAAAAGACTCATTTTCTTAATTTCTTTTAATACTCAAAAATTATTACCTACAATAAAAGGTTCAGTAAGGATAGTACTAAGTTGTAATTTTGGTGATTCTGTTAAAAATCTCTGATTTTGCGCTTCTTTTAAGTTGATTAAACAATTATTAACCCTTCAAATTCAGGATCCCTTCCTTTGCAATGTATGTGTCTTGAACTGCAAATTTTTATTTACTTTGCTCTTGCAGTTCCCCTTATGCCTAAAAGCTCTTCTTTTAAAAATCTAAAGCTGTCTGAAAATACTGAAAAACGTCAAGGCTGTATATAACATTCAGATAATTAATTTTTCGTCCTTGATTAATGCTTGCACACCTGTCCACACACATTTCTCTCACCTGTGGCGCTGGGTAGATGGAGAACTCCAGCTTACTCTTCTTCCCGTAATCGACTGAGAGCCTCTCCATCAAGAGAGAGGTGAAGCCGGACCCAGTACCTCCCCCGAAGGAGTGGAAGATGAGGAATCCCTGAAGACCCGTGCATTGGTCAGCCAGCTTCCTGATGCGATCAAGGACCAAGTCGACGATTTCCTTTCCGATGGTGTAGTGGCCTCGGGCGTAGTTGTTTGCTGCGTCTTCCTTCCCAGTGATCAGCTGTTCCGGGTGGAACAGTTGGCGGTATGTGCCGGTGCGGACCTCATCTGTAAGTATGGAAGTCCTTAACCTCAAATTCATAATCAGTGAGAATTATATGTCAATTGTTATAAAACCTAAACATAGCTTATAACTACTGGCGAGTGGAAAAGGCAATCAACTGATTATTGCATCAAGCTGATCAGAGGCGTTAGAAACGGTATGGTAAGCAGGATTATGGCATCTCTCTCTCTCCTCTCTCTCTCTCAGAATTTCAGGTAAAGCGTTTTCGGTCATTTTGATTAAACTTTCCTGTTTCGGTGACTCGTAATATATATTCCTCGAAATACATCAACCACACCTTGAGAAAATCTGCAATTAATTCAGAATGTCTTAATATAGAGCATTTCGTTTGCGGGGCAATAAACCTAACCTTGCTGATACCAGTCCAACGGTTATTTACGCAGAACCTGAGCTGTATCATTTTCTACCTGAGCAGAACTAACCGGTATTTACTTGTGTTGTTAACGTTCTGGCCAATGACAAACCTCATTATTACTAAAGCGGATGCGATATACATAACTCTCCGTTATATGAATATCACTCAAGTTGAGGTAATATTGGTCAGGAGGCGTTTCTTTATTTTCACCAAGAATGTCCCACAAGACGAGAAGGTATAAATCGAAAAGGCGTAACACGAGACAGACGCCTCTACGGTCGTATCTAATAAACTCATGCGTCTAGAATATTGCTTTGCATGTGATTTATCTAAGAAATCAGTACCGCCTTCTCGTTTCACAGGATGAAATGTACCGGAATTGTTAAGAGCATCTAAATTAATTTTGCTGAGGTACATGGTGGGGCGGGAGCGACTTTCAGTGGCGTCATTTCAGATTTTTCTTTGGGGCAAAAGTTTAGAACTTATGGTATGGGTGGGGTAGCGAGTGAAGCGAGCCCTTTCAGCTGGAGGTAGGGGGCGCTGTAAGCCTCCCCGAGAAATTTTTGGAAATTTGTGCACATTTTGGAGCACTTTGAGCCCACGTAAGAGCTGTATTTAGTTAATAATGCAGCAAACAAGGTGTGCCACACCCAACCACGTATTATTATTATTATTATTATTATTATTATTATTATTATTATTATTATTATTATTATTATTATTTTTAAAGGCTAGGAGGCAAACCAAGTTTTTTTTGGGGGGGCCCCTGGTGTTTTTCTGTTATAGATTAAGCTGACCTTTTGTGGCACAAGATTTTGCTCACCTAGAGCATCCCATAATACAGTATGAATATCTCTCTCTCTCTCTCTCTCTCTCTCTCTCTCTCTCTCTCTCTCTCTCTCATATACATATCACAGAGTTCGACATTTTGCGTTGGGACATTTTAATATGCATAAAATGTAGTAATTCACTAAAAAGATGATCTGTCTAAGCCTTCAATGCAAAGCTTTGGAATTGTCTTTAGGAGTCCATTTGCCCCAACTCTTACACTCTATTGTTTTCCCCTTTTTTATTTTTTCTTTCTTCGGGTCTAGGTTAGTAGCTCCTAAACTGAAAAAAGAATGAAAATCATCATTTTTAAAAATATGGAAACTTTTTGTTTACATGCGAAGAGAGAGAGAGAGAGAGAGAGGTAAGGGGCGGGGGTTACTGAACACTTGTCCAATAGATTTTTATTATCATTAGTCGTGAAAAGATGAGAGGCATGAAAAGATGTCCTCCCTAAAAGTCCAACTGCGGCAGACGCAGCGCTTTACAGCCCATCATTGTGAACTAAAGATAACGAACGAGAGTTCCCCGAATAACAACAAAAGCCCATCTCTCGTCGCCCTCCATCTATCCCAGAACTCATATGACGTCATCGCAAAGCGTACGTCCCTCCCTCCTATTCCCCCGCTCCCTGAGCTCAGCCGAGAACGGGTGATTCAATACCGTCAGCCTCTGACTCATCACGAGGAGGTCTCAAGGGTGACTCACCCACGACTGTCGGTTCCAAATCGACGAAGACAGCCCGAGGGACGTGTTTGCCGGCGCCAGTCTCGCTGAAGAAGGTGTTGAAGGAGTCGTCGCCACCGCCGATCGTCTTGTCGGAGGGCATGGTGCCGTCGGGCTGGATGCCATGTTCCAGGCAGTACAGCTCCCAGCAGGCATTGCCGATCTGGACGCCGGCCTGGCCTATGTGGACACTGATGCACTCACGCTGGAAGGGACAGAGAGAGAGGATAGGTTATCATTAATGATATAGTTAATCATAATGTCAAGCTCTTTTAATATCTACTTAGTAAAAATACTTTCAGGAAGGAAAGACAGCGTTAATGATATAGCTGATTAAATTTTCAGGCTTCTCACAATATTTGGTAAAAATACATATAAAAGGATGCGATGTATATTTGTTTTGATATGGTTGCGTGGGGAAAGGGGAGGGGGAGGGGAAGGGGAGGGTGTTAATGAACTATCGCAAGAAGCTTAGTGTTACATAGGTGTGCATATGGGTCATAATTATCGATCCTCTTAACTGGAGTGGAAGCGAAACAACGAGGAATTAGTGTTAACCAATCAGTCAGATGAACATAAAAAAAAAAATCAGGTCGACAAAGCTCATTTCTTTATTCGAATTCAAGGACGACAAATAGAGAAAATGAAGATGATATTTTCATGAAACCATTCCATAATAATCTAATTAAGAGAAAAAAGTTTATTCACAAGAATTTCATTTTAGTCAAAGTTAAAATCCTAGGGTCCTTTAAAATTTTCTAAGAAAATGTAGAAATCCTAGGGTCCTTTAAGATTTTCTAAGAAAATGTATAGTATTTAAGGCTAAGACAAAATTCATAATAAATTTCCAACAGTGGACACTGTATCAACTAGGAAGAAAAATTGTTAGCGGAAGACTACAACAGCATTGTGAACGGCAAAAAGAGAGGAAAAAAATTAGTTATTTACATCACTCTTTTTTGGCACGATTTTTCAATTAAATTTTTGTTGCATGTGGCTCCGGCAGCCTTCGTATAACTCAAGATAATCATTGCAAACCAGACATTGCGTGATAGCATGACAAGGCAACATTGGCGATCTGATAAAAAAAAAATAAAAACTATCTGTCATAGCCTAGACTGAAGAATGACTGGTTTATTTCATAATCAAAGAAACCAAACTGTTAAAAAAAAAAAATTAATGCGATATTCGATACCCAAAGCAGAGTTGTCTAAAGCTTAACTTTCAGAATTCCAGACACGAAAAGCTAAACAGCCTTTTTTTTTTTTTTTTTTTTAAAGAAAATTTTGTTTTTCTTGAACGCAGACACGTATCCGCAAGGATAACCAAAACACGTGCATATTGTGTTTATTTATATGAACGTTATAGATTTAAAAAGGAAAAAAAACTTGCCCTCAGAACAAACAAACAAACCCAAGCCGGGTATGCGGCAATCATAATAACTCTGATGACCCGCCACTGCGGAACGCGTCCCCGTATCCATGGCAACGCCCGATGTAAACAAACCCACGATGGTATCTCTTGTTCAAAACCTTTATCGTGGAATAAGACGCATCGACTGAACTATTCTAACGAACGACAAATCCCCGACAAGACGCGTCACAGGGCAAATGAATCTTTTTTCACTATATCGAGCCCTGCTGGTCAAATTTCCACCCGTGCGAGACAATAATGAGGGAGATAGACAGCACGCGTGCGCGCACCTCAACCAGCTGTTCGCTTACAAAAGCAAACCGACGGCCGACGACATGGGCGGTCGCTAGGCTAATGGGGGCTTGAAAACAGCCTTTACGTGCGGTAGGTTTAACAGCGCTCGCGTCGTCTCCCTTTCTTCCGCTTTTCCAAACACATTGTGCATCAGACTTCATGACTCATGTGGGATCTTTTCCGCTCTCACTTTCCCCGACACCTTTTCCCACAATCCCCCCTTCAACCGACCCGCACCCTTCTTTCCCGTCTCACTGCTCTTCCGCTTCCCTTTATTGAGTCCCCTCTGGCCTCTGCTTCCCTCTTGTGACCCTTCTAATTTTTTCTTGAATCCCCATCCGTTTCATTGTAATGCTGGGTGACATAATCGAACAAGGCTTCAAGACCTTAAAATATTTCACTAGTCTCATGATCTCTCAGATTATTGAGATAATCCCCACGTAATAATGGCTATGAAATTAAATTACTGGAATGGAACGCTCCCTTAATGATCCCAGTACTAAGCCAGGCGGCTTGACATCACACAACTGTCATTTCAACGAAATTGTCCCTGACAGTTATGACGTAAAAATAACGAATAAATTACAAGCCCTGACCATTACTGAATTTATGACGCCATAAAAATCATTGCTTAGAAAAACGGTAAAATAACCCGAACACGGAAGGGAAATGTCGTGAAACTTATATCTGTGATTCCTCAGTCAGCAGATAAAACTGGACAGGGCAACAAAACGTGACACGAAATCGAACCTGGGTCACGCGAATACGTTGGCCGTCCGTCTCAGGTCGTTTGAACATGCAAACATCACTTTGCAACTCGTGACAGGAATACTTTGGATTCTTAAGACTGACGTTTATTGCCTGAGGCCGTTCCTTTCAGCTATGTTAACAACTTCCGAGAAGATATTTTCTTGGAGGACAGAGGAAAGGAATCTTAATGATTTATTTTTGAGAAAAATGAAATTACATTCTAATGGACGCAAAGAAACTGAAATCCTCGCTTCTCTGGGTGATTCTGAATGGATACAGTTTACAGTAACTGGATGGAGGGAGAACATTATTTACCTGTGTTCAAAGTTTTGATCGGGGAGATCGCTGAACTCAAGTTAATCTTTGCTGATGTAGTTGTTGTTGTTTTGACTGAGCTGGTGTTATGTCAGCACGGGCTCTTGCTTGTGGAGCAGCCCGTATCATTCAATGATTTGAAGCGAAAAAATGGTCATGATCAAAATGGGTAAAAATAATGATTTGTAGAGCGAAATTGCTGTTGTAAATAAGGGTGGACTTAAGAACAGGACTTGAACTCTACTGATTCCGAAACTAACAAGACTCCCATTACAAGACTCATTCCCTGATCGAATCGACTCCACCGTTTACATGAGACCCCTTTCACGTAAAGCCAGTCAGACCACTTCTGTACTCTCATTCATGGCCAGTTTGACTGGAAGTGGATCCATGATCTACCACGTCACGTGGAACTGCAGTTCTGCTCTGCCTGTAAGAACTATGTATTACAGCACTGCAGTCCAAAATACTTTCAAACTTTCCTCGTTAACATGATTATTTTGTAAAATAACAGTTTGTGTGCAGTTTCCCATTAGGTAACAGTATATGTCTGTTCTCATTAACTCTTCAATTTTACATAGATAGGAGAGATATGGGTAGAGTTGAATAGGCTAAGTCAATGTTACATATGCGATCACATCCACATTCAAGTATGAAATAAAATGCTCTTTAAATCAAGGTAACCAGAAAATGATAGTAAATCAATAAAAACGGGTCTAGCAGGCTTCCAAAAGTATTCTGCAATATATCTCGTAGAAAATACATTTTCATGACGGAATTAATAGCTTTATAAAATAAAACACTGAATAATATCTGCCCAGAAAACATTGGTTCCAAAAATGAGAGTCTAAAATTCTTTTTTCTTGTCTTCATTTTTTGTTAGAAAGGTTTACGAAGCGTCGCCTTAAAGTCTGGAGCTCTGCATCACGTACGTTGAAAATCAATCCCACGATTGATTTTACACTAGTGACTTGTCCAACTACCTTTCTCTAGCACAATCTCAAGCCTCTTTTGGGGATTATGTATACCATTTTCTCTAAATCTACTGCAGTTAATTTCACAATGAGATATGTTAAATATGATCCTAGATATGTTCTGCTCTCCAGTTTATTTAAATTACTTTACTTAATGTTCTCCCCTTTTCTGCTATACTTCATTGTCTGGGGATTTTTAATTTTTCTTATAAACCGTGGGCTGAAGGCTGCTCATTACCTCAAATATAAAAATGTTTAAAAATGCAGTCTTCGTGACTTGCCACATCCATTCGGGCACGACACACTCGTAAATTTAAGGAATTCTCGTGTCTGAATCTCTTCGACTGCTTTAGCAGGCAAGTTATGCAGTGAATAATCTTCCGAACAAAGAAAATTTTGTTCTTACACAACTTCTGTCCATTAAGAATTGTGATGGGTTTCTGTCAAGGAAGGATTACAGAGGGAGTTATAACCTATATTCTTTTGGGGGTTGGAGTTGGGGTTGCGTGGGGTTTTATGAGAATATTGTAATTTTCCAGATGCAGTTATATGTTCTGACTTTGCACCCCATTGATCGTGTCATAATCTATAACATTAAACAAAAGCTGAACCGTGATGTATGAAACTAATGTTTATGAACTTGTGAGATAATTTAATGCGCTTTGTAGAATGGCCTGTTTAACGAACACAGTTCACAACAGGAAAATATAACATTCCTGACCCTTCGTGGAGAAAGAAAAATTGTGGAAAAACGCCGCAATTGTGGTTTAATGTAAAAGCAATAATTCCTGTTTAATGGAACACTTTATTGTCGGGTGTTTAAAAATGTTTAAATGGACGATTAAATCTACCAAACGCAGAGAACACGTGATTTAAACCCTCAGGAAAATCTCCCTCAGGTAAAAAAAAAAAAAGAGCTGATTATGTCAGCATACTAAACATAATCACAACGTAAACGAAAGTAATCTGCTCTCAGCGGGAAATCTTAATATGAGCTTTTCTGATCGACCGTAAGCGTCGTACGTGTTCTTTTATGTATGTATGGATGTATATACGTATATCTGGCGTACATTCCGATTTTAGTTTTCTGAAAACAAAACTATTGTGCTGGCTTTGTCTGTCCGTCCGCACTTTATTCTGTCCGCGCTTTTCTTTCCGCTCTCAGATCTTAAAAACTACTGAGGCTAGAGGGCTGCAAATTGGTATGTTGATCATCCACCCTCCAATCATCAAACATGACAAATTACAGCCCTCTAGCATCAGTAATTTTGATTTTATTTAAGGTTAAATTTAGCCATAATCGTGCTTCTGGCAACGATATAGGATAGGCCACCACCGGCCCGTTGTTCAAGTTTCATGGGCCGCAGCTCATACAGCATTATACTGAGACCACCGAAAGATAGATGGTGCTATTATAGTATGATATCTACCATCCATTTTCTACATTTAACCCCTCAGGGGCTGGTACTAAACACGGCAAAACAGTGTAGGTGAGTCACTGTTTCACTGCGTTTAGCACTAGCCCCTGTGGATCAAATGGTTTTGTATATAGTCTGAGGAAGTAATTGTCATAGGCTTTAATTGGGTTGTTTGGTGGATAGAATCCTTGTTTTTGGTAGGTCGCGAATAGCTCGCTAGATATCATACTATAGTAGCACCAGATAAATCTATTTTCGGTGGCCTTGATTGTACGTTGTAGAGGCTCTACAGAAAACTCGACTGCGCCGATGAGATTGGGCGCATTTTCTACTTTAAGTACACCCAAAATTGGCACATTTTAGGTAAAAAGGAATTTAAGCTTGTCTTAATGGGACGACGTCTCCTTCCAAGGGGAGCATTAAGAAAGTGAAAACAGTCTCAGGTCCCTTACAAATCTTACCTAAAATGGCTGGATCTGACTTGAGAAAATTTGCGTCTAAGTCTCTCAGTGCAATAAAGAGATTCAAGCGTTCAACCATGGATCCCGATCAAATGCTTGTAAGTACAGCAAAGTGGCTACAGACATTACAGTGGCTCAGAAGCCTCCTGTCAGCTGGTGCATGTTCTTTTCTTGCATAGACTGAGGTCTAATACAGGATTTTCTTGTTCATCTAAAAGCTTCTGCACATTAAATTTAAGTTGCCTGTGAATATTTCTAGTGCTTATATATATATATATATATATATATATATATATATATATATATATATATATATATATATATATATATGTATATGTACATGCTATGTATACATACGTGTACATGCTGTATATACATATACCTATATATATATATATATATATATATATATATATATATATATATATATATGCATATATATACACAAATATTATACTTATAAATAAATGTATACATATATATATATATATATATATATATATATATATATATATATGTGTGTATATGTATATATATGTGTATATGTATATATATGCATACTGTATATATACATGTATATACAGTATATACTGTATACATATATATATGTATATATATACACGAATATACTTATATATATGTATGAATTTACTTATCTAAGTAACACTACACTATTCAAAAGATGGCAAAAATATTTGTTTGATTAGCTCGATTATATACCTACTAAAAGTAAATATTTTCCACTCGTCACTTTCCTTTTCTTCCATTTTTCTTCTTCGTCGCTTCACACCCTGATCCGATTTCCCGAATCTGAAAATTTAAGGAAAACTCGACACCAAAATCGACGCGGCCTCGTGCACTCATTTCTAAATCGAAGTTAGAATATTCTGAAAGGCTCAGTTCTTAATTCCTAGACTCTCTTCTCATGGCAGCGGAGTTTACCCAGTAGGTCATGGTTCAGTTCCTCTACGACAGGTTAGGCCACAGCACCTCTACGAGAGATTAAGAAGCACTGAGGCATGTCTAAGCTACGCAGCAACGCTGCTGGCACACACGGCGTCTCCTTATTACCTTTGATTTGTACTGGTTGATTAGTATTTTGCTTTGGGTTCCTGGTCAGTGGTTTATATTCTTTTCGTGCTGACTAGTGGATATATATTATATATATATATATATATATATATATATATATATATATATATATATATATATATATATATATATATGTGTGTGTATGTATTTTATATATATATATATATATATATATATATATATATATATATATATATATATATATATTTATAGACAGTACATACATGCATTCACATGTACAGTATATATATATTTATATATATATATATATATATATATATATATATATATATATATATATATATATATGTATGTGTGTGTGTGTGTGTGTGTACAAATACATTTGTATACAAATTCCTTTTCAAGGCAAATTTCATAGAGGCAAGTTTTTGATCAAGAACTTAAGTCATATACATCTGGTTTCTTAAATTTCCTCTGAACAGGTTATACGGGAGGAAACTGTCTTAATATGTAAAAAGTAGGGAGCAGAATAATGCATATATATCTATATATATATCTATATACCTAACCAAGAATGAAGCAAATATTCTACTGCTCGTGACTTTCATACATCAGTAAAAACAATTTTAATTGGAAAATATTACCCATTATTAAAGCCAAATCATTCCAGGTTAGGTTTTAATTACAACGATCTGAGTCATCTTATAATTGGCAGAAGAGACAATTTGCAATCTCATGATTGTCTCTAATTGGACAATTGGGCTGAACTCAAGACTGCGAGATGTAATAGAGCAATTAGAGATGTTGACTGTAAAGATGCAGATGGCTGGACTAGTTAATAACATTAATCAATGCAAAATCAGCGTTAGTAGCTATATTATTATTTATATCACCAACAGCAGGACCTGTTCTTAGATGATGGTGACGCATTTCTTGAGGTACCAGTAATAAGATGTGTAACGTATATTAGCTCCCAGTTGAAGAGAGAGAGAGAGAGAGAGAGAGAGAGAGAGAGAGAGAGAGAGAGAGAGAGAGAGGGCGGAGGTGGGAGGCCTTAAAAAGCTCATGAAGTAAGAAAAAAATAAAGACGGGGAAACTGACTTCCAAAAAAAAAAAAGAAAGACACCGGAAATTGCGTGACAATGAAAGACACATCCACGCCGCCTCAGCAGTTCGACACCCCTTAATCATAGGTTCCCTTGTCTTACCCCCCCCTAATCATTACCGCGACTTTTCCCTCGATTTCCCCCTTCAGACTTGATTCCCCTCACGCGCTCTCGTCTCCTGCTTTGCCTTGTAAGCTGTCTATCCTCCAAAACCGCCAATTCTTCCGCCATCTTTCCCCTCCCGGAGTCACGCACGCATGGAGGTCGCTTCCTTTCCTGTCACGTATGACTATCCTCTCCCCTCCAACCGGTCTAGTCATGGTCTGATTCATCTCTCTCTCTCTCTCTTAGTTATTCGATCCCGTCTCTTGGCGTCGCATCCGGGTGTGTTTCCTCTCCCCCCCCCCATTAAATGAATCGCATCGATTTTGCGCGCTTGTGCGTGTCTGTGCGTGCTTGCGTTGCAAGCGAGGCCGCGTTGCAAGGATGGAGATTTTGGAAATATTAGCCGAGATTTTCCTTGCTGATTTTAAAGCATAGAGTTTTTTCCTCAAGTACGGAATAACCGGTGATTGGTGTTCCTTTTGCAAACAAACCAAACTCATAGAAACAAACATATACACTCGAATTAGAAAAAATGCATACATACGCACATACACAAAAATCTGTTATTTTTTCTTACATAACTTTCGTGTTAATAATAACGCAATATTTTCCCTCTCCCCTAATTAACTGGTCGGTAATAAGACTTTGAAATAGTCCCTAGAAATCATACAATTACCTTAAATATCCTATAAGTTACGTTTATCGTATTAATGCCGTGCGTCGGCCACGATAATGAAAGACGTCTGGGCCTAATTGGTTCCTTTAATGTTGAGGTAATATTTCATGTTTATTTTGCAAAAAAAGGGGAATAAAATTTAAACACGCCGCTGGCCGTTGTTACTCTGAGGGGAACGCAGGGTCCGACATCAAGTTGCATAATCCCCTCGAGAGAAAGAGGTCAAGGTACTTCCATAATGAAAAAATTTTGGTCTTTTTAACAAACAAACGAAAATTGTATTGAAATAGTGGTTTTCGAGGCACTTACAAAATTTGGGATTTGGGGTCGCTTCCTAATGCTTTTTAACGGATGCGTGATAAACTTTCGATGGGCTAAAGGGAATGTTTAATACACAACCGATTAACGTTTAATTTCGAAAGCAGGTCAGCTTATAAGGAAGTTTAGTTCCGAGAAGTCTGCCAGCTGTGTCTGCACGTGTCTATAAACTGAGCTTTATTTCATTCAAGGCAGATATTTTTATGTTAATCTCTTTCAGAATATACTGATCGGTAATTTTTTTCTCTTTGCTAATACAACAAGATTTTCGAAAAAGAAAAGAATGAGACTGCTTTCAGCGTTACTTTTGGAAAGAATTTTGGAAAGAAGTTATAACCTTTGCTTTTTCAGCTCATTCTCTTGAACGCTAAACCTTTTTTTTTTTTATTTATCTTCGTCATTAAGAAAAGCCACATGTCAGGTCACAATGAAGTGCTCTTGTTTAAAATAATCATGAGCACATAATCATAATTATGTCAACCCGAACAAGGCTTTTAAATCCTTCAAAATTCCAAAGTACTCATGCATTTATTTCAAAGGAACGTAGTTTTGTGTAATTACCATAGGCAGATAAGGACAAATTAAGAAATGACTATACAAAAACCACCCTGCTGAATATCCTCAGCAAGTACTATCAGTCATACTTAGATGACGTGAGAAAGCGTGTCCTCAGTGCGGTAATGCTGACGGAGGCATTGCGTGACTTGAAGCGGCCAATGCTTCATATCCCGTCAGAGGAGAGATTAACGGGATATTTGCTGAGGCTCGTATTTCGCATTGGTTGTGTGGCTATTTATCAAACGAGCGTCTTACTATAAAAAAAAACATATTATGCATGAGGAACTTATTAAATTATGAATACGTCACGACTGCTCGATTCTGTAATTACAGCAAAATGAGAAGATAATGAGGAGATCCTTTTCTAGCGCCTACAACCACAAATGACTCACTCTTCATTGCCAAATAAACAAAAAAGATAAACAAAAAAGAATGTGTAAAACAGATTCGCCCGGATTGTCCCGAGAGAGAGAGAGAGAGAGAGAGAGAGAGAGAGAGAGAGAGAGAGAGAGAGAGAGAGAGAATTGAATAATACCTTTACCAGGAGAGACAGGGGCAAGGCTATGCTACTTGTATTACAAGAGGCACCCAGAGGCTAGAGGAGCACCACAAAGAACCATTGTTATGACGGCTCCTTGTGCGTGTATGTGCGTGTGTACGTGCGTGTGTACGTGCGCCTGGACACCTGCAGGCATCGAGACAGTCAGACAAAGAGCCAGGGTCACATCAGTTCTGAAGAGAAATCCCTCATTCAGTCATCTACGTCGAGATTTCAAAATTGAACTTCAGAGCTTTAATCCAATTTGAAATGTTCTCTTGCACTGACAAGGGAGGGGCGGTAGAGTTTTTGTCAGAAACAAGGTCACAAGACGAGTTTAGGGGACCTGCGCTTCTTATAATTCGCACATGGTTTCTAAATACGAGAAATTTAATCACTGAAACCCGTCCTTGAAGCATTCAGCAGAAATCTCATTATCTCTTAAGAGTTGTCAGACCCAGCTGCATCACCGTATTATGTTTCCTCGTTCCTTGGCTAGCAACAAGAGCGGTTATAAATTCTTGGTACCATAAAGTAGAATACAATAACATTTTGTCTTCCTCCTCGTCATTGATCCTCGGTGCTGTATTGTGTTGTCACTGTAGATTAAGCTGATCTTATGTCAGCACGGGCTCTTGCTATTGGGACAGCCCGTAACCGGTGTTGTAAAACCTGTACATTACGTCAACCCCTCTGTCTTCGAATCTGCAATCCCAATAGAATAAGCTCTGGTTCATATTCTCCAACGTTAGTGTAATTTCTGTATATAGGTGACTGATCACAGCATTCAGAGATTGACAAGGGAGAAAGGCATGCAAAAGCTACACTGTTTGTAATAACAGCGATCACTGAACCTTTCTATTGCACTTAATCGCGTTAAGAAAGCAGGCTGAACCTTCTGTCAGTTGACTTTGCAATTCCTTCTGTGCCATATTCCGTAAGTCCGGTCTTCTTTCTTAACAAGGTTAAGTGCAATAAAAAGGTTAGGTAATTACTGTCATTAACAACTTTAAAGAAGCCCTTGCACACACCTACCTCCCATATCAGTCTCTGCAGGCCCGAGTTCGAGTCTCCGGCCGGCTGATGAAGAGTTAGAGGAATTTATTTCTGTTGATAGAAATTCAATTTCTCGCTGTAATGTGGTTCGGATTCCACAATAAGCCGTAGGTCCCGTTGCTAAGTAACCAACTGGTTCTTAGCCACGTAAAATAAGTCTAATCCTTCGGGCCAGCCCTAGGAGAGCTGTTGATCAGCTCAGTGGTCTGGTAAAACTAAGGTATACTTAACTTTATCAGTCTCTGCATGCGGTTGTCAATCATCTAGATACAGAAAATGCACTAGCGATGGAGAACATGACGCAAAGCGTGTTATACTGGGATTGTAAAATCCAGGAAAAAAGGTTGACGTAATTGACAGGTTTTACAAGAAAATTTACGGAGCAAGAGCCCTTGCTGACATAAGGCAATACTAATTTATTACAGCGGCAACAATGTCCTGCACCGAAGATCAGTGACGACGAGGAGAGGGAAAAGTTTCTGTATAATACTACTGATAATCAATGAATGGAGAACATAAAACTTTAAATGTACATTTGCGAAATGCTTGATATCTTTCATAACTGACTATCAGTGCTGTCATGAGATTTACTTTGAAAAATTAAATGAAAACACGTTTGGAAAATGTATTAAACTTGGGAGAGTATTCAACTTTCAACTGATAACGAAATTATCTGGAAGCAATATAATGGCCTGGAGTCGTTCATTTCATAAATCGCTCCATTTAAAACTGAGAGGACACCTATCTCTTGTTTTGAAACCATCAATACAGATTGAATCTGCGAAATGAATGCCCACCAACAAAGCTTATTGCAAACAATTTATTCATTACAATACAGCGGTAATGACGTAATCATTACTAAAAATCGTTGTTGCTACCCTGCGACAAACAGCACAAACAAGTACACAATGGCCACAGTGTTAGCGCGGGTGGGGAGGGGGTGGGGGTAGGCTTGGGACTTCACCACTCAGTGTCATTCGTTGGGTTAAGGATCGATACTCCATTGCATTAATTCATTCAATTTTTTTCTTTCCTCCCTTTTCATATGTTTTTTTTTTTTTTGTTAACTGATGGCTAAATGGCCCTGTGTCGATAAAAGAGCATCTACGTTCGTGGTGACAGCCTTTGTATTGGTTGAATACATGGGTTGGTCAGTTGATGAGAACTGCCACAAATAGAACTCGCCATAACAATAGCCGCAAATAGAACGCACCGTAAAGTTGCTTTCAGTCATCGTACTGTACATACATCATGTCGTCATTCATACGTACAGCCATGTACACGCCAGAAAGATACCCATTTTTTTGTGTCGCTGCTTCCGTGTGAATGGCGTACATACATTTTCTGACAATTTAAATGTCAACCTCATATGACAACATATGAATGCTAATACTCGAGAGAAACATCTGCTTATGAATGTCAACAGTATGGGAACAATGCCCTTTAGCATCACAATTTGCATAATGCCTCTTTACATCATAATTCTTATCTACGTCACGTCTTAACGAAAGCAATTTCCTGAATGGAGAATAAATTACGAGAGAACATAAAGAATTACGAAGTCAATACTGCTTTTGCCGTGTGAGAAGTATACATAGAACTCGTGGGCATGAAAGTTATAGCGTGGAAATTATTTATATTTATAGATGCGTGTATCAGAGTCGTTGTATCGAGAAATAAAAAAAAAAAAAAAATCTGATTACTATCATAACGATATGGTCCTCGGAAAGGGGAAAAAAATTCTCCTTTGTTTCCTCAAATGTCTGGCAACAAAAATTTGCGTTGCGATCTTATCATTATAAACTGCAAATGGATTCGTTGTCACAGTTTATTAAACACGCAAAAACTGCGTATATATATATATATATATATATATATATATATATATATATATATATATATATATATATATATATATATATATATATACATAAACATAATATATATACGTACATTAGAGAGAGAGATTGTATATGTGTATACAGAAAGTATAATAACGAAGAAATCCGTAAACAAGTAACTCCTTAAAAACGCCTCGTCATGCAACTCCATATTTCCGGATTCTTTTAAAGTTCTCCAGAAAAAGAGAGAGAAAAGAGGTATGGAAGGCATGATAACGAAGAAACCCATTATTTAATCACTCAAGCAATGACGTAACTCCCATTTGATGCAGAGAGAGAGAGAGAGAGAGAGAGAATGTTGATCCATATCCTTCCGTAACTTTCCTTCATATATTTTTAGTTCATGAACTTGTCTATTTAGTCGTCTATTGATTGATTTATACATTTTAGGCATAATGCCAAGCACTGGGACAACTAAGGTCATTCAGCGCTCAAAGGGAAACAGACTGTAAAAAGATTTTAAAGGTGTAACGGGAGGAAAACCTCGTAGTTGCAGTATGAATCAGTTACTAGGAGAGGGTGAAAAGTAAGATGGAAGAAAGAGAATATGAACGAAGGTACAATAAAAGGAATGAAATGAGTTACAGCTAGGGGCCGAAGGGACGCTACAAAGAACCCTAAGTAATGTATACATTGCACCTCAAGAGGTGCACTGACGGCACTGCCCCCCTACGGGGTTAGTCGACTATTGTCTCGAGCAAGATTCACTTGGATCGATAGACGGAACAAGTAATTCAAGTATTCAGAGGCTTACCAATAATCGATTCCATTTTATTCGTGACGCTGCCTTTGAGAATGGCAATAAAAATATTTAAAAATATCTGTCTATATAGATTCTACTTGTCAGTTTTTGTCAGATACGTATGTAATTCTAATAACCACAGTGCCCTCTTAACCTATCGAATTCCCCACACTTTTTGGATACGCTTGTCACTAAGGAGCCATAGAACCAAATGTAAGAATAAAGAGTAATCCTGATGTCCGTAGCAGGATTCGAACTTGCATCCAGAGCATCAGATCAAGGTCACGTTGCCGACCTGACCTCGTTCTGATGCTCTGGATGCAGGTTCGAATCTTGCTACGGACATCAGATTTACTTCATATTCTTGCATTTGGTTCTATGGCTTCTTGGTGACAAGCGTATCCAAAAAGTATGATGAATCCGAGAACTTAAGATGGCATTCTGGTTACTGTAATTACATATCCATATATGTGAAATATTTTCTGTTTTCTGTGAAATATTTTCTGTTAAAACAGAATTCCATCAAATATAAGGAGCCCATAAAAACGCCAAAATGTAGAAAATAAATACTACATTTCAGAGACTAAACTGTCTCTCTCTGCCTGAGGAGAGAGACAGTTTGGTCCCTGAAATATAGCATTTATTTTCTACATTTTGGCGTTTCTATGGGCTCCTTTTATTATATATATATATATATATATATATATATATATATATATATATATATATATATATATATACATATACATATATGTGTGTGTGTGTATGTGTGTGTGCGTGTGTGTGTGTACCAATAGAAGCAGGGACAGAATGAGTTATCTCATTTGTAATTCACATAAATAGGTACTGTATATAAATCATCAAGGGCATCGTTAGTGCATGAAGTTTGATTTAACAAAACAGTTATAAGTGGAATGCACCGAAAGATCACGTCATGTTTTTTTTTCAGAAGGAATAATTAATCATACCCTTCCTGCGCAACTAATTATTGACGTTATTAGTCGAGGTGTTTACTTATCTCTCCTCTTGCGTCGTATTCACACGTCAGTTATCATTCGTACATTCCTCGTGTAATCAGTTGTCATCAAAATCTTTTTCTATTGATGTGCTGTTGTACGAGCGTTCTCCTATAATGCCTTCAATTTAGGAATGTGTCGGAACCGCATTAATATTTATTGAGTCGGAAACAATAAGGAAAATTAAAAGTAGATCTTTTAAAACATGAAGATTTGGGTCCAGGGAAGGTTAACAGCAGTAGAGGAAAGTCAAACCTCGGTAACACCAGGGCGACGTAATCGATCAAACACAGAGGAATGAACGAGAGAGAGAGAGAGAGAGAGAGAGAGAGAGAGAGAGAGAGAGAGAGAGAGAGAGAAGTGTGTCATGAGTCACGTGGTTTAACAGAGAAATATGTATTACGTCATCCAGGGTGAGATCAGACAGGGGGGCGTGGGGGGGGGCGGGGTGGGAATAACTGATTTCACGACAAACTCCTTAAACACGTCGATAAGGAACAATGGACAGACTGAAGAGAAACACTTAAGCCACTTTAAAACCGTCATTAGCGAATACAAAAAGGACAGTCAGGTTTCCTTGGTATCGCTATCAGTATTCTTCATGTGTATATTTTTACCCTCTCAGAGAGAGAGAGAGAGAGAGAGAGAGAGAGAGAGAGAGAGAGAGAGAGAGAGAGAGAGAAACTTATTCTAGTACAAATGTTTCGTTTTCCGCGACTTCCAAAGGGACGACACCCCATTTTCAAGACATCCCAAGGAACACAAGAAATAAGAATACAGAAATGAATGTAGAAAAAACGTGCAAGTAAAAAACCAAAGATAAACCGATACCTCACAGGAGCTGTCAAACCTTTGACGCCATTAAGTACTCGAGATGAAGATCAAAATGCCACCGTTTGAGATCCTTTATACTCTGTGACAAAGAGATACAGTAGCCCTGTTGCCTACTTAGCATTAAACGCAATTCGTACGTGTCAGGACAATGCAAGGTGCAGCTCCGACGATATTAAAGGAGGGTAAATGCCACTCTAAACGCACATAAATATGTTATTAGGCTGTAATTCGAGAAGATTCGGAATTCTTTTAAAAGGCATTTGTAATCGGGAGCTTCTCTGAAAGCCTGAGAGCTCAACATCATGTAGGAAGGGGTCACGAGATGAGAAACCTCACTTATTATGGCCAGACTTTTGCAAGAATCCGAATCTGAAAACGTAAGTCAGACCAGAATTGTCAAATGAGGTTCCCTTTAGATTATAATTTTCATCAGTTTTGCGTTATATTTACAAGACATCAGAATTGATGAACTTTAACAATTGGTTTCCTCATTTCATTCATCCTTTGTATATGTGATTCAAAACTGGCTTCTATTAGAAACAATGTGTTACTCGTTAGCTCGGGGCTTTCTCTGAACCAGTCACATGATACGTCTCATGAAATGTTGGAGCAAATGTAAAATCATTCATGCGAACGAACTTATTGAAATCATTAGTTAAGAGTATTGAAATCATTAGTTAAGATTAAACCTTCTGTGAGGTTTAATCTTAATTTGATTATCATTCTCTAATGTGGAAAAGTGAGCCTACATCAAGTATGTTTACTCCTTTTAATGTTGCATTTATGTCTAAAACGAATCAAGATGTCCACGAAACAATGAAGTTTGAAAAATAATCTCAAATATAAGTTTATATTCATTTTAAAGTCTCAAATTTCAGTGGGATGTCGGAGTTTCATCAGATTTTACTTTTTGAACTAAAGACGTGTAGGAAAGTGTACTTTAGTCCCTCTGACTTGACTCTTTCCAATAATTTCAATCTACACAAGTCTTCCTGCACAGTTATAACACGAGATCCTTGTTTCCAAGGCAACTCAACACTGAGAATTCATAAGAGAGAGAAAGGTACTAAGATGAATAAAGCCGATTTATGTCAATGCGTCAATAAAAACGATACCAGAAACATCTAGTTCATGGCAACAAAAGCTAATAAAAGTTGACGGAAGATAGAAATCGGATATTGGGAAATAGAGGATAGCTATTCCCCCACTTTCATTACATGCATTGATGCCTACACACTTTCATACATAGGAGCAGTAACACTAGCAAAGACTGACAACTGACAAAATTGACGATGTAAACAGCTGTAAGACGAGAGTAACAGGCGAAAAACAACCTGGTAGTAAGAATTACAGTATTCTTGCACAAAAGTGAGGAGGAAGGAGAGAACATATCGATGAGAGATGGCGGAATATAGATCAAACCACTAGAAGAATGGCAAGAGACACAAAGCTGGAGGACGAAGCCATGGATATAAGAGACCAGTCAGATTTCCCTTGCACGGAGAGAGAGAGAGAGAGAGAGAGAGAGAGAGAGAGAGAGAGAGAGAGAGAGAGAGAGAATAATAACGTGCATGGCGATGCATGCGAGAAACATGAGAACGATGGAGGCGTTGGAGGAGGAGGAGGGGAAGAGAGAGAGAGAGAGAGAGAGAGAGAGAGAGAGAAAGAGTTAAGTTGGAGGATGAATTGCATGTTGCAAAGTAGAAGGAATAGGAGAAAGGATAGCAGGACAAACTCGATCAATATTTGGACCAGACAGTAGGCATGCCCGCCCAAGGTGACAGATGCCTGCTGCTTGCCTGACCGCCCCGGCTAGCCCAAAGCGATTGGTAAACATTCCATCGAATTTTCTCGGTTCAGTTTCGTCACCTTCGATTGACACGAGTTAAAATATGCGCACTTATGTCTTCTGAGGCGTCTATAAATCCTACACATATCTTAAATATCACGTTAGAGCCTTACTTCTACAGAACCAATATGATTTTTTTGAGGGCCAAGTAGTTTTTTTCAGAAAAATTCTAAAGTGATGAATTTATTGAAGAATATTTTGCATTTTTTATTAACTAATCAGAACTAAAGTCATACACTCCTTCAGTGGATGTTTACCTATTTATTCTTTGTGTCTGCAACTGCATTGGCAATTTCTTAAAAAAAGATATATCGTACCGCATTATCATAACAGGTGACCAAATCGATAGTCAATAAGAGTTACTGGTTCTGCAAACAAATCTTGCCACTATATTCAAAAATATCTATCACTCTGTCTGTATATACATATATGTGTGTGTATATACATAGTGTATATATATATATATATATATATATATACATACATATATATATATATATATATATATATATATATATATATATATATATATATATATATATATATATATATATATATACATACATATATATACATACATGTGTGTGTGTGTGTGTGTGTGGGTGTGCGCGCGCGTGGTGCATGCTCTACTTAGTAGAATGTTCTGGATATCCTGGCTGTAGGTAATAGCCTACCGGGTATACGTCAATAATGTCACCTTGTCCTCTTTACTAAACTCAGCACTGACACCTGATTTAGCAGACGGGGCCAGGTTTGTCAGGAATGAAGGTAAATTGTCACATTGAAAAGGAAATAATTAGTAAATGAATTACTTACGACGCAAGATTATTCTTCGGTTCTCCTCCGGAAATGACACATTGAGGTTTTGGCTTCTGAGATCACGCTTCCATGCCAAGATTTTTTTGTGAATTTGGCTTTTGGCCCTACCCGCACCTCTTGCATCGCTCAAAAAAGGCACAAAATGACTCGGTTACTCACCATTTTCGAGGATTTGAGCTTCACAGGGTGTATCGAGGGAACACAAGTGAGACTGCTAACCTTAACACTGCCTCCCTGCCCTTTTATGCGAGGTCTCCCGACGGTGGGCGTGGCTAAGCCCCCTTCCACCATTCACAGTGCGTTGCAGTCATTTCTCGACCAATGATTACCCGGTGGATTTTTTCGATTTCACCAATCGCATACCGTGCATGACCAGACGAGGCCAATCACACGATGCAGCCATGACTTCACCGTTATTGATCTAACCCGGTGTCATTTACTCTCGCGTGATAACGAACTTGCGAGAGATGTAATGCAGTTAATGTATTCTCCACAAGATATGAAGGAAATGTGCCTGGGGTTGGGCTTTTCCCTTATATTGGTACAGAATTGAAATGAGTTTCACGTATTCCAGACGTTGGGCATAAGTGATTTACCTGCCCATCCTCAGTGAAATATCTAAAATCTTGATAACTGTTCTCGTTAAAATAATTTGTGACAAAATACCTCTCGGTGACCGTTTCAATACCCAGGTAGAAAATAATTGTCAGGGTAATGGAAACACATACATATATATATATATATATATATATATATATATATATATATATATATATATATATATATATATATATATATATATGTGTGTGTGTGTGTGTGTGTGTGTGTATATATATCAATATATATATATATATATATATATATATATATATATATATATATATATATATATATATATATATCAATATATATATATATATATATATATATATATATATATATATATATATATATATATATATATATATATATATATATATAGACTGAGCACATACATATCTTCATGTAATGTCAGGAAAAAATATTTACTTGACATTCGAAAAATCTGAAGCATGTTTTATTTCTAATTGCAGCGTATTGATTTAATAAAAACAAAACTCCCGAAATTTAAAGACCAGAGTATAATACATTGTCTTAAACATAACTGATCCTGAACTGCGTATTTTGCGCAGCGTAACCACGTGTAAACCAACTCCTAACGACTCCACGTTGTTTCCCAGTGGCGCGCAGGTGTCCGACATGTGGCGTCCTTCGGTTGCCATGGTAACCGACGTGACACGCCTACGTCAGGGCAGCTGTCAAAATACTTGTTAGGTATACTTTTTTATCTTTTAAGTTCTCGTTTGTAGTGAGAGTTACTGAACGTATTTGATGAATCAGAACTGTTTATCATGCAAAGAAGCTATATATATATATATATATATATATATATATATATATATATATATATATATATATATATATATATATATATATATATATATATATATATATATATATATATATAATGCTGCAATACCTACATGCCTCTCGTAAACATTTTTAGTGCATACAAATACACAGACTCATATATGCACATTATATAATATACATACATATAATATACAATATATACATATGTATATCTTCCATTCGACCCTTTTCTTCCTTGGTACCAAAAAAGCATCTGAAATACCCACACTGGCAACTCGTATAACCCAGCTAAATACGAGCATCGGTTAGATTAAGAACCTAATCTCCAAAATTAACTCATAACTCCAAATAGATTTTATTAATCCAGCGCCGCCCGCCGACAATACATTGCCAAGAAGGACTAGACTGTCCACCTCATTTCCTCTTCATCCATAACACCCTATGCCCTTCTCACTCTCTCTCTCTCTCTCTCTCTCTCTCTCTCTCTCTCTCTCTCTCTCTGTTCTTCTCTCCTTCATGCCTTGTGGAAAAGTTTGATAGAAGGAAGTAATTGTGGTGTGCATTGACCTCAGAGAACGCAGTAATATAAAAGCCAGTTTTCGCACGAAAATCAAGGTTATATCAGGCGAGAGAGAGAGAGAGAGAGAGAGAGAGAGAGAGAGAGAGAGAGAGAGAGAGAGAGAGGCGACCTTACATACTCAGTACATTTATTCATTACATTTACCAGGGATAGTCATTCTACGTCACTTAGGCATATCAATACATTCGAGAGAGAGAGAGAGAGAGAGAGAGAGAGAGAGAGAGAGAGAGAGAGAGAGAGAGAGAGAGAGAGACGACCTTGCATACTCAAGACATATACTTTCTGGCCTTGATTTATTCATAGCTTGTACCAAGATGTTCACTGTACGCGTAAATCAATTCTGGTATGTTAATACATTCAAAGAGAGAGAGAGAGAGAGAGAGAGAGAGAGAGAGAGAGAGAGAGAGAGAGAGAGAGAGAGAGAGAGAGAGAGAGGCGACCTTACATACTCAAGACATTTACTTTGGGCCTTGATTTATTCATAGCATGTAAGAGGGGTGTTCATTGTACGCGTAAATCAATTCGGTATATTAATACATTCAAAGACAGAGAGAGAGAGAGAGAGAGAGAGAGAGAGAGAGAGAGAGAGAGAGAGAGAGAGAGAGAGAGTTGGAAAAGCAATTTTATACAGTCTGCACAGCAAATAACAATACAAAGTGGTCATGAATTAATTTCTCTGACAGGATTATCTGTTCTTAGAAGACAGGTTTCTTAGGAAACAGCCAACCAATATAAGACATAAAGAAGTTTATTTGCCTTTAAATACTGTGTTTCCACGGGATTAATTTAGTAAATGGAATCAAGAATCTTTTTGATCTAGATATGAATTCCCAGTGCACTTTTGCTAATGAAGAAAAACATATTTTTATGCTTATTTTGGCTAACTTCAACATGTCATTTTGACCATTTGTTTTTGTTTTATCTTTTTTGGAACATATATCAACTCGTCAACTTTCTCTTTTATTTGCTTCAACAGACTGCAGTAAATAACACGTATTCATTTTTGAAATGAAATCGAACTGAGTGTTCTCGCATAAAAACTAACTTTTCACTGACCCGTTGAAGAGAAATATCAGGATGCACAAACTTTGTCATTACTTTTTATATATAGGATTATTATTATTATTATTATTATTATTATTATTATTATTATTATTATTATTATTATTATTATTATTATTATTTCTTAACAAGAAACTTATGCTATTTGTAGAAAACTACGATAATTTATTGATACACCTCCCGATAATGTTAATCATCATCATGCATATTTGGTTCCCAGGCTATCCCACTGTCGGCTTAACAGGTATACCATTGTAATCCCCTCCTTATGACAATTCCAACGGTTACTTAATTTTGTAATTCTGACTTTTACTACAGGAAATACAGACAAACAAATACTCGAAGATATATATGATAATGGCGCAACTGAGTACAAAAGAATGTAGAGGTAAAAATACGAAATGGGAATGAGAGAGAAAGTGAAGGTGGTAAGATGAACAAAATTTTACAAGGAGAAAACTGAATTTAGATAAAATGTACATACTGAGGGAATGGCCAATAAATAAAACTGTTCTTAGAACAGAATACGCAAACAGGCAGTTTGAGGTAAAGGATGAAGATAAGCATCCATAATACTGGATCCATGGACTTGATACTCAAGAAGTTTTTTCTTTGCTGAATAATTTGTTCCTTTTATCTTCATGACAAGATGAGAGGACCTTATTATCACGCACTTTGTGAAACAACTGATTAGTGTTGTGTACAAAAACTTTATGGAAAATGTTGGAATGCAGATGCAACAATAAAAAGGACGTAGAAAGAAGTAAGCTGACTGAATAACTGACTTTAGTGAACATTTTCAACATCAAAGAATAACAGAAGTTGGAAGAGGAACTTGTAGTCAGATTACATCACAGAGAAGATTCAAAATTCTCACTCTTATCAAGCCCAGCCCCCCACCCTCCATCTTTAAAGGTAAAATATTAGCACACATTTTAATGATAGACCTGTGAAGAGCAAGGAAAACTCAAAGAAAAATATGAGTACAAGTTCTCATGACAGACCTGGAAAGGGCAAGGAACGTAACTTCACTGGACAAGAAGTTGATGACAAGAGGGGAAGAAGATGAAATAGCTTTTATTCTTACGAGAAGTTGAAAAGCCTCAAAGACAAGAATTTTGCTGTTACACCAGGGAAGTTATGCACTCCATAACACAGATTGCTAAAGGTTAGTAGGGAAAGGGAGACAGCGACAAGAATGAAGAAAGGGAGACTTGGAAATGAAGAAATTGATAAAAAAATTGTTACAGTGTTTTTCTAAGGAATCTCAAAATTAACAATTATTGCAAACAAACCCTAAGAGCATACTTTCCTTTTCCCGAATGTTGCACATGAGCCTTGAGAATTTTTTCTAGAATATTGCACACAAACCTCAAGAATTTTTTCCAGAATACTACAGACAAAGCTGAGAACTTTTTCTTTCCCAGACTGTTTCAAGCTGACCTAAAGCATACCTTTCATTTCTAGAGTACTGATTATAAGCCTTAAGAATGCATTTCTTTTCAAGGATGTTGCACACAGTTCTTATAGATAACTGTTACTGTTTTTCCGAAGTCCTTTCCCAAAGCCTGCTCTGATATCCGTGAGTGAAATAAGGTGGTGAAGTGAACTGAATATAGAATTTAGGCCAAAGGCCAAGCACTGGGACCTATGAGGTCACTCAGCGGTGAAACGGTAACTGACAGTAAATAGGTCTGAAAGGTGTAACAGGAGGAAAACCTCGCAGTTGCAATATAAATCAATCGTCAGGAGAGGGTGGAAAGTCAAGATGGAAGAGAGAATATGAAAGGAGGTACAGTGACGCCACGCTGCGAAGAACCTTAAATAATGCCTACAGTGCACCGCATGAGGTGCACTGACGGCACTAACCCCCTACGGAAGTGAATGAGTCACCTCTCAGAATGTTTTTGTTTACCAAACTCACAACTCAAGAAATTTGCATCTTTAAACTTGCAAAATATTTAGTATCTATCAGTTATCTGTACACCAAAGAAGAAGGAAAGTTAACATTGCTCCTTTGATCGATTTTGTCTGCTGTTGGTAAGATTAGCAGCAGTGGGAACCTGAACAGTCCTAGTCATTCTAGAAATGAATTTTAGGGCTATGTGAACCCTACTGATTTTCATAAATGAGGACATTAATTGTCGCATGGACCTCAGCAATTAGTTTTCTGTAAATGAGAAATCATCTGAAGAACTGATGATCTGTTCTGTCCTGATTGCATATTTCCAGAGGCAAACCATTGCCTGTTATGTTTTCAGCAGCTGTACACACTTGTAAATCCAAAACACAACCATTATTGTCCCACTTGCCAGCAAACCACTAGGACTTCAGGCTACAATTTATTATTGTTTACTGTTGCCCGAGGCTCTTTGCAAATGCCAGCGAGTGTTTGTAACGGTCTGGACTTGCAACCAATCGCCAGCGACTGCTTGTATGTATTTGTAGCTGCGGGTAACAGACCTGTTACTTAGGCAAACTCCTGCAGTTCCCTGTAATTTCTAACAACTGCCTACTGGTGCTAATGCCCATTTGCAATTAATTTCCTGCTACTGGATGTGACTGACTGTAGAAGTTTGCAAGTGCTCATGTATATTTATAATTATAGCAGACCTACCAGAATCCAAGGCCAATTGCTACTGTATATTTATAACTACAGTACCCGCATCCTAGGCCTACAACATTTTCAAGCAATTGTTAGAGATTTCCTGCAACTGCATACGACCCTGTGCTATATCGAGCAACTCCGTGGAATTTCCTGTAACCAGTCGCCACCGGTTACAGTTTCCAGCGGCAACCTCGAACTTCAGAAGAGCTCTTTGTGTGTCAGCAGTCTAACAAGCATCAACAACATAAGCAGGAAAGGATCAAATGACCCACTACCCTCCCTATACAGGCTTCTTACCTCCCTCGCTCTCCTGAAACCGTCCCAACCGGTTTTCGAGTGCAGTTTTCTACGTTCTTCTCAAGGCGAAGGAAATTCGAAAGACGTCATTTTGTTATTTTCTTTCCTACTTTATTACGGAATTAATCCAGTTAACTCATATATAAGATATATATTTATATATATATGTATATGTATATATATATACATTATATATATATATATATATATATATATATATATATATATATATATATATATATATATATATATATATATATATAATGTATGAACGTATATATAATCTCAAATGCTCTTAGGTTATATATAAGATGCACACGTACTTATAAATATACACTGACACATACATTTATATATATATATATATATATATATATATATATATATATATATATATGAAATTTTATCACATCACCGTGATTCATATACAAGAGCGAACTGATATTAAAGGACGTTTGTAACTTTATGCTTATATATATATATATATATATATATATGTATATATATATATATATATATATATATATATATATATATATATATATATATATATGTATATATATATATATATATATATGTATATATACAGAATATATATATATGTGTGTGTCTGTGTGTGTGAGTGTGTGTGTATGCGTTCGTACGCCTACATCGTGTGTAAAATCCCAGAGCATGGAGATACAGTGAACTGCACTTACCTGTAATAATGCACCAAAGGCTGCCGGAGTTTTGGCTTGTTGCGTTTGGAGGATAAATAATAAGTCATATTTTTCTTTTCGAATTAATAACTGTTATGGGTTACACTAACGCAATGAAGCTCAGAGGACCTACTGTATATCTGTGTCTCTCTGTCACACCCCACGGCTCAAATAACTGGTTGGAATACTTCTTTTTAGTCGTATAATTATCTAGATTTAAAGATACGTTCTCTATCTGCACGGACAAAAATTATATGTATGTATATATATATATATATATATATATATATATATATATATATATATATATATATATATATATCTATATATACACACTCATATATTATATATATATATATATATATATATATATATATATATATACATACATATATACAATATATATATATATATATATATATATATATATATATATATATATATATCTATATATACACACTCATATATTATATATATATATATATATATATATATATATATATATATATATATATATACATACATATATATATATATATATATATATATATATATATATATATATATATATATATATATATATATATATATATATATATATATATATATACTGTATATACATACATATATATATATATATATATATATATATATATATATATATATATATATATTATATATATATATATATATATATATATATATATATATATATATATATATATATATATATATATATATATATAATTTCAAGTCTACAAATGCCGTAATTACCAGTGAAACTCCTTTTCTCTTCCTTCTGCGATAAGGAAAAAAAAAGAAACTGCCATTCATGACAATTATGTTTCATGAAATGATTGAATGAACTGCGGTATGAAGAAAAGACTGGCATTCAATCAAGTACTCGCCGATGAAGGAAGTTGGCGATTTATGTGCAAGTTCGCAGGTACATTATATTATGAAAAGGTTCCATCAAATAATGATACTGTACAGAATTTGAGTTAAAGTGTTTGTGTGTGTGTGCATGTTTGTGAATTCAGTCTACTTAGCCTTAATGGTGTTGGAAATTCACAAGAAAAAAGGCTTACTAAAAAGTATATGAGAGAAATACACATGTAAACACATGTATGCTGCAATAAACATTCGTCAAGAAGATTTATATATATATATATATAAGTCAAGAAGATTTATATATATATATATATATATATATATATATATATATATATATATATATATATATATATACATATACATATATGTAATATATATTTATACATATATATGTATTATATATACATTATGACTGTATGATTGACAGATGAAAAACCGAGAAAATTAAGGAAAACTATCCATTAGATTTGTTGTGTCTGATAGTCTGTAATTTCTTATGTTCTAATAAAATATACGAAAAAACTAGACAAGATACATGTGCAAACGTTCACGCAGTTTTGATAAACTTATCGGCGCATGGAATATGTAAAACTCAATGCAGAAGCTACTGAACTAAGCACAATTATCGATCAGTAAATACGTCAGACAGTATGCAGACATATGAACTTTTACCTGTCTCCATATATTACAATTTCAAGGAAATGGCTCCTTATAAGAGACGAAAGAGTTTTTTTTTTATATATATCCGACCGACAACGAGAATCGATTCGGTGAATGACGAAGCCTTCAATCAATAGAGATGATTTACGAATAATCAATGACATCCCGCTTCCTACCTATGCCAGGCGACTCGACCACGCTGGATACTCATGGGCGTGGCATGGACGTAGGGTATCGGGGTAAGGAGTCTTGGCTCGTCGAGGGGAGAGGCCGGAGGAGGACGGGGAGTTAGGGGCGGGGGAAAGACACGCATGAATCCCTGAGGAAAAATTGAGCGTGCAAGCAAAGGGGAAGGGACGGCGGGATAATGCTGGGAGTTGGGTCTTAGGGAAAGTTGGGACGCTCGCTGGGATTTCACGTGGTCGACCTGAGGGTGGTGGGCGGGGACTGGTATATCGTGACGGGCGGGAGCTCCACGCCTCCCTCCCCTACACAAAAAAATGTTTTAGGGACTGAAAGCGAGGTAGGAAATTGGGGAGGGGGCAGAGAGGGAGAGGAGGAGACTGTCGTTAGCGGGAGCACAAGGTCCAAGAACCTTCTTGACGAGGACCGACGCTAAAGGGGAATCAGAGAATAAAAGTGTTCTGAGTCAGGAAGGGGGGAATATGGGAAGGGGTGGGGGCAGGTTACTCCTAACTCCTAACTCGTCTTGCGTGCGTAGGATTCGTGGACGGAGAATGTATACAGCATAATGTATTCGCAGAAGTCTCTCTCTTATTGAGCCTTCTTGCCTCCATGCAGTATTTGTCATTTTTTCCTCATCGGCAGGAGGTCGAAACTGCTACCAATGTCGGTTGTACAGCTGATAATGATTTTAGCATAGTTAGCGTAGTGGAGAGAGAGAGAGAGAGAGAGAGAGAGAGAGAGAGAGAGAGAGAGAGAGAGAGAGAGAGGAGGTCTTGGAACACCGTCTGTCTTAAGGCTGAGGTGCTCATAACCCGCTGTAATATTTGCCTATTCCGATGATGAATATTTTCGTATTTTGATAAAAACTGTGAACATTAATTTAAAAAAATACCATTAATCGGGAAGCGAGAATAAAACTTAAAACATAATTAGGATTCTATTAATAACAAGCAAAGATACTATAGAGCAATTCTACTTCTCACGGATCGAACCTAGGTCACTTTGGATATCATTTCTCAATGAACCTCGAGACTTTAATCAAATAATTGCATTGAATTAAGTCTACAATGGGAATTCAAGAAAAAATGGCCTTTTTTCTTTACAGATTAAATTGGCAAAACCGTTGACTAAGAACGCGAAAATCAGATCTATCCAATCATGAACGATCTTAATCATTCAAAACAGAAGAAACAGAAGAAAAAAGATTTACGAGCTCATGAATACCAGTCTGTTTGTTAAAACTCATTAAAAGTGACGCGAATTCACATTGTAAATATGCACCCACGTCACTCACTATCATGGTGGATGAAAAAAATCTTGGTGGATTGTAGCTCCTGGCCCCTCTCTCTCTCTCTCTCTCTCTCTCTCTCTCTCTCTCTCTCTCTCTCTCTCTCTCTCTCTCTCTCTCTCGTACACAGTCACCTTTTGAATTTTTTTTTTTTGATGAGAGCAGTCTTTACAAAATAATAATGTTGGAATTATTTAAACTTTTATTCTGCAACTAGCGAGAACGCAGGTAACGGTTAGACTACCAGCTAAAGGCACATTTCTGTTTTATATTTATCAAGTGAGACAAAAAATTCAATTAACGAACTGATTACCATAAAGCAATAGTTGGTAGACTGACGCGTCGTCTCCATCAGATTATGACCACTACGTTCCAAGAAACTCTAAGGGAATCACACTCCGCTTTTCATCTCTCGTGAAAGCTCGACCGTTTCTATTTAGCATTCCTAACCAGCGGACAAGGCAGGGAACCCTATTTAGCGTTGCACGTATGTTATTAAAGTGCGTATTGTCGTGGTGGTTCCAATAATATCTTATTTTTGTATTTCGTGCTTCTAATTTGGTATGTTTACCGAACATGAAGAAATCCCTCTATGTACAGAAGACTATTATTGTTGCTGTTGAAGATAAAATAATTTTGAATGGAATTTTTTTCTTTATTTTAGATTTATGAAGCTTTTCTTGGCATGTATTCATGACGTCTCGGTCAGCTATGAAACTATGAAGCTACAGTTTCTGCGTCAGAGGATCTTGATGAAGTAGGATATTGCTATGACAATATATATATATATATATATATATATATATATATATTATATATATATATATATATATATATATATATATATATATATACCGTTCTAAGATGTGGTGGTTACTAGTAACTCGAATAGAAGATTTGTTGAAGGAGGAAGTACATCTCAGGTGGTCCATAAAATACATTTATTACGACGTTTCAAAACACAAGGTTTCATTTTCAAGCTATAAAGATAAAAACATTAAAATTAACATTAAAAGCGATAAAATACAAATACAGGACATAATACATTATATATAGCTAAATTCAAAAGTAGTTGTGGCAGGACCAACCATCAGAGAGGAAGGAAGGACGAAAGTCAGAAGGAACAAACCAGAGACGACAAAGGCAACAGCTCACGTAAGGTAAAAGAGTTGTCGAGAAGACTGTGTGTTCAATTGGGGAACAAGTTGTTTAATAAACAAGATTCCTGGATTGTCAGTGGTTGCCATTCGGTGCCCGTCCCAATATTTCAAAAATCTTTGTATTGTATGCTATGTTTGCATTTATTGGCGTGTTGCCTGATGTTGGAAAATTCAGGACTAGTAAGTTTGCTACCAGTTCGATAGCTGACGCCCTTATGGGAATCAATTCTGACCCTCAGTAACCTCTGTGTGGATCCCACGTAGGTCCTAGATTACATCTAGGGCAATTAAACTTTGTACACAACACATGAGGTCATCAAAGGGTCAAGTTTATCTTAAATTTAAACAAACTTCCCAAGGTAAGTGGATTTGTCGGGATGATATTAAATTTAATAGCTGGTACATAATTAGATACGAGTTTTCTAAGTACATCATAGAAATTTTGGTCATGGATCAAAGGTACATTTGCATAAAATGGAAGTTTAGGCACAGTAGGTACGGAGACTTTTGGAATAAAACGTTAAGAAGTTTAAAAACATACCTGTGATAAAGTGTGGTGGGAAAATAATTACTTGTAAAATATTGACAAGAAAGATTTCCTCATGAAAAAACTCCCAACTAGATGTCAATGAGAAGGCACGATGAAGTAATGTAAATAAAGAGTTTAATTTAAAGCCGTAAAAACAATGACTATAAAAATTTGAACCCAATCCTGTAAAAGTTTTCTTCCTGTATGACGCTGAAAGGTTTCTTGATTTTATTAATAGGGCACACCCAAATATAAAATTTACTATGGAGTGTGAAAGTGATAATAAACTACCTTTCTTAGATGTTCTAGTCTTACGACAGTATGATCATTTTAACACTTCGGTTTACAGGAAGAAAACTTTACAGGATTAGGTTCAAATTTTTATAGTCATTGTTTTTACGGCTTTAAATTAAACTCTTTATTTACATTACTTCATCGTGCCCTTCTCATTGACATCTAGTTGGGAGTTTTTTCATGAGGAAATCCGCTTTTTACATCAATATTTTACAAGTAATTATTTTCCCACCACACTTTATCACAGGTATGTTTTAAACTTCTTAACGTTTTTATTCCAAAAGTCTGTACCTAATGTGCCTAAACTTCCATTTTATGCAAATGTACCTTTGATCCATGACCAAAATTTCTATGATGTACTTAGAAAAACTCGTATCTAATTATATACCAGCTATTAAATTTAATATCATCCTGACAAATCCACTTTTACCTTGGGTAGTTTGTTTAAATTTAAAGATAAACTTGACCCTTTGATGACCTCATGTGTTGCAGTTTAATTGCCCTAGATGTAATCTAGGGACCTACGTGGATCCACAGAGGTTACTGAGGGTCAGAATTGATTCCCATAAAGGCGTCAGCTATCGAACTGGTAGCAAACTTGCTAGTCCTGAATTTTCCAACATCAGGCAACACGCCAATAAATGCAAACATAGCATACAATACAAAGATTTTGAAATATTGGGACGGGCACCGAATGGCAAACTACTGACAATCCAGGAATCCTTGTTTATTAAACAACTTGTTCCCCAATTGAACACACAGTAGTCCCTCTCGACAACTCTTTACCTTACGTGAGCTGTTGCCTTTTGTCGTCTCTGGTTTGTTCCTTCTGACTTTCGTCCTTCCTTCCTCTCTTGATGGTTGGTCCTGCACAACTACTTTTGAATTTTGCTATATATATAATGTATTGTGTCCTGTATTTGTATTTTATCGCTTTTAATGTTAATTTTAATGTTTTTTTTATCTTTATAGCTTGAAAATGAAACCTTTGTGTTTTGAAACGTCGTAATAAATGTATTTTATGGACCACCTGAGATGTACTTCTCCTTCAACTGTCTCCTATATATATATATATATATATATATATATATATATATATATATATATATATATATATATATATATATATATATATATAATATATATATACATACACATATATATACAAATATATATATATATACACATATATATACACATATATATAGATAGATAGATAGATAGATAGAGAAAGAGAGAGGGGGGGAAGTAAGCAAAAATGAAAAGAGAGAGGTACATCAATGCAAATTCCCAGCACCATCATTGCGCTCCACCGACGTCGAAGGAATGACAATGAGGATACGAGGAATCCTCACGCGAGTTACGTCCTCTCTTTCATCACCAGGTCAACATTCATCTGAAAACTTTAAAAAACTTCAACTCACGTGCATCGCCTATTCCATAAGGTCGACTGAAATAATAGCGATTCCATCCTTCAAAAGAGAATGTTAACGAAGATATCCATTTCAAATCCGAAAGAAGAGGAGATGGGAGCGTTCCATTCAACAGAGTCGTCGGGAAATTTCGTGATTTAGAATCAGAGTTTATGTTACCCTTTTATCCTTTGCAGAAACCGGCGTATTTTAATACCAGTGTCATCTGCAAGTCCATTCTAGCTTCGAAAACCAAAACAGAATTGGCTGGAAATGAAACTGATACATCTGCCGCACCGAACGAACGAGAAAACAAAAATAGGAATTGAATTTTTTGTGCGTCAGTCCATTCTTGTTTTTCTATAATGCTAAATTCGCACATTTTTTTCTTGTAACTGTTAGCCAAATAACAGGCAAAGCCAAGCGTGTTCTAGAGTGTTATCAGTAATTTCTTAGCTAAACGGAGCCTCGCGTGTCAAATGAGAAAGATGGCTATCGTGAGCGCAGGGAGGTATTGTACAAGGTTCACGAGACTTTCGAAAATAAAAGCGAAGTATTCACAAAGAAAAGTGTTGCCAGAGAAGCATGTGGACACAGACACGAAAATTCTGCAAGGCAGAATTGCAGGCAGCCGTATAGAATATGTATATATATATATATATATATATATATATATATATATATATATATATATATATATATATATATATATATATATATATATATATATATATATATATAATATATATATACATATACATATATATATATATATATATATATATATATATATATATATATATATATATATATATATATATATATATAGATAGATAGATAGATAGAGAGATAGATATGGATATATGACCAAGACCTTGGTAGAAACACCCACACAGACAAGAAAACAAGTGAAAAAACTGTATTGAGAAAAAGTCCAAAGTATCATATTTCATGACAGATGATCGATACATAAAACCACTGTGATTCATATTATAATTTAGCATTATTCATGCTTGTTGGGTATTAAAAAAAAAACGTGCACCTAACAGTACGAAAAATGTAGAAAGATTGAGTTCAAGATACCGGATGATAAGAGCATTCTAAACTTGAGATAACGAGGCAGTAGTTTGGCATACTCCAACGCTTATTGAACTTCTATACCTCTTATAAATCTTGAGTTACTGTTCTTTTTTTTTAATTTACCATAACCAACTAAGTAGCACCCTTAATCTTTAAAGTCATTTGCAATACAATAACTACAGTAATTATATGAATATAATTTTAATAATCAACAGGGAATTTAAAAGACTAACACGTTATAAGTAAATATTTACGCAACCTGATATGCATCCGAGTAGACGGATATTACTGAGTGAAATGTCCAAAATTCATACAGCTTTTTTACTTTTTCTCTTTTTTTGTGGGGAGGGGGCGGTTAGGGTGGGGCGGAGAGGGTTGGTATTTGGAATCGGCGGTCGAGTGACACAAATACCTGAGTTGTTAAAGTGGAAGAAAATTACAGTGGTTCGAATAATCTACTTTTTCTCGAAACCGACATTCAGTGAGTTACTAAAACCGACCGAAGTTCAATAATATTACGGGGCCACTTGAAACCTTGCTAAATATGTGCTTTAGGAATAAGCAAGGCCCTAAATTAAGCTCCTGACCTTTAAACGTCAGACCCAATGTGCTTGTCTCAAGCCTATCTCCTAGGATCACGCAGTATGTGAGCACCCTTGTTACAATATAAACAAGCTGATCAATTTCTAGAGTAACTTCGGAGCTAAGCCTAGAACCTGAATTCATTTCCTGTTTTCGGCAACATCTTTGCCATTCTATTGGTGCTCCCTTTGCCAATATCATATACTTTCAGTATTGGGTCTTATATCGTTACTGGAACTATGAAAATTTGGAAGAAATGGCAATTTAAGTGGGAAGACTATATTACAAGTTGAAAGCCTTTAATGAGAAAAGTTATAGACGCACTCTCGTTAGGGTACAACATGATCGTAAATTTTCCGACCTGGATAGATACACCCTTGGCATAAATCACCGTCTTGTCTATCAATGCCGGTCATTAAAGAACTGGAGATAAGGCAGAACGATCAATCACCTTAGATATTAACTCAGTTATCAAGTAACAAGACAATGTTCGAGCTTTGTACCGCCTAAATGGTTCGGGAGTCATCACGTGAACACCTGTATTCAGGAAGACGATAGGTCTCTGCTCGTTTCCTAGTTTCTAACAACTTATCTGATTCTGTATAAAAGAAATATGGAAAAGTGGAGCTTGCCTTATAGCAATGATCTTCATCTGTTATTCGAAGCATTTTCTGAGGAGTGGACACTAAAAGTTGCTTCCATTATATAAAACACAACGTGTATCCATACATTTCTAATGAGTGTAGCACCTTAGTACGAACGCTAAATAATTTTATTTTACTGCAGGATGTTCAAAAAAGAATAAACTTAAATGATCAAGTGACGAGCTGAAGTTAGCCAAAACCAAAACTATACTCTGTTCAAAATAAACATTTCCCAAAATTAATATGTGAGAAATATGGCTTTATTTACATTGCACAAAAATGCAATAAATTGACTTTCCAAACACATATAACTAATTCATATTTATATCAACTGTTGTGTATCAGACCGTAAAGAAAAGACAAAATAGTCAGATTCTTCATCGAAAGCTTGTTAACGATGACTTTAATTTTATTGGTCTACGTAAAGTTAAATTTGATCCCGGGATACTGCGTGCTAACATTAAGAAATCAATAATTATCGCTATAAATCAATTACAATTTAATGATTTTCACCTCTCTCTCTCTCTCTCTCTCTCTCTCTCTCTCTCTCTCTCTCTCTCTCTCTCTCTCTCTGTCAGTTATTTTAAGGCCTGTGTTTCACAGAACGTCAAGGGGTCGCTTCTCACGTTTTTATTCCATTACGGTTAACGAGACTAGGGACTCGAATTCCCATAGCAGATATTTGCTTGACTTCCACAAACTAATTTGTCTCTTCTGCTAAAGATGGTCTAGGGTCAAACGTAGGCCGTTTAGGACTACTGGCAAGGTAAACCAGCCTCTCTTTGGAAGCAGAACCTGATAAACTTATGACACAGACAACAAACCTTCAGGTTGAAAAAAGGAAATAAAATTGCTGTAGTCGTCAGTGAACCATACCTTACTGGCAGACACCTCTGCCTTGGGAAGCAGTGATCCTTAGTAGATGACTCGGCCCAAATCCTTGCACTTTGGTTAGATTGATGAAGTAGAATCCTTTGGTCACTTATCCTCAGGCTGTTAGACAGGTGTGCCTTGTCATCATACGAAACGTTTACACAAGTGAAGGATATGGTTCCTGCTATACACGCACGCTCTTTAAAGCTAACGAACATTAAGATTGAAACCTGACGTTGGGAAACTCCGACTACTGTAGATGGGAGCTGTTTTGCACTGCCATGTAACCGTCCATACCAAGAAGTCCGACCTGCATCCACCACTTACAGAGTCGTGAACCACGGTAGGCTACTACTGAGTTAAGTATCGTTTGTACAGGGAACAGCTTATCGAGAGAAAGGACATAGATTGAGGTATTTTACAATCCTTATTTCTAATACATTAATTAAATATCGCTAATAGTGGATGTTTCTTTTGTGAATTATATCCTACGATATAAAGCTATGATTTTTAAAAGTTATGTTATATTATGGGCCAAGCTGATAAGGAATCAGCTCTTTACTCGAAAACCAGCAGATTCATCCTATGCACCGTAAGTCTTCAATTTTACCTCTGTACCACTTTCGAAAATCTGAAGCCAGTATTGGAAGATTTTCTGAACTGTAATTTCAATTTATACCTCTCTCAGCACTTTCACTCCAGTTCCTCGGTAAGATGGAATCAAATTCTTCTTGCATATAATGCTGTAACAATATGCACTCACACACACACACACACACACACCCCCACACACACGCGCACATATATATATATATATATATATATATATATATATATATATATATATATACATATACAATATACTGCATATAGCTATACGTATACGTGAGTGCTCTGTGCAATAAGATGGATAGGCAGAAGCAATCTCATTTTTCGCCGAGACAAAGAACTGGCCTTGGATGAGCCATTGCGTGCATGTCACATACAGTAACAAACAAGGCATAGCAGATTGAATGCAGATCGATAGTCTGCTTTTGTTGTTTAGTAAATAACGGAGCCTTAGTCTGCCATAACAGAAAAGCACTATCCAATGTAATCATTGGATTGGACATAGATACAATCAAATTAGAAATATGATATGATGAATGCGTATCTGAAGACAGATTGAGAGGGAAGCAAAGACTGATAAAATAGACAGTAAAAGTAAGACGGGTGTATTATTTAGACAGAACGTCTGGTGCCATGAACTTCCGATTCAGTGTCGACAAAAATAAAAATAATTAGATAGTAAAGATAAATCGATTGATGGAAAATTGAGAAAGGAATCTTTATTATTATTATTATTGTTGTTGTTGTTGTTAAGGATTTTAGTAGTTCAAATATCACTGGCAAAAGTAAATATATATATATATATATATATATATATATATATATATATATATATATATATATATATATATATATATATATATATATATCGTGTGTATTAAAGTTCCCAAAACTTAACGACCATATGTATAAAAATCCTTAGAGCCTAAAAGATGAAATTTTATGGGATTTCTTTCCTAGACTTGTCATTCCCCTTTAGATTACATTATGAACAAAGAAATCGGGTAGTATACGGTCAATGCAGAACCAAACTGTTATTGCAAAATTGTCACGTGACCCTTCCGCTCTGATGTGAAATTATAAAATAATTATATAGAATAAAATAAATTTTGGTTCCCCTCTAGAAATGCGTATATATATACTGTATATATATATATATATATATATATATATATATATATATATATATATATATAGAGAGAGAGAGAGAGAGAGAGAGAGAGAGAGAGAGAGAGAGAGAGAGAGAGAGAGCACAGTTCAATAACACAGTGAAGACACTATGAGGCCCGTTTCCTGAAAGGTACAATGTGCCTCTGTTGACTCAAGAATAATTGTACTGTGTACGTGTGTACATGGTTAGTCTATTGGCGTGTCATGACCCCGGTAGAAAAGAGAAAATGAGGCAAGCGACCTCATTTCAAGGGACTGGCTGAGAAATGAGAGAGAGAGAGAGAGAGAGAGAGAGAGAGAGAGAGAGAGAGAGAGAGAGAGAGAGAGAGAGAGAGAGAGAGAGAGAGCGAGCAGAGGATTCGGTTTAGCCATAATCATCTCATCACATGTAATGGAAAATCGGAAGCGTGAAGCAACGAGATTCGAGGGTTGGGGAGAGGGGAAGCCCGTGGGGCGGGGTTAGGGTGGGAGAGGGATGGGGAAAGTTGTGGTTAGTGGCAGGAGTGCAGGTGCTGGTCACTCATTTTATGACTCTCCCCTATATTATTTCCTCTTGGTTTCCCCTCGACTGTTACTCTACGTGATACACAAAATCTCACGTGGCACAACTGTCATATCTCTCTCTCTCTCTCTCTGTAATAATAACTTCCTAACCATTTATTCTCATGACAGTCGTCAGATTAATAGTTTACCTTGTCCCTTTCTGTTATTTGCTAATTTCTTCGACTACTTTTATCACATACGGTGAAATCGAAGTACCAGTTTTATTAGTCATATCAGTTTCCATTTACATTTTCATCTGAGTTTCACTTTTGCTCTATTTGAATACTTAAAGTATTATTAATGCAGCCCTACTACTACCACCGCTACAACTACTATACTATCCTTGCGGGGGCAATAACACGGGCAATTAAATGGGGGAGATAAATTAGGAGTTCATGAGATGACTTCCTTTACGCGAGTTCACAGCTGCCCTCTGTTGGTTTTTATTATGGCGTTTGGTCTCGACTTCCTTAACGGATATATCGTATTATAGTAAACCAAAATTGATTTTTGAGAAGCAATTTCAGTTTTCAAAGTAAAGTAGCCCCAAATATACCGATCGACGCCAATCGTAAAGCAGTGTCATCATATGTTTCAAACTGCTGGAACTGAGGATTGAACATAGGCCTAATCATTTCCTCATAACGAAAAACTGTGAAGTTGTTATGCAATGAAGAACCATGATTTCTATGTTTGTTATAAGAAAACGCGTTGGTATAATCCACTGATACTGATCACTATTATTTAAGTTTTCATGACCCATTTTGATTATTTTCACTTCCTGATTCAAAAGCAAAAAAATCACATATCGACTGTCCGATAGCAACTACACCGGTAAGCCTGGCTACCATTAGGTATTATGGATTCCTCTATTAGTTGGAATTTTTGCAAGGATCTCGTTACCAGGAATCTAGTCCTTCGTAACGATGTGTATATATGTATGAATGAATGAATGAATGAGGTATGCATGTGTGTATGGATGGATGGATGTATGCATGTATGTAGGCTATGTATGTAGTTGCTTCACGGACGTAAAGTCAGTCAAAACTTATTGAAATTCTAGTTAAATACTTTGCTTCGCCTCGATTCATATCCATTTATTTAATCAAGAACACACACACACACACATACACAAAACAGTACAGGGAGGCTGAACAACACTTAAAATTCAACTTTCAGATAAGCCTAGATATGACCTGTTTAGCGTTCATTGAAGCTATCATTTATCTAGAAATTACTTTTGTAATCTATTTGTGGGAGTCACCTCCATAATACAATATCAGATTTAAGTTTTAATGCAATGAGAGAGAGAGAGAGAGAGAGAGAGAGAGAGAGAGAGAGAGAGAGAGAGAGAGAGAGAGAGAGAGAGAGAGAGAGAGAGAGAGAGAGAATTTATGATGATATAAAGTATAAAAATTAATCAAAAGTACTAACAGCGCAGGAAAGGTATTACTGCTACTACTGATAATAAGAAGGCAATAAACTGGTAGAGATTCAAATGTTAAATTAACCAGTGACCATCGTAACCAAACCCGAATGACTCCAATCATGGTCACCCTTAGAAAATTCGAAAAGCACCATTTTCTATAGCGAACACCAGTGATCGTTTTCTTCTCCTGTTGTCGGATAGACTACCACATTGATAGTGTTGTCCAAACTTTTTTTGCTTGTTGTACCCTTTGTTACCTTCTATTATTGTTATGTAACCCCACGGCTTATTAAACTCAACTAAATTTGGAATAAAATGCAAATAAAATGTTAATAATTCGCAAATTTTGAGAACTGAACAATAAAATGTAATTTAGTACGCTGAAATAAGAACAACGAAATAACAAAATGCTTGAAACTTACTACTTAATGAGGGATGTGGGGTTGATGTTCACGGATAATATTTTCCATTCTTACACGTATTGAGGTTACTGCAGTAATCAGGCTTAGTTCTAGTTGACATTTGTTTTTTTCTGTGTTTTGATTTGACAACACTTAGTGCGGAGAAAGATGCTTCATAAAGGTAGGTAGACCCAAACGGCAGAAGTATTTCCAAAGCTTTCTTTCCAAAGTCAGGGTGCTCCCTCCTTACACAGCACCAAATCCGTGTGAGATTTAAGGCTTCAAATATCATTTTGAGGCCACGATCTGCACACTGTTCTAACAGACTTTCCTGAAGGCAAATGGGAAACTTATTTTCAGATAGGAGGAATGGATTAGTAAACCAGCCTAGCTGTACGGATCTCTCATATATGGCAGGAAAGCACAAGTAAGATTGGTCAAATGCTCTGCAGTGACTGATTTCACAGTATCTTTCTTCTAATCGTTATTGGAAAACTTAGCATCTGACCGAGGAAAGCACGTAAAATCTCCCCGTGAGCATGTCTCCTTCCACAACTCTTATTTTCTTTAGAAAACCAGCAACTTTATCATACAAGTTGATAATGCATATATCACTACCCTGCAGAGATAACTTTAACTCATTCACTATGCTGAATATGTCTGCAAGATATGCCAGTTGTGCAAGGCAAGCAGTGTTTTTAAAAAAATGTGACAAAAGGAGATCCATGTTCTGATAAGAAGGAAGCTACCTCAGCTCGCAACTCAAACAACCCGGTGAGTATCCTCCAACGCGACAGCCACCGTACCTGTGTGCAGTAGTAGTTGTGTATGCTCAGATCCCAAGCTTTCACACGGTCTGTGAAACAGAAGAGTATTTAGTGGCCTTGACTTTATAAAATTGATGACTGCATCATTCAGTATCCCGTGCAACTGTGAACTCATTTGCTTTGATGCTAATGATTCCCTGTGAATGATGCAATGAGTCCAATCCACATCAGGATTTTCCTTCTTACTCGTTGCAACGAGTTCCTTTACCTTGCCGGTCATGGATTACGCGGCATTTGTACTGTACAGCTTATGAAAGATTTCCAACTAAGCCCTTGTTCAGAGAAGAACTGATTAATGACATTGAAAATGGCTTCCTCAGCTGTGTATTCTGATTTTTTGCTAAATAGTATGCGTTCATGTCATCTTCATCAATGTATCTAACAAATGAGGCAAGCTGAGCCTGCTCACTGACGTAAGTTGATTCATCAACTTGGAGGGAAAAAGACTGGCTTGTTTTCAGCTTATTCACAACTTGAACAACAATATCTGCACTACAACTTGAACAACAATATCTGCACTCATTTCACTTACCCGGCGAGGAGCAGTTTGGTGTGACAAAGGAACAGCCTTTTGTTGGTCAGCTGCCTTTTTATCCAGCATTATTTCAGCCATCATACCTGCAGCTGGCAATATAAGTTTAACAATATAAATGGTTTTTTAGCTTTAGCAGTTCATAAAGATACAACCTAAAGATGCCTCCAGAGCCTTGCCTGAAGTTGTAGAAGTTTTCTGGGGGACTTTCTGAGAGAATCTAAATATAGAAAGCTTTCTTTTGAAAACTCCGCTGGTTTGCCAACATGACTCTGATGTTTTGTGTTTTGGTGACGCTGGAGGTGAGCTGGTTTCTTACTACTGTTGGCCAGACTCTCCACACAAAAGAAGCACAAAGCTTCTGGAAGATCAGAATTCGTAGTAGTAAACTCAAAATGCACATAATCGCCCTTGTACTGCCGATATTTTAGTACGTTCGTCTCCTGTTTCTTTGCACCCGTTTCATTTCCTTCATTTGCGTCGCTGCTGCAGCAACTACAGCTGTCACATTTTGGCAGTCTATCCATACTTCTTGCTGTTGACAAGCAGTTGCGTCTGTAGGCTTTTATGCGGTTTTAAAAAAAAGGAGATACACTCAAAACTGTATAATTTCTAGATAGAAATTTGGGACTTTTTAGAAAATAATGTATATATATATATATATATATATATATATATATATATATATATATATATATATATATATATATATATATATATATATATATATATATATATATATATATATATATATATATATATATATATATACAGTATATATATATGTATATATATATATATAATATATATATATATATATATATATATATATATATATATATATATATATATATATATATATATATATATATATATATTTATAAAAACTGCAAATAGCCACAAAGGGAAAAAGTGAAACATGGAGTAATTGCATCAGGCCTTTCTGACTTACTGTCCTTTACTTAGCAGACTAATAGAAATATACAAATAAGTTTACAAGAAAGCTCGTGTAACTGACAGATGGGTATTATAAAGGAACAGATGTACCTGGAATCCAACACAGTTGAAGAATTAGTGGACCTACCAAAACAAGGGTAAATATTTGAGAGGTTTAACAAAAGACTAGGCCCAACAGCTCGGAGTTGGGAAGAGTCAATTAAAATATTATACTGGGAAAGGGCCTAACCACCAAAAGTGACCATGGAAAGAGTAAGCTGATTACATATGCATATAAAAGTACAACTCAGTATAATCTTCTTTTGGTAAACAATAAGGATTTTTGCAAAGCGAGAATTTAAAAAAAAATTATATATTAAACATACGACTACTTAGAAAATATATAAAAGGAAACTAATTAGTAATTAATTTGTGTATTTATCTTTTAGGTCATACTTGAACATTTTACTAATACAAGGCCGCAAATGATACATGCCAAGCTAAGGAATCACTGAAATCTTTTAGAATCTGCTATTATACAGCTTACTTTCAGCTGCAATTTTAACCTTAGCCCTGGCATGTATTATTTGGGCCTCTGTATTAGCAAAATGTTCAAGAATGACTTTAAAGATAAAACCACTGACTTAATTAGCATTTAGTTATCTTATGTACATATGCTATGCATTTTTATAATATATATCTATTTTTAAATGTTCATTTTGCAAAAATAGTTATTGTTTACCAAAAGGAGAATATACTGAGTTGTACTTTTATAAACGTATGTAATCAGCTTATTCTTTCCACAGCGTGTATTTTTGACAGTGGGGATTATAAAGTCTCTTACCTTGTATAACCAGTTTTAATTACCAAAACAAGGGTTTTGCTGTTTAACGAGCTGTTGGGCCCAAATCTTTATTAAAAAAACCGCTGTCCATCCACCCGTGACCTGGAAAAGTCCAGGCTTCTCCTTTACAACCCAGCTATCCATCTTCCAGGGACAGTGAACTTACCAGCAGACAAAAATTAGCTGTCCATCATCTACTTTTATATACAAGTCCAGTAATTAATTTGTGTATTTCTTTTGCGCTCCCAGAACATTTACTAATCCATGGCCAGTGAACATGCCAAGCTCCAGTGTTCCCCAACCTTACTTTCAGCTGCCCATCCTCCAGCCTCGGTCATGAGTCCGGGCTTCAAAATGTTCAAGAATGCTTTAAAGCTTCCATCTTATTAGCATTAAGAACTGTACAGCTATGGGCCCCCCAATTTTTTAAATGTCCATCCACCAGCCTAGACCACGAGTTTGGGGTTTTATTTTGCACTCCCAACTTCCCTCCAGCTTCCATCTTCCTGGGACAGTGAACTTTGCAGCCTCCAACTGCTGTCCATCCTCCGGCTTTGACCACAGTCCAGGGACATTCTCTTTGCAGACAGCCAATAGCTGCTTTAATCTTCCAGGCTCCTGAACTTCGAGCGGCCCCCCAGCCACTGTCCATCCTCGAGCCTCAGCAACAAGTCAGTATTTCTCTTTTGCACTCCCAGCTTCCATCTTCCAGGGACAGTGAACTTCCAGCAGCCCCCCAACCGCTGTCCATTCTCCTGCCCCGGCTACAAGTCTGGGCTTCTCTTTTGCATTCCCAGCTTCCATCTTTCAGGGCCAGTGAACTTTCAGTGGGCCCCCAACCGCTGAACATCCATTGGCCTGGCCACAAGTCCAAGCTTCTCTTTTGCTCTCTAAGCTTCCTTCTTCCAGGGTCAGTGAACTTCCAGCGGGCCCCCAACTGCTGTTCATCTGCCGGCCTCGGCCATGAGTCCAGGCATTTCTTTTGCACTCTCAGATTCCATCTTTCAGGGCCAGTGGATTTCCATTGCCCCCCAAACCACTGTCCATCCGCCGGCCTCGGTCATGAGCGCAGGCTTCTCTTTTGCGCTCCCAGCTTCCATCTTCCAGGGCCAGTGAATTTCCAGCGGACCCCCAACTGCTGTCCATCTGCAGGCCTCAACCATGAGTTCGGGCTTCTCTTTTGCATTCCCAGCTCCATCATCCAGGTCCAGTGAACTTCTAGCAGCCCCGCAACTGCTCTCCATCCACCGGCCTTGGCCAAAAGTTTGGTCTTCTCTTTTGTGCTCCCAGCTTCAATCTGCCAGGTCCAGTGAACTTCCAGCAGGCTCCCAACCTCTGTCTATCTGTTGGCCTCGGCCATGAGTGTGAACTTCTCTTTTGCACTCCCAGATTCCATCTTCCACGGCCAGTGAAACTTCCAGCAGCTCCCAACCGCCGTACATCCGCCAGCCATGGCCACAAATCCGGGCTTCTCTTTTGCGCTCCACAGTTCCATCTTCCAGGGCCAGTGAACTTCCAGCGGCCCACCAACTGCTGTCCATCCACCAGCCTTGACCATGAGTCCAGTCTTCTCTTGTCCACTTCCAGCTTGCATCTTCCAGGGCCAGTGAATTTCCAGCAGCCCCCCAACCGCTGTCCATCCACAGTCCTTGGCAACAAGTCCGGGCTTCTCTTTTGTGCTCCCAGCTTCTGTCTTCCAGGTCCAGTGAACTTCCAGCAGCCCCACAAATGCTGTCCATCCACCAGGCTTGACCAAGAGTCCAGGCTTCTCTTGTCCGCTCCCAGCTTCCATCTCCCACAGCCAGTGAATTTCCAGCAACCCCCAAACAGCTGTCCACCCGCAGTCCTCGGCAACAAGTGTGGGCTTCTCTTCTGCGCTCCCAACTTCCGTCCTCCAGGTCCCGTGAACTTTCAGCGGTGCCCCCAACTGCTGTCCATCCACTGTCCTTGGCCACGAGTCTGGGCTTCTCTTTTCCGCTCCCAGCTTCCATCTTCCAGGGCCAGTAAACTTCCAGCAGCCCCCCAACCACTGTCCATCCACCAACCTCAGCCACAAGTCTGGGCTTCTCTTTTGCACTTCCAGCTTCCATCATCCAGGTCCAGTGAACTTCCAGTGGCCCCCCAACTGCTCTCCATCCGCCGGCCTTGGCCAAAAGTGTGGTCTACTCTTTTGTGCTCCCAGCTTCAATCTTCCAGGTCCAGTGAACTTCCAGGGGCCTGCCAACCGCTGTCCATCCGTTGGCCTCAGCCATGAGTGCGGGCTTCTCTTTTGTGCTCCCAGGTTCCATCTTCCATGGCCAGTGAAACTTCCAGCGGCTCCCCAACAGCTGTACATCCGCCGGCCACAGCCACAAATCCAGGCTTCTCTTTTGCACCCCAAGGTTCCATCTTCCAGGTCCAGTGAACTTCCAGTGGCCCCCCAACTGCTGTCCATCCACCAGCCTTGACCAAGAGTCCAGGCTTCTGTTGTCGGTTCACAGCTTGCATTTTCCAGGACCAGTGAATTTCCAGCGGCCCCCAACCACTGTCCATCCTCAGTCCTCAGCAACAAGGGTGAGCTTCTCTTCTGAGCTCCCAGCTTCCTGTCCTCCAGGTCCAGTGAACTTCCAGCGTCCCCCAACCGCTGTACTTCCACCGGCCTTGGCCACTAGTCTGGGCTTCTGTTTTGCACTCCCAGCTTCTATCTTACAGGACAGTGAACTTCCAGCAGCCCCCCAACCACTGTCCATCCCCCAGCCTTGGCCACGAGTCCGGGCCTCTCTTTTCCGCTCCGAGCTTACATCTTCCAGGGCAGTGAACTTCCAGCGGCCCCTCAATTGCTGTCCATCCGCAGTCCTCGTCAACAAGTGTGGGCTTCTCTTTTGAATTCCAGCTTCCATCTTCCAAGTCCAGTGAACTTCCAGTGGCACCCCAACTGCTCTCCATTCACCGGCCTCAGCCACTAGTTCAGGCTTCTCTTTTCCGCTCCCAGCTTCCATCTTCCAGGGCCAGTGAACTTCCAGCAGGCCCCCAACAGCCTTGGCCACAAGTCTGGGCTTCTCTGTTGTGCTCCCAGCTTCCATCTTCTAGGGCCAGTGAACTTCCAGCAACCCCAAACAATCCAGCTGTTCTATTTTGATCCAGCTTCCATCTTCCACGGCCGGTGAACCTCCAGCTGCCCACCAACTGCTCTCCATCTGTTGGCCTTGGCCACGAGTCTGGGCTTCTCTTTGGTGCTCTTAGATCCCATCTTCCACAGCCAGTGAACTTCCAGTGGCCCCCCAACCACTGTCAAGTTTAATATTTTACGTTAATAACTTCTCTCTTTTAAAGAAAGAAAGAGAGAGAGAGAGAGAGAGAGAGAGAGAGAGAGAGAGAGAGAGAACCACATGAACGATCTCTGAAATCAGAATGAGCAAACTTTTGGATTCCAGTTAGAAATGAAACAACCAGATGGCATCATTATTAAGACATTTTGGGAACGAGATACAAAAGAAAATTCTAGAAGAGGAAGATGACATCACTTCCTGAGCAAAACGTTTTGGGGCCAAAACTAGCTCATTAGAACAATACGTGATCAGAGCAATGTACTCTTAAACATGACGCAGTTGCCGTGTGCTTCAGTGCAACACTTGTTCTATTTTTCGAAAAGGTACATGTTTTTACCAGAAAACTGTATGGGACAAAGCTTTTAACGAAATCCTAACAAGATCAAAACAGACGGCAGCTGGCTAATCATAAATGGTATGTTTTTAAAACAAGACAAGCATCCTATTGTTACCCCAAACTGTCAACACATTATCTTTTGTGATGACAAGTGAGCAAAACAGAGCATTCGCTACTGCACCCACGTGTCGCTGTTAAGTTATCTAAACCACTAACTCCCTTGAGAACTGACATTACACTACATACAGGGCTTCAACAATTGTTACCATTACACAGAACACATGATAACTAGAATAGTAAATATATCAAAATCATGGAAAGATATAGGCTAGATTTTACAAGGCAATATCATGAAAAATATATATATACACTAATGGATCCAGAAAAATTTCATGGGGCCACCAATTTTCATATAATAGCGGATCCAGGGGGGTGGCACCTGGGCACGTGGCCCCCCTCCATGGTAAAATAATGACAAGATAATAATATTGCAGATTTAGATAATAACATAAATGAGAAATATAAAAAAATAGGAAACAATAAAAAATCTATTATAGAAATTATAATATACGGTATATATATACATATATATATGTACACATGCTGTATACTGTATATATTACTTCTATAATAGATTTGTTATTTTTTTCCTATTTTTATATTTCTCATTTATGTTATTACCTAAATCTTCAATATTATTATTTTGTCAATATTTTTCATGGGGGGGGCGCACGTGTCCAGGTGCCACCCCCCTGGATCCGATAGTGAAATAATGGTCTAAAGTAAAATATACCACCACTTCAGTCTGATATTTAACTCATTTAACACATACGCCATGGAAGGTGGACATCTGGTGAAATTATATCCCCAAGAATACCCGTTAAATTTCGTTACGTAGTCCCGTTCGATCCTACTTTTATCACACCACTAATAAGCATAAGCCATGGTGACGTAACGGCGTCTCTGTAAGTCTTCCTCCACCTTTGAGCTGCCATTCTTTAGCCAGAGGCATTTTTGCATTCTTTTTGTTTGGCGAGATCTGTGAAATGACACTACTGGTAGCTCGACTCTCCGAGCGGCCAATGAAGAATTAGAGAAATTTATTTCTGGTGATAGAAATTAATTTCTCGTCATAATGTGGTTCGGATTCCACAATAAGCTGTAGGTTCCGTTGCTAGGTAACCAGTTGGTTGTCATCCACGTAGAATAAATCTAATCCTTTGAGCCAGCCCTAGGAGAGCTGTTAACCAGCTCAGTGGTCTGGTTAAACTAAGATATACTTAACTACAGGTAGCATGAGTTGTTTTATTTTTAAAAATTTGCATGTACAATATTGACCTCATATTTTTATTATTGCTGCAACGAATTTGACAATCATTTTCTTTGTAAATATTTAGCTGACTTATGACAACCACTTTATTTCTTTTGCATATAAAGAATTGGTGTTGTGTGTACTACAGTAGTATAAGTGTACCGAGAAGCATGCTACTAAACAAACACTTTTGTATATTCATTTTGAGGTTTACGCAAGAAATTTAAAGCGATAAATATTTGCATACTTCTGCAGTTTGATATCAGTATTCATAACTTTTTAACAACCTACTTTGTTTATAGTTTCGGTGATACGATGTACTGTAGTACTCTTTGGGTTTATGTGTTATATAAGCTACAATATAATTCATCTTTAGCATTTCTGAAACAACTAATTTATTTCCATATGAAGAACTTATTTATTTTTCTATACATGTTCATGTTTAGACTTTTGTTATAGCATATTTCAGGCAAAATTATTGAACCCCCTTTAAATAAAGTTCAAATAGATTTACTGGAATAGGAATAAGTAATTTAGGCCAAAGACCAAGCGCTGAGACATATGAGGGCATTCGCCGCCGAAGGTAATGTTAAATCAATTGTTAGGAGAGGTTGGAAAGTAATATGGAAGGAAGAGAATAAGAAAGGAGGAATAGTAAAAGGAATGAAATGGGTTGCAGCTGGGTGCCGATGGGACGCTGCAAAGCGCCTTAAGTATAAAATACCTACAGTGCACCGTGTAAGGTGCACTGACGACACTACCTCACCACGGCGAAGTAGATTTATAAGAAAGAGTGAATAACACGCGACTGCATAAATGTTATTTATCCCGTTCGCCATTAGGTAAAGATGTCATATACTGTATATATGTGAAGTAACTAGATACGTATGATAAATTGAAATAAAAAACTAAAATGTTTCCGTACTTTTAATGGAATGATAAAAATAAAGTTAATGATAACAACGAACATTTAGTAAAACAATGATGCCATTCTTCTTAACAAGATGAAGCTGATTTTTATGTCCATATGAGTATTGCACATACCATGAACATTATGCTTTCTGTTAAGAAGAGCGAAAACCAGGGGAATGTAGCCAAGACTTTAGCTTGGGATAGACAAAAAATTGAGCTTCACACAAAGATCTACTACATAAAACATTGTTAATTTTTAATAAAAGAGCAATGAACGTACCTTTAGCAAACTGTAGAATAATATGCACTATTCACAATTGCTGGTTGTTATAATTTACATAATCTAATTGCTTGCGTCCAAGTTTCAGCGGAGAAGCCAAGTAACTCATCTCCCTTACCTCACCTTGGCTACGTTCCCGGAAAACGTCGATAATAAAGCATCAGCCTGGCCAGACAGGTATCTGTTGGCCATTGAAGTTTATGAAAGGAGGATTGTGGTTATGTTGATGTTGCCGATGATTATGACCGGGCGAAAAACTAACTGGGGTATGACTAACACCCCCCGTTCGTCCATTTGCTGTAGAACCGTGGTGCAGATGCTGATGCCCATGTATATGTCCTGGCACGTGGCCTAGACAGTGCTCTAAGTACTGTCCACATCTGTCGAACGTTGCTGCTAGGTCCTGGTCATTTATCACAATGGATCCCGCGGACTGAGTAAGAGTAAAGCCATCTGGCCTACTGTGAGTATGGGGAGGGCCACCTGGCCTAACCTGACCGGGCGCTGAAGCCACTGGATTGCCTCGCGTCTGAGTAACAGGTGCAGTTGGATTGTTTCTGTTTTGTGCGCGCAGTTCGGCGATCTTTCGCCACAGGATCTGCTCTCTCGTCGGAGCCTGATTTACTCTGTCCAGGACGACGACTGGGGGACGTGCCTGTGCTCCTTGATTCTGGCTGTCGATAATGGATGCCTGCAATGAGGAACGTGCACATATTAGTTTATTGGCCGTAGAATAAAGAAATGGTAGTATCTACTGTATATCTTGGTGACACTGAACCTGACTGGACTTCGAGATTCCCATTTGAATATTCCCTACATGATCAAAAAAATTATGAGTAAGTTAGAAGTACACAAGAAAAGGGCACTAATGAAGAGCATGGAAAGTGTTAAAAGACCAGAACTCTGAAGGGCACCACTTTCTGGGAAGGCAGCAGATGTGCCCGCAATAACAACAGATACAAAGTAGCTAGAATAAACTAGTAGTTGAAACTAAGAACGAATCATTAGTAGCTCTTTGAAATGTATCAGAGATATCAAAAGTAACAACAATCTGTTTTTTTTTAAAGTCTTTCTAAGACGTCCAAACTTCAGCGAGGTAGGTTATCAGTAGATTATATTTCAGGAGACATCTTTTGGGGTAGTCAGTCAGTGCATTTTTTTTACGGTTTTTTTTTTTCTTTTTAACGTTAGTTTAACCAGACCACTGAGTTAATATCAACTCTCCTAGGCTGAAGGGTTAGACAAGCTATTTAAACTCTCTAAGAATTTAATTATAACTAGTGACTTATGTTAATCTAAGAATTAATTAAGTTAATTAGGAATATATTATAAATTATTCTATGAATCTTATATTTTAAGTTAATTAGAATATATTATAAATTGTTCTATAAATCTTATATTTTATCATATAAATGATTAAATTTAGGAATTTTAAAATATTAAAAGTGAAAATTTGTCATTTTCTGACAGTATATCTTTAAAAGAATATCTTCTAAATAAAATGTCTCTTTGGATTCTATATTTTGACATACCTTTAAAATATGCTTTACTGTTATTTGTACATTACATATTTCGCACATAGGTATAGGGGCATGGGGTTACTCATCAGGTAACCATGTGTCAGTTTAGTGTGACCAATTCTTAGCTGTGTCAACATTACTGAAAACCCGCAATTCTGATAAGATGATGGCCACGGGTCTCAGTTTCTTTTATTTCTCTTAATTTATTGTTAGATTGCTTTCCCTCCAGTTATTTTGCCATTTCTTCTTAATCACCACTTTACTGTATCTAATATAATCTTCTAATGGTAATAATTCTGCTGATATTGGGAGTGTTCTAGCCTCTTTTAGGTGTCAGCTTTTTCATTGCCTTCTAATCCTATGTGAGATGGTATCCAACATAGAGTAACAGATATCTTTTGCATTTTCATTTCATGTAATGTATGTCTAATTTCATTTACAATTTTATTTTTTGGAGTATAAGAGTTTATTGCATTTATTAAGGTTCTTTGCAGCGTGCCTTCGGCTCCTAGCTGCAACCCCTTTCGTTCCTTTTACTGTACATCCTTTCATATTCTCTTTCTTCCATCCTACTTTCCACCCTCTTCTAACATTTGATTCATAGCGCAACTGCGAAGTTTTTCTCCTGTTTACACCTTTCATACCTTTTACTGTCAATTTCCGTTTCAGCACTGAATGACCTCATAGGTCCTGGTGCTTGGCCTTTGACCCAAATTCTACATTCAATTCAATTCAATCCATTACTTTAGGAGACCGAAACTGGTGATCCAACGAGAAAGATGATTTTATGGTGCTACAGAGCGTAAGAGTTAACTGAAAGGTTTAACAATTTAGCAATAGTAAGATCAAAGTGGAATATATTTGATTCAGCCCGTTTGTGCATGCACCTATCGAGGACTGACTTTCCATAAAAGTCACGATTAACCCATTCCCCGATATAATAGCACAACGCCAAGTTTATTTACTTTTGGTTGAGCGAGAATCAAACAGGTTTTATATTTACAAGAACTATGCGACTACAAATGATGAAAATAACTTTAGACCAGTTGTTGGGGCACAATTTAACAACGCTTTTCCATTGAGACTCTCGTAACTTACCACAGACGGAACGTTCGACGGCCTCGACTCGGTGAAACGTTTGAATCGACGGCGCTCCTGGACTTCACTGGCTGGCGCAGGAAAAATCGATTGTTCTCTTCTTGAAGGCAAATCTTCCAGGTCATCGCCAGCAAAATATTGTACTGTAATGGGATGAATTAAGGTTATTATTATGCTACAGCAACTATAAGGAGGTAGTGAATATCATAAGAGGTTGTTATAAACAGTATAATAACTCATGAATTTGGACACGCCCATCCAGGGATCTCATGAAACTTCATTCTCAGTATGTTTTCCGGACGCCTTGTGAGATAAGGCGAATCTAATTGTTTTAAGAAATTTTCTTGGCGAAAATAGGTTTTGGAGAGATTTCTCAAATGGCCCCCTGAACTCAGGAAACTATTTTCATCTTGAGCCTACTTTACTTCAACAAAGAATAATGTATGCAGTAACTTTTAATGGTTTATTAACTATTTGCTCATATTTTTTCCACCAAATACAGCACTGATTTATTTTTATAAACAAATTAAACATTTTATGCTGAACCAGATTTAATATTAATATGCTTAGTAGTAAAACACAATATAAAGGTAATTTAACACGAAAATATATTTAAAAGAATACAAAAAGTTAACCTGGAATAAGGTACACATTTAGAAACAAGCCGTGCACTTCAGACATAATTCTCTTCTCCAGTACCTTCTAAGCGGCTAGTTTCTTGAATTCTACGTGAAAAACACTGAAGTTTTCATCCAGGGGCAGCTGAATATCTGAGGAGCGGTGCAGCTCTTGTAAGTAACTCGAAAATAACTAGATTTACGCGCATAGCAGACAAAGCTGCGTGGGGAACTCTGATGAACTTTAGCACGCCAAAGTCAAGTCAAGGGACTTTCCAGGTCACCCTGGAGGTATCCACGAAATCTCTCCTGGAACCCGTTTTCGCCAGAGAAATTCTGAGGAAATATTAAATGGGTACAAAATAATAATAATAAAAAAAAATCATTTCGAAGGATCCTAGCGGAGAGGTCAGGTGAATTTGGGCCCATTTCACATACTCAGCTAGAAAAATGCTTCTTCTTCTTTGTGATTTAAAGAATTATAAAGTCATAGTTACCTTGGAGATTTTGAACTGTGACAAAGAAAGCTGACGAAAGGACCAAAAGAATAAATTGCGTGCGTCTTCTTGTTATTAGAGGCATTTATGGCGTTGAATTAGTAAAATCTGAACGGACGATGTCTTGACCACGTCAGTTGGTTCCTTTCGTTTCATAAGATATTCACCTGAAAAAATATAAATGCAAACTTTATGAAATAATTAATTAAAAGTAAAATAAAAAAAAAACGCATGACAGATGCTCATTCGAGTTTTTCTTTTCAACACTAACGCTAGGAGTTTAATACGTTATTCCATTGTGCTTTCACCATGTATTTTTTCTATAGCAATATATGTCTCTATAAAAGCATACAATCTCATCTGTAACATTGTTTTTAACTTGCTTTCTCCAGTTCCTTGAAGGGCACATTTCAAACTCCTCTGTCAGTTTCACTTTCTTAAGACGTGACGCATCGGGTATCTTAATTCCATTTTTCTGTTTATCTCTGCAGTTCTTATACACTGTTCTTCATTATATTCTTTCCACAAACGCAAACAAACTTTGTAAACCCTCAGCTTTACGCGCCAACCCTCAGATATTTTGTTTTGTTTCAGCTGTTTATAATGAAAAGGAACCGTGACAATGTCGTTGTTTATACAATTAAGCATGACAAGAAGTATGTTGTCCTCAACTTGAAGACGTGTCCTGAAGAAGAATTTACGTAGCCCTGTCAGCAAAATACAATAAAGAATGAAATTCTTTATTGTATTTTTATTGTATTCTTCATGGGCCAGCTTCAAATGCTTGAAGTGTGAAAATTATTCACACTGCAAGCATTTGAAGCTGGCCCATGAAGAATTATCTTGTTATCACATTTTAATGGTATTTATTTTAGGTAACATGCTTTGAGTTAGTGATGTATCGCTGAAAACAGTGACTGCCCTTTTATCTGTTTCAACTACAAGTCCCCACAATAATTCTGAACTATTACCAAACACTATTAAGATGCGTTAAGGTTCACTTATATCAAAAGTTTATATCCTTAATTTCATATGTACAGGCACAAACACACAAACACGCACACACACACACGCACAGAATACCTTGCGAATTATTTCTACCCTGTGAGGTGAGGATCACCTCGTCGACGCACTCCAGATTGCAACGACTGGTATACTGATCAGTCACTCTGGTTTCTCTCTCTCTCTCTCTCTGGCTAAAGAGAACGTCAGGATAGAGAAACGAACTCGACCATTCCCCGCAGAATCCTGTACCAGCAACCAGCTGGCAGCTGGTAATAAGCCACAAACCCAGGGGAAGGCCGAAGACTTCGGGAAACCCATATCCTGATCCGCCGCCGAGTCAAACACGAGTTGACTGGCGGGGAAGTACAAAACAGAGAAGCCAAAAAAAGAAAAAATAATGATAACATTCGTAGCTATGATGATAATTATTGTAATAGGGTTATGGGCGTGCGAATAATGATTGTGATTTAAGGAACGCTAGGCCTATTCTTTTCACAAGAATGATTAGCATTGCTCTGATATGTCCTGAATAATTTTTGCATTGACTTTCTGGGATTTAAGTGATACCGGCATGCAAATAATGACTATAATCAAAGGAACGAAAGGCCTATCATTATCACAAGAAAGCTTAGCATAGCTCTGGTGCGTCGTAAATAGTTTTAAACGGCACAGTCAAATTTTCAGATTATCCTCAACAGTCAAGTTATTTTTTTTTTATCTAGAAATTACGTTAAGATCCTTGTTAGTAAATGAAAATTCTCGTTTCTTTTGGTAAAATCTTTCTTGTGCCCTACGTTACTTGATCTTTTGCATACCTTTCGGGGATCTAAATTTTATATTTATCCGCAGATACACTTTTGTAGTTAGATCAGCTAAATACAGTTTTTACTTTTAATCAAAGATTTCCATCATGAATAAACTTGACTAGAACGTACAAACTACAATGGACATATCAGGCACTGGATGGAGAAGCGCAGTAACTGTAATTTGGTTGCCAAGTAGTCATTTTACCGAAACTCATTCCCTGAAGGTCACGGACTGGTCATTCCGTACACCAAAAGGCTTTCGACCACGCCTTCAAGAATCATGACTGAAGTGAATGCACTGTTTAGCAAAGCAGAAGGAAAGGTTTACAGGATGCTTAGGAGCAAGAGCCTGTGCAACCCACGGCTGGATTAATCTCAAACAAACAAACAAGCAAAGGGAACACTTTTCCAAGTGTTAAGTGTCACACAGAGTTTGTCGGGTTTTGAAATAATTATTTGGGCAGATATATCCAGTCAGTAGCAAAGCACACAATTTTGCGGATTACCTGAACACTTTTTTTTTGTAAATGTGCACTGATATCACAGCACTATACACTCACAGAATTGCTTTTAGATTCAGCACCCATTGCTTTAAGATTTCACTTTGATTCTTTAAAGAACAATAAAATGGCTTAAAAATACCATTGACAATAAATCCAAAACTAAAAGAATATAAAACCGATAACTGTTAAAACGCACACACACGTTTTATAGTCACTTTACGGACCACAGACCAGACGACGAGGAAATGGTATCCCATGATTCCACAAGTGGTATCCAAGACCCTTCCAGCCCAGTTAACAGTGGGGAACTGAACGCCTGAGCTCGGCGCTCTCTCTCTCTCTCTCTCTCTCTCTCTCTCTCTCTCTCTCTCTCTCTCTCTCTCTCTCTCCAAAAGCTAGACCCAGTTCGTCTTCCTCGGTCACTTATCTCAGGTATTCCCCTCCGCTCATATC
>NC_089784.1:23010503-23055503 GCF_040412425.1 Macrobrachium rosenbergii | reverse complement strand
GAGAATGAGCATTGAAAATAACAACCACCCACCCACTCATCATGAAAACTGTCTAGAAAGTTTTCACTCTGATGAATCCATCACACTGAAATCAACTCCTTGTTTTTTTTTTTTTTTTTTCTTCCCTTCCAGCTTGCCACTTTTCTCTTTCTTCAGATTGATAAACCGTAGTCTTTATTTTGTTTGCATCATAAAATACTCTCGGGGAAAAATATTGTTGTTGCAGAAAAACTGAAAAATAACCATAAAAAATTGGTTTGTATATACAACATTACCCATAGGATATATATTGTATCTTGTTCAACTTGGCCAAAATTACCAGGTTGGTCCTCAAGCCATCCCTGCTAACAATAATTTCATCAGGTCATGTAGCTCCTTTGTGAACTGTTTCTTCATTACCTGCTTGAAATTGAAAGCTTAGAGAAATACCAATCAAGTCCAAAGAATCCCCTGGAAAAGATAGCCTGCCAAAATTGATCTGTGATATATTATTGTTCCATGATTGTGGGATGGACTAAGAAACTAGGCCCCCCAAGCAGCGTCGTACCGAATTTTTCCTTTTAATATTGAACAAAACGCCAATGGTAGTATTTATTATACCTTCTCTCCTGTTGCTCAGTTGTTTGAAATTGAGGTTTTGCTGCCCAATAAATATAGAAATATAGTTGGCCACATTTCTATATAGCTCATCACCCAATACTCAAATGGTAGAACACGGAGGTCATTCATACCGTCGAAAATAACATTAAACAGCTATTAAGCCAAGGAAAAAATATGCGTATATGCTTTCAGATTAAGAGATGACAAATGTATAGTTTTCTGGATACGCGAATGAAAATTCATTGTTTAAAAGACAGTTCCTCGCAACATAATTTCGTAGACTATAACTCCATATTTTTTATCTATAACTCAAAAGGATATAATCAAAGATCTAGTATTTACACTTTTTTATTTTCTGTTTTTATGTGAAAGTTTGGTCAAACCCAAAAAACCTTTATACCACAAGAAGAACAAGCATATGGGAATATGTTATAATTCATGCAAGGTTTAATATTTTCTTACATAATCAGAGTCATACTTATACATATACATGTTGGTGTACATTATAATATATATATATATATATATATATATATATATATATATTTATATATATATTATATATATATAATATATATATATATATATATATATATATATATATATATATATATATATATCTGTCATCTATCTTACTTTTTCATTGCTTCATTCATAAGTACCCACTAAGACCTGTCTCAGTGGTTCCTGCCTTTCATAAAATTATTAAACAACCTTGGAGACATAACATGAACTTGCTTTAAATCACGCTTCACCTCCCCTCTTCTAAAAACTCTAACGTACCTCACTTTCATCTTTACAAATTTCAGTGGCACTCGACAAATTACTCCCTGTACATCCTAAGTACCCTCTACATTGCATCTGTCACTTCTATCATAAACTTTTTCTATATACATGTATGCTAAATATAAACTTTTTAAATATAAACTTTTCCTTTCGCTGTCAGTCATCTCGCACACTTGTTTCACAGCCACGTCTGTTTCTACATACCGTGCCAGACTTTCCAGTATTTATAATTGATAATACTGACCGTAACGATCTAATTCACTATTATGAAGTATCATGTTTAACATCTCGGCAATACCTAAATAATATCAATTGGTAATACTGTCTCTAAACTATAATTGCAATTAGCCTACAAGTATTGCCGTGATAATTTCTAATTAAACTGACTAGATAACAATTGGCACATTGTATTATAAGATTATTCTCCTGATGAAAGTGATAAAATGACACAACAGAAAACATATCGCTTCCTTATCACGTTCATTCGAAACCATTTACCACTAAACAAATGGATGAATACAGATATCACTAAATCTATGCGAATCGAGGTTCTGACAAAATATAATTAATTATATTGTACAGAAAACTGAAAAGCTTTACTGGCAAGAAGGACTACATGTTACGTAATAACTGCTAGGTAACTGGGTTCAGTAACCAAACAGTTATAAGCCTAGGTTCTTACTAAGAACTTATGACATTACGAACATGCAAAGAAATCCAACGAACTGTCATGGCAGCTGCCACATTGATTTGATTTCATGAAATTTAGGCCGTCAAGCCAAGCACTGGAGTACTTTCCCTAGGCTAAGGCGATGTCATGGTTGATACTTTTAAGCCAGCATTTTCCAGTTAGAACCAGTATGATTCTCCGAAGTCAGAACTTGCTTAAATTCTTAGTTTTTCGTGTGACTGGAAAGACTCATGTCTATTTCTGAAAACCGAATTTTCTGGAATGTTTAGGGCCTAAGGTAATGATAGGTGTTTTTCAGTAATCTAGCCTAGCCAAGGTAAGATCCTTGTGTGGTATTAATATGCATAAGTTGAGCCCAAGTTCAGGAGCAAATTTTGACATAGTTGCGGTGATATAATATTCACTGTACATCGCCACCCACCTATTGTTATTCTCAAACTTGATCTTTTCAGTTTGCCTGATCAAACTGAAAATATTAAAATAACACCACCCTTGGTTTAAAGACTGTAGTTGCTCATTTGCATCAACCAATTCACCAGCAGTTGGCTTCTCCTGGAAGGGGTGAACTTGTGGGTAAAATTTACCAAAAGAAATTTACACAGGAGAAATACAGCACAGTACTGTCAAAAATATTGCTTATAAATAGTTCTGGGAATTGTTCTAATACCTTCTTAATAATTTGTTCTACACACACATAAACACAGAAAAGATTTTATGCATAGTTGACATAAGACTTATTTACAAATGCACACTAAATGAATTGATTCTAGATAGTACAATTACAAAAATACTTTAAATATAGTACGCTCTCAATGCATTTCGTTAACAATTCTTGGAATTATGCTTACAAATGAGATATGTCATATAAACCATAAAAAATAATTTTGTACATGTTATATATTCCAAAAAATGCTTATAATACAATTAATATCTGAACATGGATTACCACATAAGTAATGACCACGAAGAGCAGGCCTATAATAATTCAGAGCACCATAGACGTATTATGCATAAGCACAATAGCAGAACACTTTACGAATATTTCGTAGAGTAGGTAGACTCAAGTAGTCCATAAGACATTTCTGCAATTAGAAAGGTCAGACAATTAACAGTTTCTTAAGTAGAAGTAGTCACACCTTACAAGCACTATATCAGAGCAACTCACTTGAGACTTAATCCATAATACCTTAGCGAACATATTTCCACACGAGTTATAGGACCACACGAATCACATTATACTGAGGTGCTCGCTCTTTTGTAGGATATCAGAATATTCTTCACTTCATAACTTAGTAAGACGAAGAAGCACGTTTCGTAAATGGAGTAGCCATTATCCTGGCCATATGGGAAAGTTTCCAGGCAACGCAGATGTAAAGAAATTAGAGTGAAAATGGCCATGCCGATGCGGACCCTGATCTCGAACGGGTCTTGGGTGCGAGAGTGTATGTCTATGACTTGCTGTACCTACTGAGCCTTTATTATTGGCGCACCGTTCGAGAAAGTCTCCGCACAACTGAAACAGCCCCTCTATTTCACCGTCATCCACGGCGATGTTCACTCCTCCTGTATTAGGGAAAGATACAGTCTTCCTTTGCTGCTCTGCTTGAATGTTTTGCCTTCGAAGCTGGGCGATTCTTTCCCATAAAATCTGCTCTCTGCTGGGTCTAGAGTTCACCTTGTCAGGAATGACAACTGGAGGTGCTGGAAGAGGATGCACCCCATCTGCCTCTCTATTACCACCATGAATGGCTGCCTGCAATAAAAAAAAAAAAAAAAAAAGTGGTTCAGATATTTCGTATGTGAGAAGCATGTGTGGCAGATATATAAAATGAATGTATAGATAAATAGAATTTTGCATAACCAGTGAATTTACAATTCCATCTTCAAGGCTGTAATCTTAGAAACATTTACAAATTTTTTTTTTTTTTAAATTACAGGTTACCCAGATAAGCTGAAAATATGCAAAGAAAATAAATCTAACGGAAATTAAATAAAAAAAAAACATCAAAAGGACACATTCATGGGGTTTAAGTATAAAACTCAAAAATGTAAAAAATATGTAACACATGACGTTCTATGAAAGGTGTATGACAGGATTTTGACTTAGAGGTAAGACGGATGACAGAAGGACTAATAGGGGAGAGAACTGTGTGGTTTTAGACAGCTAGGAGCGAATGTGGATCAAGAGTTATGTGAAAAATTTTAACGCAACTGGGCAAGGCTGGATATGGCATACATAGGTCTAGAAAAAAAACTTACAATACAGTAAACAGAGAGGCAATGCGGAGACTTTCAAGAGGCTGCTGAGGTATTTCTATAATCTAGTAATGAATCCTTATTTGATAATTGCTCTCTGTTTGCAACAAACACTTATCACTTTAGCTCTTCTGAGTAATACTCACCACTCCAGAGGGAATTTCCGAGTCTTCACCACCGGCCACCCGAGTTACTACAGGATACTCATCTTGGAAGTATATGACGTTCCTAGAAGCTCTTCCCTGAGTTTGGCCTGAAAGAATTCGTCAGTGTTTCATTTCTATGAGTCTCTCAAATGGAATATATCTTTGGGATAAATATAGAAAGGATATCAGTTGTTACAAGGCTTGATTATAGAATATAGCCTTGGAGAGTCTAGTTGTTTTCTAATAACTTTATTTTAGTTATCTTTTTTTATTTAAATTCCACTGCAGTGAGTAGTCATGAACATCATTTTTTAGATATGAAATTTCATATTCTTTTTTTAGCTTGAGCGTTGTTGTCTACCAATATATGAGAAAATATACGCAACTGGCTTTTCATGTAATCATTGCTGCATTGAATTAACAAAATACTTTTTAGATTAGAAGACAACAATTTTGTATGTTGAAAATGGCTGATTTTCGGAGAACTAAGGGACTACAGGTTTTTAGCAAAAAAGTGGATAAACTGTCTCACTATCCAGGTACTGATGTTTCACGCTTAGAAATTAATTAATTTGTTTCCTGATAGAGATTCTGAATTCCAAAGACTCTTAACTATAGTAGTTTCTTTATAAGGCTGTGACTTTGAAAAATATTTAAGAATAAAAAAAAGTTGCCAAGGGAACCATTTACCAACCACAGTGGTACTTATTTACCAAAAATTTATGAAAACGAGTAAAAAGTAAAATTTTACCCTGCAAATTGACCTGTGACGTTAAAAGCAGGTAAAGATGAATAAATATATCACTAACCTCCAAAAGATCTACCCAGTAAGTTTAATCTAAATCAAGGAAAATCAAGGAAAAAATGATTGTGTGGAGGGGGTGGGGGAAGCTTGGTAGAGATAGTTGCAAATTTCCAAAATACCTATTACAGTTTCCGTCAGAATCAGAAAAAAAATTAAATTTCTGAATTTAAACCGACTTGTTGGAATTCAAAAAGAGATCAAGGTAAATTTTTGGTGAAAATAATTGACCATCCTATCAGGTTTCTCCTATCGGTTTCACCAAAATCAGAGAAATAATAATAATAATAATAATAATAATAATAATAATAATAATAATAATAATAATAATAATAATAATAATAATAATACATCCCAAGAAAGTTTAAGAAAGACAGAAGAAGAAAATAAAAAATTTCTTCCAATAGATATAGGACCATGAAAAATAAGTCAGTGTCCAAATACCTACAACAATAACTTTTGACGCATAATTACCAATACTTTCACATACTTTCATCACAATTTCTGAGCAGTGGAATAAAATGTACTAAAATTTTACCCGTTATTAACCTGTGACCTTTAGGTCTTGGTCAAGGTAAAAAATAATGGTAAAACAGTCACTAACCCTCAACATGCCTGCTCGGTAAGTTTCATCAGATTTGAAGAAAAAAAGGAAGAAGATTGCTAACGATAATAACTATGATAGTCGTACCCCAAAAACCAGCATTTGTCGACAGAGTCGAATAGTAATTACAACAGTAATAATAATATTTTTTTTTTTACCTGCGGGATGTTGCCACGTAAGGCTGCCTTTCGTCAGCAGAACAAACGCGAGTAAAAGTCTGGCAGATTTCCGCCGCATTTTATGGCTTCTCCTCCTTTGCGATCGAGTCAGTAATGAGACTTCAGAGCTATTGTCAATGATCCTATGAAGCTTCGATTAACTGAAAAAGAAATGAACTCATTCTTTCCTGTTCGTTTTTAATTGTAAAATAACTTGCACACAGTTATACTTCCCATTGTGAAATAGTACGTTATATTCTCACATGCATGTAGTGTTACACACACACACACACACACACACACACACACATATATATATATATATATATATATATATATATATATATATATATATATATATATACAGTATATATATATATATAGTATATATATATATATATATATATATATATATATATATATATATATATATATATGTGTGTGTGTGTGTGTGTGTGTGTGTGAACTGAATCAAGAAAATATGGAACTTGATGAATGTATGAATAAAGGCAAATGCCACGAAGGAAAGTGGAACAGAGTGGTGCTAGGCCTTTCTGACACAACGGTCCTTTACTGACAGCTAGTAAAGGACCGTTGTGTTCAAAGGCCTAGCACCACCTGTTATTTCACTGTCCTTACTGGCATTTGCCTATATATATATATATATATATATATATATATATATATATATATATATATATACATATATATACAGGTATATATAGCCTTAAAACTAGTCCAAAAGAGATAACAGTGAAATAGTCTTATTTTATACTTTTTATTTTTTCTTCGTGAAATAACAATTAACAATTACACTGTCCACAGGAATTTTTGAATTTGAAAATAAATGGAAATACGTCAACTATTCTCACTGGATATAAGGAGCCTCTTTTTGCATTAGAATCTACTCTTCTCTTTCGGACAAACTTTTACTGTGCGGCTTTAAATTAAAAATTTGTTCATGTCCACTATGATGACACTTTCCTTGCGTGGCTTCTTTTTTAGCGCAACTTACTTTGGTATTATATAATAACGATGGAGTTATGTTTTTTATTCCAACCAAAAAAGAGAGAGAAAAAAGTATTACTTATCATAAATTAATATCTATTCCACAATTCCAAAAGCTATAACGACAAAAGTCAGAAGGAACGTGAACAGAGTAACGGTTTCGGAAACAAAATGACACTAGCAAATGAACTTTTCGAGTGGTCGGTTATAGGGGTTGATGATATTCCGGAACCCCGTTACGCATATACTGTACGTCTCCTATATAAACGGCTTCATTCTTAACTCGATTAGAATAGGTAAACTTTCTAAAAACCTGCTTATATAGACATAACCTTTCCGTACATATCTATGTAATCTGGAATCCAACTGCAGTTTATGCGTGAATTTTCACACGCATAGACCTACCTTTTAACTGCCTTATAAACTCAAACAACTTGGACAGCAAATCCAGCAAGGTGTCCTTGAACGCTTGCGTAATCTTGTTAACAAAATACTATCCATAAAATCTTATGAGTATAAGGCACAGTTTGACATAGAAGTGCGTCAGCGACTAACTTGGAAACTTAAACAAGCACGACTGGATACAGACTGAAGGAGTTACTGGAACACGTTCTCTCTCTCTCTCTCTCTCTCTCTCTCTCTCTCTCTCTCTCTCTCTCTCTCTCTCTCTCTCTCTCTCTCGTCTTCGTTCTTTATTTTATTATTTTGTCCAAGGTACTAGGGAAAAATTCAACTACCGGTCAAGATCACGATAAATTCCTTCACTACTCTATGAGAAAAACTTGAATTACAGAAATATGACCAAAATCGTGATAAACAGTATTCATCTGCCATCTGGCAACTCAAGCAAGTGGATACACGATTTGAGTAGTGATAACATCTCTCTCATCAAAGATTATATATAACAAACGAATTCTGGAGGAGACAAGACCATCATTAATTGGGTCAGAGGTTAAAAAATAGACTTATTGATCGATGAAATAAAATGCGTTAAGAACAGAAGGACATTAAAACGCAAATGTTGGTTTTAGTACAATGAAGAACAATTATAACATTTTCTTGCCCAGAGAATTTATTGGCTTAGTAATATTTGTTTATATGCATATTCAGTGATCCTAGGTTATAGAATATAAGCTAAGTTTTGTGGGTGTGTAAGCATGATTGCATGCACACCTACATATACATAAACACACACACTAAATATATATATATATATATATATGTGTGTGTGTGTGTGTGTGTGTGCGTGTGTGTGTATACAGACACACACATATGTATAATGTGTGCCTGCATACACGTATGTATATATACACATATACATATGTATATATATACTGTATAAGCTGTATGTGTGTTACATACATATCACAGCCTGTGAAAAAAAACAAATAAATAAATACTGTATAAGGAGTTTTGCTATTAGGAACTTTTGTCTTATAGAACCTCTTCTTGTCAAGGAATTCCAGCGGTTAGTTGGTTTAGAATTATCTGGTTTATTCCAGCCCTGAGTGAGTCAGGTGTGAGAGGGATCAGTGGGGGTGCCTGGTGTAGACCTCGGGGTCTGCCCAGCCAACAGAGACGAGGGGTTCAAAGTTGATGAAGTTGTTTGTTTTTGTTAATGTATAGGGACATTACACCGGTGGGTGTTCTTGAAAGTCATGATAATATTTGTCACAATCTTTTTTCATTTTTTTGTTGTTGTTGCCATCATTAATATAAGCAGTTGTCGATGAGGATTAGATAAAATTATGAAAGTTATGTCGTAGATAAACCATATATATGCATACCAAAAAATTTTTATTTGTGCTTAGGTCATAGGTCCATGGCATTTTTAATTAGTGAAGGCAGAGACGGGAAAACAAAACACGAAGTACACTTCGCACTGTTTAAGAAGTGGGAGACATTTTACTCTCTCTCTCTCTCTCTCTCTCTCTCTCTCTATCACTTCACATTCGTCTCTTGGCAAGTCACCCCCTATGAAAGTGGCAACCTACCCAGCCAGTCATCAGCTACCTGGTGAATGGCTGCATCACTGTAGTATGTTTACCTAACACTCGCTACAAAATGGATTTAGCTGTAACCTCTCGCATTTTGAGGAGCCAAAATGTAAACCGTCTTTTATAAAGCTAATAATCTGCCTTTTAGCAAAATTATCTTCCACCAGAGGGCGTTGCCACACAGGATCTTCGAGGTCTGGCAGCAGAGTTTGTCGTGGTTGTACGTGTGCAGGGGGATGTGCCGACGAGTGACTGGAATGCTTTGAGGTTTCCAGTTTATATATTTCACTAAGTACCTTGGGTCTGTTTATGTTACGGGTTATGCAATTGTTTTGTGCAATGCTGCATTACTCGATTTCCACATCTGGGACCGAAATAAAGAAAATATTCCACCTTACGAGAAATGGGGACGTGGTGTGCACTTTTTGTTTATTTGCGTTCGTAGTACGTGGGTGAGTTATTTGTATTGTTTCTCAAGACGTCAAACTTTCACGATAAGCTTGAATTAAAACGTTGAACATGCTAAATATATGCAGACAATATGAAGATACACCCTGAAAGTGCAGTGAATTAGATTTGGAAGGCCACTGAAGTTAGAAGCACACACTGACACATTACGAAATAGTCAATACCTACTTGTCTAGAACTCACAGCACCACATCATGGATATAGACTGATCACATACAGCAAGGTGAACTCCCTTCCCTTCTGTAAACAGCGAAAGACTAGGTGGCTGAGATCGGCCTCCACTCACTTTATCTCTCTCTCTCTTTCTCTCTCTCTCTCTCTCTCTCTCTCTCTCTCACCTCAGGAAGAGGAGACCACAAGCCCACTAGTCACTAGAATCTCGCACGTTCGTGTAATCGGGCTCTTCTTCAAGAAAGACGCAACATGAATCATAAGCTCATAAGCCAAAACGTTCCTTCTCGTGTCGAATCTTGTCGCTAGGATTAATTTGCATTTTCTGCTTTGTTTTTCCTTACATATCTATAAGAATTTGAGGCTTATGAATTTATGAATGACTATATTACCGATGAAGTCGAATTTCATTTAAGCATCGGACTAACCTTCACCTTAATGTTCCAGTTCATTTTGCATCACTTTCAATGTAAGGCTTGTACCTCCCGCGCCTTGTAAACTGCGCAGAGCAAACGCATCGTTTCATAACGTGGTTTATGCTAGAAATTCATTCTCTTATCTTGGAAACGATCAGATACGAGTTTTTTTCTTCTCTGAGTGTTTGAACCAGCGCTAGTTTTTCTTCCGAGATAACTTTTGTAGATATTTTCTTGACCCTGTGGCATTTCCTCTCGTTGCGCAAGACCTACTGAGATGGGTAGTGTGCTAGCTGTAGTCAGCATCTTCTTATGACTTTTACCGTTTATATAAATTCATTACTTGGTATTTCCATCTATATAATTATTCTTCTTATATACTTCCTTGTTCTTATGGTTTTTTCTGATTGCACGCCATATTCTCTAAGACTAGTCTTTTAAAATATCATAGATTATTTTGTTTATAGTCTTACCCATGAATATATCTGCATTTGAGGGCAATAATCCATACTTAAGATATTACTGTAAAATGCAGGATATTCTTTACGTTTTTCTTGCTCATCGGTGTATTTTCTTACCCATTTCACAGGATGAGAGAGAGAGAGAAAGAGAGAGAGAGAGAGAGAGAGCGTTGAATGCCTTCCTTTAACACCTAAATTAATAATGTAATGAAGAGAGAGAGAGAGAGAGAGAGAGAGAGAGAGAGAGAGAGAGAGAGAGAGAGAGAGAGAGAGAGCGTTGAATGCCTGATTCTGTAGTCATGACCAAAGCGCTAAGAACATTCTGGGTTCTTTTTGCATCTCTTGTGTATCATCGAAAATGGAAGATCTACTATATATTTTTTTTTATTTAACCTTTAAAAGAATCAAAACCTGAATATATTTCCACTTAAATTTGTTAAGCTAGATTATTGCGTCATGCTTCTTTCAAACGCTCTTTAAGTCATCCAGGACGCCTCTATTATTATTATTATTATTATTATTATTATTATTATTATTATTATTATTATTATTATTCAAGGGCTAGTAATCGGTTAGGTTGAAGTAAGTATTATTATTATTATTATTATTATTATTATTATTATTATTATTATTATTATTATTATTATTATTATTATTATTCAAGGGCTAGTAATCGGTTAGGTTGAAGTAAGTGTCGCCCACGTATTATTATTATTATTATTATTATTATTATTATTATTATTATTATTATTATTATTATTATTTAAGGGCTAGTAATCGGTTAGGTTGAAGTAAGTGTCGCCCACGTATTATTATTATTATTATTATTATTATTATTATTATTATTATTATTATTATTATTATTATTATTTAAGGGCTGGTAATCGGTGAGGTGGAAGTAAGTGTCGCCAACGTATTATTATTATTATTATTATTATTATTATTATTATTATTATTATTATTACAAATCCGTAAAAAAACTATCATGATAATAATAGCCGGAAGTAAGCACGATGAAATTTTGGGGGTTACTGACCGAAGCGGCCGCGGTCAACATACCAGACACCATCGTCTCTCCCACACAAAAACATTTGAGAATATCTTTTGAAGAGGTTAAAAGGTTTTTTTTATAATACCAGGTGCAAGAGCGGATACTCATGAACAGACTGGTTATTGTTTTCGATTTTAATCATTAGTAGGAATATTTCCGGTATGTCCAGCGAAAGAATGCTTTCTGTTATTTGCGATGTTTTGTATATATATATATATATATATATATATATATATATATATATATATATATATATATATATATATATATATAAAGATAAGCTAAGTAAAGGACGATAGTCGAAAGGCCTTGCAGCACTCCATTGTTTCTCTTTCCTTCGTGGATTCTTTGTTTGCTTGCATACTCAGCACGTTCCATATTTTCGGGATTCAGTTATACATACATATATATACATATATATATAACACATATGTATATATGTATGTATATATAAGTGTATGTGTATATATATATGTATGTATGTACGTATGTATGTGTGTGTGTATGTGCGTACGTGCTGGGCATAGAACATTACTGCAGGAATATTAAAAGCCTGATAACATACCGTGAACTGGGAAACGAGCTAACAAAAATGGATAATTGTTCTTTTGCAATAACTAATTCCATTTTGATATTTTCTTTTAACATATGATAACATCTTTCCCCCCTTTTTAGTGGTTCACCTGTTTCCCCGTTCCAGTCTGTGCATGTATTTAGATGTAGTTATTTTCGTATATGCACTGAGGCGCGTCATTAACTCAGGTAAACTAGCTGCGCACATCTGCGCTTCGTCTGCGGGGAATGTCCGGAGGGTGACTAATAGTCATGAACAAAAAGAGAATTCGAGAATTCCTTATATGAATATTTAACCTAGTTAAACGCACCGTCGTCCATTAAATATCCCACCTGCTAAGAAACCACGAGACCCTAATTGTTAGACCCGATAACTTTCATAGCACCTTGGTCAAGGGGCTTCCCCTGACGGGTAGGAAGAGTCCCCTGGAAGGTAGTTAAAACATTCGTAACGTTGCGCAATCTCTCTCTCTCTCTCTCTCTCTCTCTCTCTCTCTCTCTCTCTCTGCATATTTGTATATGCACCTTTCAAAAATTCATCTATCTTTCTGTCTATCTTTTAACCCGACCTGTATAAATGGCCAAATATATCTTCATTTTAAAGCCTGATAAATTAGAAGGGCAGACCTCGTTGAAGACAGTTTTTTTTACCTTCTCCCACCTTTCAAAAATTCATCTATCCTCCTATCTATATCTTAACTCGACCTGTATAAAAGGCCAAATATAATATCTTCCTTCTGAAGCCCGATAAATTAGAAATATGGATCTCGTTGACAACAGTTTTTGTACCCTCTTCCTTTCATCGGCAAATACGCAATATAGCATAAGTAACAGGAGTCTACCTTATATTATTAGTATTCTGTACGACGAGTCTCTAAGCTTTTCTTTGAGAATAATTAGGCACTTATCCCATCTGTCTTCTATGGGGAGGCCTTGAGCATGCATTCTCTGTTGTACACGATTCGATTAACATGTTGAAATAAGGTACCTTGCTTTTATTATTGAAGTAAGTTGCAGCTGTAATTGTTAGACTGGGAACCTTTGATAGTAACTTTTATTACTGACCTGAATAATGATTTCGCTCTGAATTGGAATAGCTTTGTAACATGAAAGACCTTGTTCTAAATGTCTTTTAATTTCCATAATATAAATTTCTATAATCAAGAAGTTTCCTCATCACTCCAATTGCTGGATCACGGTATTACTTTACTGTTGGTGCTTGGCGTAAACACAAACTCACACATACACACAAACATACATATATATGTGTGCGTGCGTGTGCGTGTGTGTGTGCATGTTACTGAATCAGGAAAATATGGAACGTGATGAATATATAAAGACTGCTAAGTAAAGGACAGTAAGTCGGAAGGCCTAGCGCCACTCCGTCATTTCTCTTTCCTTCATGGCATTGCCTTTATATATATGTATATATATGCACATCTGCCTACTCACACACGCACACACACACACACACACACACACACATATATATATATATATATATATATATATATATATATATATATATATATATATATATTTATAGATGTGTGTATGTACTCTAGCAATAGCTATAAAAATGTTCATATAGCATTCTTGTAGGGAAGAGACTCCCTTTTCCCTTAAAGACTATTATTATATTTGGGATACTTTTGTTGTTGCTCAGGCAACTTAGAAGGAAGCTTTTGGTGCAATGAAAGCTAAGAAAGTACGTGATGTTTTAGGAAGAAATATGAAAGGGGATTTTAAATGACCTCCCGGAACTTTTCCAGGATACGGGAACGTATGGTTCAGCTCGGTCGGTCTCTGAGACGTACGCCAAGGGAAACTTTCTTTTCGGTTTTTAAGTATTTTCTGAAATAACGTCAGTAACTTGAAGTGAATTTTTCCCTCAGTATGACTGGGACAACAAGGGGTTGGAGGTTAATGAAGACCCCTAAAGCAAAATCGGAGTTTCAGGAAGTGGAGGAATTTAAGGGTGACGTCACGCTCGAAACGTAGATAGATTTGACCCTACTTCAAGAAATGAACTTGGGTTTTGACATTCAAAAGGTGGACATCTGTTACAAATAGGAAAAGTGTTTTGGAATCTTTGAATGAGGATGAATTTAACTATCTAACAGCAGTCTCGATTGCTCATCAGATGAAGTCTTTTAGCTCCCATGATAATCTTCATGTCCACGAAGGTACATTTTTAAAAAGTTGGTTTCGTCCTACGGCATTAAGAAGGTGGACAATTTTCAAATAGTCAAGGATAATAAAATATGAAAGTCTAAACTTGGAAGATTTTTAAAAAGGTGACAGCATGACAAAACTTCATATGGGATAGGTTTTTAAATAGAAAACTATAAGCTTGAAAATGTAAACAAAGCATTAGTATGCAGAGGCTCTAAGTATAATGGATTTTTACAAGATGTATGACAGGATTAGTATATTTGATAAAATGGGTCAATTTTTTTTTAATAGTCTCACGGCAGGTTGAATACTCGCAGGCTATGAGATTAAAAACTTAAATCTCTGACACTCACGAGATGGATGCTTTCCAAAAATGTTTGGAGCAGGCTTGGTGAAGCCACCCACCTGAACATTTAGAATGTGGAAGCCTCTCAGAAAGTATGAATATTAAGTTCTTTAAAACATAGTTCAAAATATGGCCTTTCATCGTTGGATTTTTAAGAAGATAAATGCAGGCCGGCATATTCAGATGAAAACGGTTTACCAGAACCCACCACTAGGTATGGGCCCTAAGAAAAATGAGGAATATTAAAAAGCCAACGGCAGGTTTTGACATTCCAGAAATGCATTTTTAGAAGGACAGAACTGAAAGCCAAATGAATAGGAGGAAGTTCCTGTATCAGGTCTCATTATGATGACTTTCATGCTGCCTGGTTGCGTGTTTGCTTAACTCTACATTGGAATGTCTCTTTTATGAATGGCAGTAAGCAAAGTGAAAAGAAAGACTCCTCTTACAATAGGATGTCTCTCATTGTTACAATCGGCAAATAATGTGATCGAACGCCAGGACCTTAATTATTGTCCCCAGGTCATCAGGTCAGGTAATCTGGTGGTGTGTCCACCGAAGGAGTCAATAGGCAAAAGTCTAAGCACCTTTACAACTTATTCTATTCGTGTGTATATACTTCGTCATTGCAACTTACCACTCTGAATATCATTTTTCTTATTCTACTTTTCACCCTTCCCTACCCTCACCTCCCTCCCTCGAGGGGTAGGGGGCTCTTCACCGATAAAAAAATCAAGAGATAATTGATCATCTGCCGAAGACTGAATTGCAAGTTCGTACATAATAAGCCTAAGAGTTTAGACATGGCATTAGATAAGGTCCCTTTCATATCATTGAGGCATTAATAGGGTGAATAAACAACAGGATTTCTTGGCATAAATTGAAAGTTTGTAAACAATATTACATAAGGCCAACTTTTAATAAAGTCTTTCACGCGGAAGGGAAACAATTTATACTCGGTGATGTCATTCATTTTAGAGGCAGTCTAACAGGAAATTGTTACGTAGAAAAAATTATGAGCAAAAAAGGGAGTAGTGTTCTAAATGCTTAGATCCTTAAGGGCATGACGCCTCTGCGCTTCAGGTGCACTTTTTTAGAACACGTTAGTCTAGGTTCCTGAGCTGACTTGCCCCGACAGAGAGCATTTATGGAGGGGAATGTCCCCACCATTTTAGCAATGGCGTGAACACCTCATCCTCTGGCAATGTGGCGTCATTATTATTTTCTTCCAACGTCTCTAGAGCAAAGGACGCACGTCCAACCTGACGATCTAGACCTATTTGAGAGCATTGTTCCCTAATCATCGTACCTTGAAATGATGTCATCTAGAAGGATGACATCATATCTGAAGAAGTGCATACAAATGATACCTATGAAAAAAAGAAAATACACGGAAAACCATACGTTTACATCGTTGCTATCAGCAAGGGAATTCCCGTGTTTGGAATGCGTCTGAACCATCCCTAACTACTGCCAATGCGTCTCTCTCTTCCTCTCACCCCAGCGCGCTCGCTCGCATACACACACACACACACACACACACACACACACACACACACGAACACACACACACACACACACACACACACATATATATATATATATATATATATATATATATTTATATATAGAGTATAAATATATTTACATATATATATAAATATTTATATATATATAATATATCATATATATATGCATATATATGTATGTATATATATATATATATATATATATATATATATATATATATATATATATATATATTATATATTGAGAGAGAGAGATTTTTCTCTAACGAGTATGGTTTATAAGAATTAGCGTACAGTTTGCCTAAATACCGTCATAAATAACAAAACAAAAGTTCAAATCTAATATTACTACTTGTAATAAATGCAGTGAAAATGAAAACCGTCGCTTGTCCTGGCCTTCGTAGCACAAGGAACCAGAAAAGACGAAAAATTCAGCGCCGATTAAAAAAATGCAACTTATTTTCTCATTTCCTCTCCGTAGAGTTTTCCACGGCCTCGGGTAACTTTACTGCGTTGCTCTTGATAAATAAATTAATTCATTTATTTAGTTTTTGCAGTCTCTTCGATTTGGAGCCAAGAGGACAGTAACCTCAAATAAAGGTATTGGCAGCTCGAAATCTCTGACCAAGAGAAAAGGGTAAACTTACGACTGAATGCGTTGTTTATCAACATTTAGAGTTATTATACCCTGTAGGAGGGTAGTGCCGTCAGTGCACCTCATGCGGTGCACTGTAGGCATTGCCTAAGTTTCTTTGCAGCGTCCCTTGGGCCCCTAGCTGCAACCTCTTTCAATTCGTTTCCTGTACCTCCGTTCATATTCTCTTTCTTCCATCTTACTTTCCACCCTCTCCTCTAGCACGCTGTTGGCCCAGCGTTCGACTCTCCGACCGGCGAATGAAGAATTTGAGGAATTTATTTCTGGTGATAGAAATTCATTTCTCGGCATAATGTGGTTCGGATTCCGCAATAAGCTGTAGGTCCCGTTGCTAGGTAACCAGTTGGTTCTTAGCCACGTAAAATAAATCTAATCCTTCGGGCCAGCCCTAGGAGAGCTGTTAATCGGCTCAGTGGTCTGGTGAAACTAAGGTATACTCCTTCCACCCTCTCCTGACAACTGATTCATAGTGCAACTGCGAGGTTTTACTCCTGTCACACCTTTCAAACCTTCTTCGTTACGCCCTGTTCCACTAGCGGATCCAGAAAAAGTTCATGGGTGGGGTACCAATTTTCATATTATACATACATGCATACATATATACAGTATATATATATATATATATATATATATATATATATATATATATATATATATATATACTGTATATATGTATGCATGTTATTCCCTCCGCTTCCATATTAATACTGAATGAACCGCGCGGGTAACAGCCATGATGTGTACTGTCACCACTTTTTGCAACCGCGAGGTTGCCGCCGCGGTGTCCGCCTCGCGTGAAAAGGGCACTAGCGGATCCAGGGGTGGGGGTGGGAGTGAGGGGGACCTGTGCACGTGGGGCCCCCATGAAAAATAATGATAAAATAAAAATATTAAAGATTTAGATAATAATAACATAAATTGAAATATAAATATATATATAATATATATATATATATATATATATATATATATATATATATATATATATATATATATATGTATATATATATATATATAGTATATATATTTATAGGCTATAGAATAGATTTTTTCATTTTTGTATTTCCCTTTTATGATATTATTATCTAAGTATTCAATATTTTTATTTTGTCATTATTTTTCAAGGGGCGGCACGTGCACAGGTGCCTCCCCTCACCCCCTCTCTCTCTCTCTCTCTCTCTCTCTCTCTCTCTCTCTATATATATATATATATATATATATATATATATATATATATATATATATATATTCATTTATAAAAGCACGTTAAAAGAAGAAGAAGAAGAAGATTCATTTATATATATGTGTGTGTGTGCATGTGCACGCGCGCGTGCGTATAGCACTGCAGAGATTGAAGCAATACGATAGCAATTTAAATTTTTGGCCATCTGCCCTCCCATTTCCTGTCTTAAGAGTTTTCTTCATGGCTTCAAGGGCAAGGATATTTGTGGGGGATATTCTGGGACAAACATTTACAAAAGAGTTTGTGTATGTTCGAATAATAAGGAACGAAAACAGGTTTTGCTTTATCCAAGCGTTTGTCGCCCAAGTGACAAATGAAGACAACCTGTTTCACCTGATACAAAAATAAAAACAAAATAATAAAAGTCCAATCAAAAGAACGACGCGTATAATCACAAGCTCTTGAAAGCAATGACAAAGGAACGAAAACGAACTGAATGATTTCATACCTAACGTTACATGATTCTCCCCTTTCTTATTTTGAAGTGAAACGTATCAATTGTTTTATTTTCCTACTGCTTGCCTTCTTTCCTCGCAAGCAACTTAGCCTTCCCACCTTGGCCCGGCCAAGGTAGACGACCCTTCGCAAAAAAGTACGAAAGAATGTTTTGGTGCGTCTTCCTCTGGTCTTTCTCGCTACCTGCATACGTATACAGCTCTCTATGGGGGATGCTTGTGATGCTTGCGCAAAATTGAGCGAGAGAAGAAGACTCGTTATGACAAAACTTACAGGTATTTCTTTGATCCTATTTCATTCCATCTATTTAATACTTAGTTCTTCTGCTTCCAAACATCTCCGACTTCGACGACCCTTCGTCTCCCTTGTCTTTCCCGACATGCTCCTTGCAACTGCGACCCCGGTGGGTTTTCCCGCAGAAGATTGCACCGAACGAAGATCTCCCGCCCTAAAACCAGATTTACCAAGTTCTTGCGAGCATTCGTAGGTCAATAAGTCCTCTTCCATAACAGGGGTTGGCTCCAGAGACAAAGAAAACACAATGGTCACTGCCGTATTTATACTTAAATCGCTGAATCGGTGCTTCATATACCAGTCCAGAACTGTACTGTAAACAGTAGTGATTCGAACACCCCGACTGACCCGTACTTTTGCGCTTTCTTCCACAGTAATTCTACAGGAAATATAGTTTATTCTAAAGTTACATAGCTGTGGATTTGTTTTATCAGTTATTATTAGTATAAGTAGTACTGTTTCTGGTTTTGTCAGTAGTATATGGTTGGTTGCAGTAGTAGTAGTTATAGTATCAGTTTTGACTCATCTCATGTGACAGGAAGTACAACAGTTGTGCAATTTTTAATTTAACTTTTGTTTCAGATATTGTGGCACTTTTTATCGGACGAATTCACAAGCTAAGCAATGCGGTATACTCTAAAAACAATCTTGAGAGCTTACAAAGTAAAGACCCATTTATTCTTTACCTCATGTTTTCGAGCAGGCCTCAATTGCCAATTATATCGTTATCACTAGCAAAACACCTTCGTTAATGATAAAAATGTTTTGTTTTTTTTTTCAGCAGAAATTCACCAACAAAGAATGCCGGAGAAGTATTTCCGTTTTCTTTGTAGCAAGAGTACCCAGTAAGAGGCAGTTTCTTTGGAGAAAAATTCCGTCAGTAAACAGAATACGTATTCTGAAGACCGGTTTCATTAGTGACAAATAGGCAGCCTTTTACTGGATGAGTCACACAGGAACCAAACAGGTCATAGGAAACTATTTCAGAATTTTAGTTTTCATGACTAAACTACAGATTGATTTAGAACTACTGGGCTATCAATATATATTATTTGAAAATTACTAAAACAATTGTAAAAAAAAAAAAAAAAAAATAAAAACGTGGTTCTCCTAGAACACCGCCTTGACAGAGTTATAAAAAATATTTCACAGCAAGATAAGGTCCAGGTAAATTCATTTGACAATTTGAACGCTTAATAAAAGAAATGAGCTCATTTCATTGATAGGGCATCATAGGCCTAATCGTTATCTGCGTTACTAGACGTACGAATCCCGTTCTCACCTAAAAAAAAAAGATAATTTATTAGCTTCAGGTACCTCCGAGAATAACCTAAAACCAGAACAGCGATAGGCCTATCAGATGCTTTCCCACTTTTCTCGAAGTTAGGCCTAAAGTGAATAACTGGTTTTTTCACCAATATGTGAATCGAGGAAATAAAAAAAGGTAAATGACTGTATCTAATTACTAATCTATCACTAACGAAATTTGGATGGGATCACAAACTGGAAAATGCAAGGATTTAAGTAAACTGAAAATAGAAAGTATGATGTTTGATGGAGGGCTAAAATCTAGTCTCATAGAAGCAGTAAAACTTGACTGGCGACTGACGCGGTAATGACACGCCATATGCAAAGTAGAATAAACGCATTGATTAAAGACAGGACGAGGTTAATGATCAAGCGCAATCTTTGTTTTACTCTGATTAAAAGCCTGCTCTTTCAAAACAAAGTTAATGATAATGGTTTGACTACTTAAACAATGGCTTGAACACACTCACACACGCACACACTCAGTGGATATTTTTATATAATTGCCAATCAAGTAAATGGAATTATGTGTATTTGTATATGAATAGAACAATGATAGGTGCATTTCATCATCAGGATCTTCAGAAACAAAATGATCATCAGGTTTCCAGGAAAGGCGTTTTTCTGCTTTTCCCGTTATTTTTCATCTAGTGGCGTTGGGGTTAGGTACGTGTGCCTGGCTTGCTCTTTTTCCTAATTAGTGCTTTACCTTTTCCTTGCTGTGTTCACTTTTAGATTTTTGGAAACAATACTTATAGGCATCTTTTTTATAAATTCTATTCAATTATATTCAATATATATATATATATATATATATATATATATATATATATATATATATATATATATATATATATTTATATATACAGTATATATATCGATATATACATATATACATATAATCTAATGATTTTTTGACACAATATTTTTCAAAGCCATTATGAAAAATGATCAAATTTCTCTAATAACTGAACGCTGTTATTGTTATCTCCCACGTCCCTTCAGCCAGAATAAACAGTTAGGCGGGTTCAAGGTTACGGCCACTTACGAAAGTCCTCAAGGCAGGTTTCTGGTGATTGTGAAGATTGGACTTGATCGTCCAATTTCGGAAAAGGACTTCTTTCTCCCTTCATAGAGGCCACAGTAAAGGGGTGGGATATAGTGTCCTTGTATTTTACTTTACCTCATGAAAATTCATTCGTCTGTTTGGGATAAATCTTCTGGCAAGCGCGATGTGGCAACTCACAGAGTTATTATACATGCATTATTAATGCAAGTATAATGACTCAGACGAAGTAAAGTACTAGGTACGGTCATCCACAATGACACCAGAAGATGGATCAGAAATAGACAGGTAAAAGACAGGTAAAGGGTAATACCTACCTGTAGGCTGTTTAAGCGGTCTTCCTCTAGCGGGTATACGTGGGAATTCGTCGACAGGTGTTCATCTGGCTCTCATAAGATTCTTCTTCGCCTTTTTAGTTTTTTGTTTTCTGTAAAAGGAAACTATTGAGATGGCTTTGTCTGTCCGTCCACACTTTTCCTGTCCGCCCTCAGATCTTAAAAATTACTGAGGCTAGAGGGCTGCAAGTTGGTACTATGTGGATCATCCACCCTCCAATCATACAACATACCAAATTGCAGCCTTCTAGTCTCAATAGTTTTTATTTTAGTTAAGGTTAAAGTTAGCCATGATTGTGCATCTAGCAAGCTATAGGGCAGGCCACCACCGGGCCATGGCTGAAAGCTTCATGGGCCGCTGCTCATACAGCATTATACGCTGAACAGAAAACACGATTGCGTCGAAGAAACTTCGGCGAGATTTTTACTTGGTCTTGTTCGCATCCAATACGACGGAACGGAGCGAGGGTTCCCTGAGTCTGTCTGTGATTTACTTGTGTAGCATTCGTGAATAAAATCCTTATGCTTATAAGCAACTCTAAAAATCTAGCTTATACCATTATAGGCACGATGTTGGACCGTGATCGCGCAATTCAGACACAGTTATATGCATACAGTATGTATACAGGATGCGCTCAAGCATTACCGCTATAGTTCTGTAACAGAACTATAGATATGCTAAATATAGAAACAGAAATTCATACATAATCTTTTCTCTCTCTCTCTCTCTCTCTCTCTCTCTCTCTCTCTCTCTCTATATATATATATATATATATATATATATATATATATATATATATATATATATATATATATATATATATATATATATACACATATACACACATATATGTATATATATATATGTATACACAAATATGTGTCCATATGTATCGTTAACATACTATTTCTGTTAATTTTACCGTCATCTCTTTTCATTATTATCACTGACTGTTTTTTTTTTGTTGGTATTAAATCAATGAAAATAAGTATTTCTTCGCCATGAAAAAATGAACCAAAAATTTTTTTAAAAATGAGATAAAACCAGCCATGGCTGTCGTCAACTTTATATTCGAAGAATCCGAGGAATCACTTTAAGTTTTTCGAGAATATAGGACAGACGGCGTCAAGCAAACGCTCAGAGCACGTGGGACATTTTATATTTCTTACAGGAAAAAACAAATTATTGGTAAATTTCTGGAAACTGAGTTGTAGTTACCTCATATATATATATATATATATATATATATATATATATATATATATATATATATATATATATATATATATATATATATATATTTTATATATGTATATATATATATATATATATATATATATATATATATATATATATATATATATGTGTGTGTGTGTGTGTGTGTGTGTACATATATACATATATATGTATAAGTACATATGTATGTGTATATGTATATATATATATATATATATATACATATATATATATATATATATATATATATATATATATATATATATATATATATATATATATATATATTTCTGTTTGCATCCATCGGAGTCTGTACGCTCACTAGTTTTATCTATATTTATTTATTCATTTATTTGTTATTTATAGATTTATTTATTCATTTTTAGGATCTCTACACTCAGGGTTATTTACATCTTCAGTAACTGAACTATTAGTGAATACGTCGAATTAGCGTATTGTTGTACTACGACGCAGTCATAGGTACTCCAAAATCTACTTATTAATTCTTGAATAATTGCAGTGCTTTTTCGTTTCCTTTGGCAAACTAGTAATCAGTAGAAATAAGGAAACTCCCTCTCAAACGAAAGTGTTTTGCTTTGAACTTTTACTCTTTTCTTTTAGACAAATGTTATTCATTCCTGTACTTGTATGAATACAGCACCTTCGGACGTGCTCAATCACTCTTTCTGAAAGTACGTCTGCTTTACCGAAGAATATTCTAATCTTGCCACTTTAGCCGTTACATTATAGCAAAAGATAAATCAAAGTGAATGTTTATTTCTGAAGCTCCTCTGGATTCCCAAAGTGAATATGAATAACTAAGTGGGATGATTCAATTTGTATCAAAGAAGCATAAAAATTTTAACATTAAAGAATACCGGAGTATGACGCAAGCCGGTTGCCTGACGATGTTTTCCTAGTTCCTCGCGGGACCTTGCCGTACGAAAATCAGGGTCACGCCACTCATAAAGGCCAGAGGACAGGTTGGTGTTCGTTCTCTGGGCCTGGAGTTGGAATTCCCTGTCTACCCAAGAGCCTCTGAAGACATACCTCTGAAGACACACCTGGGTAGTAGAAGTACAGCCGTGTAACAGTAAAGGTTCTCGTGAGTCGAAGTGAAGTGGTCTACCTGCTTGCGCCCATCTTTATACTCCTTAAAACATTTTCACGCTCTAGGTATTATCTGTGAGTCTGTGTGGGATAATCGCCTTGTGTTTTGTTTCGCGTTCCGGTGTAGTGATATGGTTTTCTTCGCCATTTAGTTCCCTTTTCTCTTTTCTCTCTCTCTTCGTAGTCTTATTTAGGTTTCCAAGTGGAGTGCAGGATAATTATCGGGATAATGGAAGGAAGAGGGATTTCTCACATCTACCACTGCCGATACGGTTAATTGTGAATCTCAGTGAAAACTTCTCTAGAAGTCGATTCCCAGAAGTCTTTAAATAGAGATTTTAAAACAGCGTAATACTGTAATGCGTTTATCCTTGAAAAATTAAGCAATTTATAGTAACGTTATTTATATCCTTGTCGAGTTTTATATATTGCGTATGTTCAAACGTGTACAGACGAACAAATGCTAAGGAAATGAGATGCATCGCAAGACGAAAACAAACATATTGTCATGCACAGTTACAGATCTTCCTCCTGGAAAGCAATATCACGAGGGATATTCTCGAAGGTAGATATTGTTAATGTTACAGCTGATGTTGCCGTAAAGGTATGAAAGGCACCTCCACTAAGCCACGGTCTAGACCGTGCATTGAGCTTGCGTCGGATAATACAAAAGAAACCGGATTTTGTGTGTGGTAGAACTATGAATTCTAGGACCTCTACTCTTGTCTTCAGACATCAACATGCATGCGCGGGACATTCCCAGCTCAAATTGGCAAACACTTTTTTTGATAGTGAATAAGACTACGAGAACGGTACCGAAATTAACATGCATGATCGTTTTCTACTCTGGATTCCCTAGGTGAAGTGACGCGCCCTTATCCACCGGGCCAGGGATGTTGCCAGCTACATATTTCGGTGGGGATAATGATCGAAACCCACAATGCTTCGTCATGGCGATATCTTTATCCGCAAGTTTATCCCAGTGGCTGAATGGAGGAATAACGAGGTACCGAAGGAGTTCCTGTGAACCTCAAGACTGCTGTGAATACAGTGGACTTGATCATACAAACGCTTAGGTCAAGCTTTCCAGTACCATACAGATCTAAGCAACAGTAAAAGCTGAGAAAGATTAGGAACTTCAGATGTTCATCGTTCGTGATGAAATAATGAAATCGACAGTTGCGGTTGCATTGGTTTTTCTCAGAAACCACGTCAGTTTGGGACAAACGGCTTATTGCTGGAAAATATGCTCTATGTTATCATTAAATGCTTGTATTTACAACACGCACGTGCATATACCTGAAATGGTTTTTATTACGTCATCTATGAATTTCGCTCTAGAGGCCACTGTAACAACTTATGTTATATACTGACGTTCATAGTTAAGCATTCTTGCTTGCCCACAAAGCTCTAAACATGCATACGAATGCAGATTTCACATATGAACGTATGGAGAGAGAGAGAGAGAGAGAGAGAGAGAGAGAGAGAGAGAGAGAGAGAGTTTAGGTAAATTTTATTATGCATTATCCTAATCAAAATCGTAATTCTTGTTTATTTTCTGATCAAAATATTAGCATGTTTTGGCAATTTTTTAATTATAATATTTTTATGCATTATTGTATCTTTTACTTATCGATGTTATCATTCAGTCTTTAAATAACACCTCGGTAAATAGACAATGTCATTTCCCGGAATTCTAGGGCGTACGTCTTCAGTTGACTATCGTTAATGATCAGGGAAAACCGAAATCCTGCTCCATTTTTTCATTGTCGGTTATTTGATCCAGATACCACTGAAAGTCAAACTGTAGCATTAAACCTCTCCCTGACTTTTTCCTGCATCTAGTACTGTTGCCATATGTGGCAACTTCCTGTCAGCTGTGGTTTTTCGTTCGTATGTTAACAAATTCATCTTCGATAACGCAACTCGCATCTGTTATTTCTAGCCTCGATGGCAACTTGTGTTGATAATTTCTGTCAATGGAGTCCTCAATATTCCCTTTAATCCCTTGTCTGGAGAAATGATTAAATTTTGCTACTATGTGCACGCTAGTCATCATGTTCCCAAACGCTTATGTCAGTGATTAAGCTGGCCTTATGACAGCTTGTGCTTTTGTTCCTAGAGAGAGACCCGTACTCTTTCCCAAGAAACAGCTTGGAAGTCTATTTACATTATTTCAGTAATATTGTTTCTCTTCCAGGTAACAGTTGTCTTCCTGTGGTAAGAAAGCCACCTGGCTAGATTTTCAATTTACCTTAATTAAAAAAAAATAAGGAAATAAAGTAAATGATAAAAATATACAAATAAATGAAAGCTACCAACTTGCCCGAGAACCATGTCATCTGATCCCATTCGTCGTTCCCTGGGGATTCTGATTGTGGTGGCGCTGGCTGTGGAATCCAGCGCTCATATTGGTAAGTGCATTGACCAAAAAAAAAAAACTAGATAAATAAAGAAATAAATAGATATATAATAAAATCTAAAGATTCTGTCTCTCTTAGTTTTGTTATTAAAACCCACTTCTTTTTATGGTTGCATTCTAAGTTTAGTTTCTATTTGCTTTCTCGTCGGTAATGCCTGGTCATCTGTTACCTGAATATTCATGATGTTTTTAGCATATTTGGCAGCAGTGTCAGCGACAGCTGGTAGCTGTTAAGCTTAGAAGGCAAGGGAGTGCATATGAAGTGCTTGACTTGATTTTGCTTCGTTTTTTACATCGTCCACCGTTATCTAAAGTTAAAAATGAGTTAGATAAAGGAGAAAATGCTGCACTTATATCGATGTCTATCATTCAGTCCTGTGCATAGGTACAATCTCATTTCATTAAATCTATATGGTTTATATAAAGTTAAAAAATGAATCAGATGAAGCAGGAAATGCTACACTTATACTGATGTCTATTGTTTGAATCGTGCATAAGTATAATCTCGCGTCATTAAATCTATATTATTTATTGGTAATATATTCGAGGCTTCCTTATGCTAGTATTTACAACACAGTCATAACGCTTTCTTCGTCTCTTCCTCTTATTAACTTCTACTCTATTTTTTCTCCTCTAACTCTCCTTCCTCGTTCATTATCAGGGAGCTGCGAAGACCACTCGTTCGAATGCTTCAAGTGGAGAGGATGGGGTCTGTGCGATTCCAATCTACGGTTCATGGCGCTGAATTGTCCGGTGACGTGCAACGTTTGCCTAGGTAAGCGAGAGAGAGAGAGAGAGAGAGAGAGAGAGAGAGAGAGAGAGACAGACAGACAGACAGACAGACAGAGTGCTAATTTCAGGTACATATAACCTGAAAAGATCCTTTCTTTCTATGCCATCTAAAGCACATGATTCTCATTTGTATTTTCAAATATTCTTTTTGGGATATACCACAGAACAGAAAGTCCATGAAATAAAAGAGTAAAAAAAAAGTAACACTGACTAGCATTCTCCTGCAACCTCTATCTACCGGCTTCCATCTTCAGCCAGAAGTCGCTTGATTACGGTTTTGATGATTCTGCATCGTCACCCCGTCTTAGTTTATTTTCTCGTGGACTCACCATGTCTTATTTCAAATGTCTTATCCGGCCTTGTATGTGTGTGTTTTCTAGTAGCCACAGTGGCGTCTTCATTTCTTGATTTCTCCACACTTTTATGCAATAATAATAATAATAATAATAATAATAATAATAATAATAATAATAATAATAATAATAATAATAATAATGTTTTATTTTCTGGAAAGGTTTCTCAACTACGGCAGACCAGGCAGTCCGTGAAGAAGGGATTCTAAACCTAATTACTAGAAATAAAATTTTTATTCTTATTGTCACCATCATTATTATTACTAACCAAGCTGCCATCATATTCGGAAAACAGAATGCTACAAGCACAGATGTCCCAAGAGGCAAAGCAACTTCGAGAATAAACTATTTTAAAGAAATAAAAAAAACAGATATTGTAAAAAAAATAGATTACGGAATGAGACTCATGAGCTTGACTGGCGAAAAGGCATTTGCATCCCATTTGAACTTCCGAAGTTCTGCTGATTCAGCAAAATGACGAAGAACGTCATCCTGTAAACTGGTCACAGATATCAAACAATGAGACCATGTCGCTATTTCCTTTTCGGTTTTTGACTTACGGGTTAGTTGTACATTCTAATTATGTTCTCCACGTATCTTGGATACTAATATTTCTTAGAGTTTTCATGTATCTTGGGTATTATTATTTCTTACAGTTCTCCATGTATCTGGGACATTGATATTTCTTACAGTTTTCCATGTGCCTGTGATATTAATATTTCTTACAGTTCTCCATGTATCTGGGATATTAACATTTCTTACAGTTTTCCATTTATGTGGGATATTAATATTTCTTAATATCTCTTACAGTTCTCCATATTAATATTTCTTACAGTTCTCCACGTATCTGGGATATTAATATTTCTTACAGTTCTCCATGTATCTGGGATATTAACATTTCTTACAGTTTTCCATTTATGTGGGATATTAATATTTCTTAATATTTCTTACAGTTCTCCATATTAATATTTCTTACAGTTCTCCATATTAATATTTCTTACAGTTCTCCACGTATCTGGGATATTAATATTTCTTACAGTTCTCCATGTATCTGGGATATTAACATTTCTTACAGTTTTCCATTTATCTGGGATATTAATATTTCTTAATATTTCTTACAGTTCTCCATATTAATATTTCTTACAGTTCTCCACGTATCTGGGATATTAATATTTCTTACAGTTCTCCATGTATCTGGGATATTAACATTTCTTACAGTTCTCCACGTATCTGGGATATTAATATTTCTTACAGTTCTCCACGTATCTGGGATATTAATATTTCTAAGAGTTTCCCATGTATCTGGGATATTATTATTTCTTACAGTTCTCCACGTATCTGGGATATTATTATTTCTTAGAATTCTCCATGTATCTGAGATATTATTATTTCTTACAGTTCTCCATGTATCTGGGACATTGATATTTCTTACAGTTTTCCATGTGCCTGTGATATTAATATTTCTTACAGTTCTCCATGTATCTGGGATATTAACATTTCTTACAGTTTTCCATGTATGTGGGATATTAATATTTCTTACAGTTCTCCATGTATCTGGGATATTAATATTTCTTAGAGTTTCCCATGTATCTGGGATATTATTATTTTTTACAGTTCTCCATGTATCTGGGATATTAATATTTCTTACAGTTCTCCACGTATCTGGGATATTAATATTTCTTACAGTTCTCCACGTATCTTGGATATTAATATTTCTTAGAGTTTTCCATGTATCTGGGATATTACAGTATTATTTCTTACAGTTCTCCATGCATCTAGGATATTAATATTTCTTACAGGTGTCCTTGTATCTGGGATATTAATATTTCTTACAGTTCTCCATGTATCCGGGATATTAATATTTCGTACAGTTCTCCATGTATCTGGGATATTAATATTCCTTACAGTTCTCCATGTATCCGGGATATTGATATTTCTTACAGATCCCGGATGCTTCGACAGGAGTCAGGAGTGTGCAGAGTGGGTACAGCTGGGATTATGCGGTCGCAACAGACAAGTTCAAAGGACATGTCCCCATTCCTGCGACCTGTGCCAAATTCCAGAATTTTTCACGAAAACGCAAAGCATCGCTGAACCCGACTTTGGCAAGTATCTTCGAGATGTTTTCATATTTGTCTTATCTACCTACCTATCTGTGTATGCATAAACACGCACACACATACATACTATATATATATATATATATATATATATATATATATATATATATATATATATATATATATATATGTATATATATTTATATATATACAATATATATGTATACTATATATATATATATATATATATATATATATATATATATATATATATATATATATATATATATATATATATATATATATATATGATTATATATGTGTGTCTTGTGTGTTTGATAGGCTAAACATTATGATTTTATTATTCACTGAGGTTTGTCAGATTTTTCTTTCATTTTGTATTTTCATTTGTTAAGCTTTTTTCCTTACAATTAATCATTTGAATGTCTCGAACATTTCAGCTTTCATTGCTATCAAGTGACCTGCTCTCATCATTTTTCCAGTATCAAATATGCACTTCTAACTTATTTCATAAGTGGCAAGCATTCCTCATTAATTACTTTTTTCCTTGTTTCTCTGTATCACTCCATTTAGTGACAGATATCCTAATAGTTTATTATTTGAGTACCAGATTATTATAAATTCTATTCTAACCCGTGTATGCTATTTGTCCTTTCCTTTGCACTGATCTTCGACACAGATAGAAACGTCGACTTCTTAGAGCATCTACCTCTTTGTAACAATTGATTGCTCATTTCAAATTCTTTCTTGAGGACAAAGTCGAGCTTGTTGAGTGTACTAATAAACCTCCGACTTTCATTTTCGCCATTAATTTCCTGAAGAAAATTTGTTTCCTCATTTTTTTCATAATTCTTCCTTGAGGACAAAGTCGATCTTGGCGAGTTTATTGATAAACCTTCGACTTTCTTTTTCCCATTAATTTCCTGAAGGAAAATTTGTTTCCTCGCTTATTTCATAATTCTTCCCTGAGGACAAAGTCGAGCTTGTTGAGTGTACTAATAAACCTCCGACTTTCATTTTCGCCATTAATTTCCCGGAAGAAAATTTGTTTCCTTATTTTTTCCATAATTCTTCCTTGAGGATGAAATCGATCCCGGTGAGTGTACTGATAAATCTTCGACTTTCTTTTGCCCACTGACTTCCTGACGTAAATGTATATATTTCTTGATGCTGTAGATTGTGGCAGACCAGTAACACAAGCCGGTGGCAGAGGGAGGAGACAGATTATCTTCCCAGATGAACTAGACGACTACCTCAGAAGTCGAGTAAGTACAATTAATAAAGACCGAAGTAGGATATCAGCTCTTTTAGCAGTTACCGTCAATAGCTTTCATTTACCTCTGTCTCTGGCCCTAATTTGATTAGCTTTATCTCTACCTGGTAATCTCTTTCTTACTGTTAAAGTTATGGAGTTTGCAGTATAAATGTATATAGCAACATTTTTTCGTTTGCTACTTTTCTAATAAAAGTTGTAATAGTAGAGAGCTGGACTCTCAAAGGAATTCGGTACAAACAACAACAAAAAACACATTTAACACTAATTAATGCAAATGTCTTTAAAATAAAGCTCATCATAAATATAGATAAGTTGTGTTGCAATTTTCCAGTTTAATTCCTTCGGATATTATCCAATCTCAGCATGTTTTTGAGAAGCACTTGTTGACTAACCTAACTTCCAAAATATAGATTTTATTCTTGTTCAGTCCCGTGCGAAATTTATATAAAGCTAAATGACCAAGTTGAAGAAATAATAATAATAATAATAATAATAATAATAATAAATAATAATAATAATAATAATAATAATAATAATAATAGCATGAGTCTTGAAATAGAGAAACAATTCCACAGTTATGAATGGTTACAAATATATTTAAAAACAAATCATTTTGTACCCTCCAAACTGTGAATTTGTTTCTCCAGTAATAATAATAATAATAATAATAATAATAATAATAATAATAATAATAATAATAATAATAATAGGAGTGGGTTCATCGGGATCAACTGCACAACATTTTTATAAACATTTTCCATAAGAGTCTCAGAATGACAACCTCTCTCATTTATTCATCTTATCCATCAATCAGAGATTACCTTATTTAATTCTTATACATTCTTCCTATTCTTTTATTTCCAGCCTAATAATCCCCAGGATCCCTTTGTTCCGCACGGCCCTGAAGGTCATCATCATCACGACGAAGAAGATCATCACGACCCTCATAACGATCCACATGGTACAATTGATCGTCATAGACCTCAGCCTCTCAAGAAAGGTAACAATATGCTTCTGTGTTTGTGTTGTGTTTTTGTTTTTGTTTTTATATACGAACCCTTTGCATCTGTCCTTTCTAATACCTTTGCCGAATGCAGAATAAGGGGTCAGGGCTACTGTAGGCCTAGCAGGCATTTCTGCAGGTAGGCATTTCACAGAGCAAGGGATCAGGGCTACTGTAGGCCTAGCAGGCATTTCTGCAGGTAGGCATTTCACAGAGCAAGGGGTCAGGGGTATTGTAGGCCTAGCAGGCATTTCTGCAGGTAGGCATTTCACAGAGCAAGGAGTCAGGGGTACTGTAGGCCTAGCAGGCATTTCTGCAGGTAGGCATTTCACAGAGCAAGGGGTCAGGGGTACTGTAGGCCTAGCAGGCATTTCTGCAGGTAGGCATTTCACAGAGCAAGGGGTCAGGGCTACTGTAGGCCTAGTAGGCATTTCTGCAGGTAGGCATTTCAGAGGGAATATGTGACCTAAACAGACTTACCTTTACCTACCTTTACCTAACCTAACCTCGGACGCCGTATCCTAACCTTGGCTGAGGAGGGCGGGGGGGAAGGGAAGGGGGCTTTGAAGTGTTTTAGGGCAATAACGCGTAGCATCTTCGCTTGAACTTTTGCGGTTCCAGTTGCGCATCTTCCTCAGGGAGACTGTTCCACAGTCCAACGGTGTGGGGAATAAAGGACCTCTTGAACTGAGAAGTTCGACAGAGAGGCACAATTACTGCATATTGGTGCTGCTGTTTAGCAAATCTGATTCCTCTCGGCAGGAAAAGGGGATCAGGGATCAATTGTGAATGTGAAAGAGCTCTGTTGAAATTCAGCTTATGAAAAATGTATCTCATTATGGTTGTCCTATTATTTTTACAGATGCGATATATTTCTTTCCTTTTAGTTATCATGTTTATTAACGATGGGCAGGAACTGTTTCTTCTCAGGTGTAAAATATTTATATACGGTTTGTTTCTTTAGCGTTTATCACCAGTCATGTATTGTTTATCCACTTTACAGTATTCCGTTTTCTCCAAGTTTAGAAAGATTCTTTCCCCTCTTAATACTGCGATCTTTATGTGCTGTAAAATGCTTTCCTTTAAGAAAATCTCTTTCTGTGTTCCATCTGTACAATACCAATGTGCTGCGAGTTTTTTGTCCATTTCTTAATACGGATATGAAGCTAAAATGCTTAACCATTAGAAGGTTAGCAATCAACGATACAAAACCAACGCCAAGTTGCAGGGTTGCTGTGACCTCAGTGTCACCAAGCGACAAAAACCCTCATGAATTATTCTAAACGTTTCGATGCAATGGAATATAAAATTTAGTCCAGAGGAGAGGCGCTGGGACATTTGAGGTCATTCAGCGCTGAAAGGGAAGCTGAGAGTAAAAAGGTTTTAAAGGTGTAACGGGAGGAAAACCTCGCTGTTGCACCATGGAGCCATTGTTAGAAGGTAAAAAGTAAGATGAATGAAACAGAATATGAACAAAGGTACAGTAAAAGGAATGGAAAGGGTTGAGGCCAGGGGCCGAATGGCGCTACAAAGAACCGTAAGTATTGCCTGCAGTGCACAGTGTGAGGTGCACTGGCGGCAATACCCCTCCTATGGGGTTCTAAACACTTCGATGAGTACCACATTAGTACTTTAACTGCTAAAACGTGGCTGAACCCTTGTGAGGCAGACTTCCGCAGCGTATGCCGTTCATACACCTACACTGAAGGCTCAGCAACACAGCGCAGGACAGAACAGAAAGAAAAATTTCAAAAACCGGGAAGAAAGACAGTAAGAGTCAGGAATTCAGGTACAGGAAGAGGGTTCCAATGATGCCAGCTTAACGTAAACCAATGAGTCATGCGTTCATGTTTTAGGGTAATAACGATAATTTTATCTTCACATCTTCTCTTTTTGTTTTCAGTCAAAGTTCGTAGAACTTTCTATATACCTGAGCATCCTTTTATTTTCCACTCAGAAGAGAAGGTTTCTGGTAGCGCTAGAATCTCTCGGTGGCTTTTCATCCGTAACGCTTGTAAATGTCCGGTTTCAGATCCTGTTGCCTCTATCGACGTTACCGATACCTTCTGTGGCGCCACACTTATCCATGAGAGGTTCCTACTGACAGCTGCTCACTGCGTACTAGATCCTGACAAACCGTAAGCATGGTGTGAGCTCAGTACTCGCTAATTATTATCCTGTTTGTCAGGTGACATATTGCGTGAATGTCACTTGTTTGTGAAGTGACATATTTTGTGAAAAAGCTATTTTAGCTTTTTAAATGTGAATGCCTCTCTTCCTGCGAATGAACTCATTTTCATTCTCTCTCAATCTTTCCAAGTGTGAGGACAGTTCGTCTGGGTGAGCTGGATTTTTCCAAAGAAAACGAGGCCTTCTCCGCACCGGTCGATTACAGTGTGAAGCTCATTACAGTTCATCCAGAATACAAGTATGCTATGCTCATATTTTCGTTCTTATGTGGAATTAAAACATACTTTATTCCTTAAGGTAACTATCAATCCAAGTTTTTTCATTCAGCTTACTGCCATTAAGAGAGTTAGAGCATAATACATGCAACGTTTCATTGGAAGTAATTAACTCAATATTTTTTTTTACAAAATAATTATGAACATTTATTACTATTTTTTTAACAGAATTTTCACTGAAAACATTTCTTACTATTTTTTCCTGACATAATACATCCAGTTTCCCAAAAGTAATGAACTATTTATCTTGTCTTTTTTAACAATAGAATTAGCACTGGAAACGTTTCTTACACTTTTTCGTGATTTGTTATTTATTTTTCTTTGAATAAGGACCAATTCGCTAGAGCGGTATAATGACATCGCCCTCATTGAAACGACAGAGAATGTCCAGTTCAATGACGTCGTCTATCCCTTCTGTCTCCCAAAAGCAAGACCAGCGAACGGTGCCACTGTGACTGGGTCCGGCTTCGGTTTGGTTAACAACAGTAAGTAGCACGTTTATCATGTTTCTTATACCAGCGGTCTCCCTAAAAACAGGTCTGGTCATTACTTATGGGTGCCCAGAAAGGCATAGCAGATGATGTCAGCACAGAGACTCTGTGACTATCTGTGGGAGCAGAGCTATGGGCCAGCAAACTTGTCACCAAGTCTTAGCTACTTTTTGGAAGAATGTAAATTCTGGAGCAACACATATATATATATATATATATATATATATATATATATATATATATATATATATATATATATATATATATATATATATATATATATATATGTACTGTACTTGAATACTTTATTTGAATAAATTACAAAAGTATACATACCTGAAAATGGAAATTCGACAAATATGCGTCTTAATAAAGAAGATTCCTTTGTAAATACTATTATTTTTGACTAGTGGCACTTGCGTATTTCTAACGTTCACATCAGAAATCTATATTTTCCTTCTGTTTACCTGACTCTTTTTCCAATTATTTCAAACAGCTGATCGCTCCACCCACGTACAAGAGGCGGACTTAATGGTAGTGGACTCCCACATGTGTTGGAACATGTACGAACGTGAAGGATTGGGAAACACCATAAGAACTCAGTATCCTCATCTTTTCCAAGGGACAGACATTCTGTGCGCTACCTTTCCCGGGAGAGATGCCTGTCAGGTGAGGAATTCTTTCTATCTATTTTTTCTTCTTTTTTTCTTCTTCTTCTTCTTCTTCTTCTTCTTCTTCTTCTTCTTCTTCTTCTTCTTCTTCTTACTTTTCAATAATAGTCACTAGTGTCTTTTCTGCTATCTTTTTATCTATATTTTTGTTATACCTGTATTTGTCTTATTTATATGTTCATTAATTACACACATGCAGTGAATTAGCACGGAAGCGCAAGTGGCATTGTGCTAGGTGATCTGGATGCAAATGTACAAAATAAGGAACAACCAGGTATAGTTAGATTTGGAGAAAGGTGAAATTGTGGTGGATATGTGTATAAATGAAGTTTGATTGCTGGAAATGTTGGGTTTCATATTAATAGTTTGTCAGAGAATACAGCAAGGAAAATTGTTCAATAAACTCTACCTTAGTACAGAGCATAAACTAAAGTTATATGATAGATGCAATAGGGAGAAGAAGGGAGATAAAAGGAATGTTTGAACATAATACGGCTCAAAAATTTAAACAAGAATATATATATATATATATATATATATATATATATATATATATATATATATATATATATATATATATATATATGTATATATATAAATAATATATATATATATATATATATATATATATATATATATATATATATATAAATATGTATATATATATATATGTGTGTGTATATGCGTGTGTATATAAATATACTTGTGTGTGTGTATACATATGTATAAATATATATACATACATACATATATATATATATATATATATATATATATATATATATATATATACATATACATATATTAGAAGTTAGCTCACAGGAATTGTTCTAGATATTCTGCGATGCTGCTGACTATCAGGAGACATCCTTGACCATGAAAATCATTTAGCTAGGCCAAAACTACCTATTCTAACGAGTCACCCACAGAGAACTTATCTAATTCTGTCTAACTATTGTGTCGACACTTTCCAGGGCGATTCTGGAGGTCCTCTCTTCCAAGACGTTGTCGGGCAGCGCTTTCTGGTGGGCGTCATTGGCCAGGGCATCTCCTGCAGGGGCAACGGCGTCCCCAGCCTACCCGGCTTCTACATCAGCGTGGCTGACCACATCGATTTCATCAACAGTGTTATTTATCCATCGTAAATTCTGGATGGCTGGATGCGTTCTCTGCCCTATTGATAGTTTTTTTTTTTTTTTATACATAATGTCTGTTACAACTCGTTGTATAGCCTAGACACACCTCCTTATGGTAGCTATTTTCTATAAAAGGTTGATTTTATAGGAAAATAGATCTTGAGTGTCGTTTAATTTGACTAAAAGTTCCACAGATCATTGTGACCGTTAATAATAAGCCAGCATACCATTTCAAACCGCAATTATTTATTGATTTTTTTCCAAACATAACCATAGATAGGCCTAAATTGAAGCAAATAAACTGAATATGTGGTTATTTGAAATGGCAATGAGGCAACTATATATCTAAGACTAACTGCATTTCTGACTACGGCAAATAAGTCCAAGTGTATTGCATAATCTAAATGTATAGAGATAAAAACTCCCAGACGGGCTATATTGAAATTTGAAAGGAAGAGGTTTTACTTTTTAGTCATTATTTACATTAAATTATGATTTTTTATATAAAAATACTACATCGATGTGCAGAATTCAATACAATACATACAGAAAATATTGTATCATGAATTTGCCACTCAGTGTCCGAAATCCAACGAATAGGTATATTGAATTTTCCATCCCTGGGAACAGAATAAGAACCCTTGTACCATCTCTGGCAACAGAATAAGAACCCTTTTAAAATGTTTACAATCGTTGCCTTGTGACTAACTGTACTGTACGTTGCTTAATACTCATTTGTTGTTGAATAAATTTGCTGACATTTGCTGTTTGCCTGATGATAAACCTTGTACCTCTCTCTCTCTCTCTCTCTCTCTCTCTCTCTCTCTCTCTCTCTCTCTCTCTCTCTCTCTCTCCGTACAGGTTTCCCTGCAGACTGGAAGTCACTATGTGAAAACTATAATTAACAAGTAAAGTTCATTATTTCGATAAGAAATTTGCGGTAATAACGAAGCCAAGCGCTTTCATAAATAAATCAATTTATTTAGCTTGCTTTGCTGATTCACGCATTTCTCTACAGGAACCAAGAAAATCTTTTATCTTTAAAGAAAAAGACAGAAAAATGGGGCAAGGGTGGATTGCAAAGGAGGAAAAATACTTCACTTCCATGTTTGAAAAATTGTTATTATTTGTCTGTAATATTATGTTTTTGATAGTGTTTGAATCGAAGCTTGCGTATCTACTCAAGCCGGTGGCGTCTCTGTATCTGAGGAGTCCCTTTTTGTCTGAGAATAATGTTCCTAGAGCTCTATATAAGGCTATTTTAGAGATAAGCTTGCATCCGTCTAAGATTACATATTCCTTAAAACTTCTTATCATCATCCTTAGCAAGATTATCGCACTGGAAATGAAGGAAGATTTAAAGTCCCAACACCTACAGTCGACTGACTATATTGTCTCTTACGGCCAGTGACCCCTACTAAATTAAGATCAGCTTCTGCTTTTCATAATAATTAACGTAAGAAGACATCTTGAAAAAACAAGAGTGAAGAGTCACGTAAAAAAAATGAATATCAAGGTCAGCTGTTTTACCTAACATCTTGGTTGAATTACAATTGTTTTCCAGCCGGAATGCCTTCTGGGCCAGTTTTGAAGTTGAGCAATCTTTCTCACCTAGTCTAGTTCCAAGGTCACCCTGAATAACGTACTTAACATAGAAAAAACGCAACGAGACCGAATATACTAAGCAACTGATGTTTGCATTTCTGAAGTTACGATAGGGGATAAGAGCATAAGGAATGAAATGAATAAACACAATGAACATCTGTTATTAAAACGAAATATGTGAAATGAGGAGATGATTGCGAAAACGAGAGAGTCTGTCAATGAAAGGAGAGGGTATGTAAATAAGGTAGAAGCCTATTAAATTTTTGATATGGGTCATGTGTGTAGGGGAGAGGGTATATGATTAAAAATATCATCTTTAACTGAAAGAAGAAGACATCTGTATGACAACAGGCCAGTATGGTCTTCAAATCAAGAAGAAACAGTGGGTAAAACAACGAAGCGATGAAATGTACGTGCATAACTTCTGAAAATAGAAAATGAGGGCATGGAAATGTAAATGAAAGAAGCTGTTATATGAATAGAACACAATATTGGGTAAAAAGAATCAGGCCGCCATTTAGAAGAAAAATAGAAGAAGGGAAATTAATCTGAACAGCAACTACTGACTGATTCTAGTAATAATCAAATAAACTGAAAAATTACACCAATAAGAGTCTGGGAATCACATGGAAGGTTTTAGTAGAAAACTGCCTCGACAAATACACTTCTAGTCAGTGAAGGATAACAAGAAAGGATCAAGGAACCCGGATACCAGCAGCATGTTGCAACGACCATAATTTCGTTCATGAAAAAATCACGATTATCCCAACATCCAGCAACGGCTCACCGGTGGAGTATTTCCTCAGAGCAAGAGTATCCTTTAATATAAATAACGGTATGACCAAGTATCAAGTAGGCTAAAATGTCTGGCAAGTTAGAAGAAAAACTTAGACGTCCACGGAGTGTGGCTAATTTCTGAAAATTATAGAGCACTCAGAAGGCTTACAATTGAGGCCTCAGGTAACAACTCACTGAGTAGTCTTTTGGAAGACGTTTGTTACAGAATTAGTAAAACATTTTAACAACATCCTAATACTTATTGGAAACACATTTTAAATAGGCCTGAAAAATCAGAAAATAATGTGCACCAACAAAAAAATTATTCAGGGCACCGCATCTCTGACCCTCTATCTGAATAGGTCATACAACATGCCTCCTGGTTTCTTGATTTTCCCCCTCCCAGACTAAAACTAGCTTTCAAATTTTTGAGAGTCCTTTTGGTGATGTTTGCCACCTGAACTTAGTGCTTCTCCAAATGAGTAAAGCGAAATCAAGTTTTTTTTTTCAGTTTTTACAGTTCAGAGGACACTAGAGTCTCACGTTAGGTATTTCCTCCAGATAATATATTATTTCAGCTAATATATATATATATATAATATATTATATATATATATATATATATATATATATATATATATATATATATATATATATATATATATATATATATATATACATTTATACACATATGTATATATACATATATACAGATTTAAGCCGTATCTTCTAAGAGAGGGTAGCTCCCGAGAAAATAAAAGACAACTCTAGCTGACGAAGAAACACTTTAGCTGCTGAATCATGGATGAACCATCTGTGCAGGAAACTTCCATAAGATTCGCCGCTTCATACAGCTGATCAGAAGGCTCATCAGGAGTGCGTCGAACCTTCTTACCCCTGCATACACACACACACACACACACACACACTTTGCCTTTCATTTTGTCTTGAAAGCACTCTCTCGCTTCCTGAATGCTGAGGTCCTTCCCTTTACCTCTTTTACTCCATCTATCTTCCTCTTCCATTCCTCCTAACACTTTTGAACTGTCATTCATCTACCTATTGTCCTACATTCTTCCCACATGGCCAAACCGGCAGTCTTGATGTGCAATGGAACTTGATATAATTGTCGGTTAGTATTTGTTTTCTTATCTAGTCTAATGCTGAAGAAAAGCAGACTCCTTGAGTGCTCAGACATTTACGCCTGATTTCCTAAATAAATTTATACTTTAATTACGCATTACATAACGAATAAATTCGATCACTAACGGAAAAGTCATATCCAAATTGAAACCTTGATCATTATCTTCCCCAGTCAATGAAGAGCCAATTTCAACCAACACCAGAAACACTGACAGATCAAATAGCCTTCGCTAACGTACCCTAACAAAAACTGCGGCTGGAAAATAGCTGTCTTTGCTGGTGCTCTTGTTCACTATAACAAGGTCTAGAGATTTTGTGATCCCATTTCACCAACCTTCCAGGGCAGGAATTCTTCGCCACGTTGGGAAGGGCAACATGAGTCAGCATACTTTCTTTGCTAATGGCGACTCGGGCATGGTACCGTGCAAGATGCGAGCTTAGAGTAGAGTACGCAGGTGTAAATCATTGTCTAGTAATAGTATAAAGTAATATTAATTTCGTTTAATCCTCATCACAAATCCCTGAGAATTTCTGTAATTGCCATTCTCTATTTTAATCAAATATCAGTCGCTACAATGCGTCAGTGGCAGAGAATAGTTTGGACAGAGAAATTCCATTCTGGGGTTACCAGAGCGTGAAAAATTATGCCATCCTCCCTCTTCAAACTCGACTGAAGGTTAGATGTTCCAAGAAAACCAATAAAAATATAGAAGTTACAAAGATACTTTTTTCCCCCCTCACTTAAATGCAATAATACTCCGCCGTTTGTAAATGATCCCTGACAGAAGCGTAACAGACCAATATTAAAGTGGGTAATTAGACAATTCGTAGAAGAGTCTACCTCAAACTTCTGTCTCATCTTCCCTAATGTATGGAGCCATGATGTGAATAGACTCCTTTTGGCCCTAATTCTCATCTTTATTAATCAAAATCCTCACGAGCTTTGAAAATTGCCTAATATAACCATATATAATATCGTGCATCTGGGGAGCAACTTACCCTTCCAGTTACTCAGGTCATCCCTCTTGGATAACTCTCATTAGGATTATTGCCAGTTATTTCCTTTAATTAAAGACAAGTTCTGTTAATAAGAAAAAGACTGCAACCGTGCCATATATACCGGGCTTCTATATCCTTTGAAGAAATTATGATAATCGATGCAAAATGAAAGGTAAAGACGGGTTCAGAAATAATGGCGAAAGAGAAAAGGGAATTGGCAGTTTAAATCTACCAAAAGGAAAATGAATTCCAATAAATCTATCTTTCAAAACTCAAAACATTCAACGCAAGATAGAAAGATACAGAAAAAGATAATGAGATACATTATTTAGAAAGTAAATGATTAATCTATAGGACTGTATGTTACTGCATATACATTTATGTATAAAGAAAGCATTACATTGCATAAAGATGAGCCTATTAATTGTGGAATCGTTAAAGTTTTAGACGTTTAGTAATTTCAGAGAGATTCGTTTGAATGCTAAAACGAGCAACGTATAGGAGGCGAAAAGTACAGTCGGTGTCCCGAAGTGAAACGCATAAGCCAAGGGGTGAGATACGTACCCGCTTTTGCTATAGAGAAAAATTCTTGTGATGTGAGTCACAATAATCATGACGTGAATTTAGGAAAGTATTGGTAAAGAAGACAATGAACATACGCTGTACACTGGCCTTCCTCTTCCTCGTTTTCTGATACATTATTTTAAAAGGAACAAAACCAAGACCGATTATAACAACAAGCTGCCTGAAACTGGTTTGATTTCAGATCGAAATGCGTAAAAGAAAAAAAATGAAAAAAGTAGTTCGGTCTTCAGACTTGCCCTAAGGCGACAGCAAGATGACTTTTGCCGAAGCGCGCGCCTGCTTTGTTTAGATGAAGCCAGTTTTGAACGGAGACAAGGCCTAGAGTGGACTCCTGAGACGAGCGCCCTCTAGGCCACCCAGGTCTCTTCTCAAGCGAGGAATTCCCTCCAAGTCTGGAGTTCTTATTGACCTCCAGACATCGAGAGGGGAACAGTGTACATCTCCTGGTAGACCTGACCTCTTGGGTCGTTGGGTCTGGAACAAAAGATTCACTCACATGACCACAGCTTAAATGTTTGCTAATGAGAAGAAGGTGCAAGGAACAGGTCAATGCACTGGCTTACAACCCAGTATCTCCAAAATATTCATACCTATTAAAGACATAATGAACATTCGGTGGCGCAACTCCAGCTAATCAATGACTGTGTCAAATACTCTCTATCAATAATTACATTAGGCAAAGCAAGAGCTTGCAAAAAACTTTGCAAGCATGAACTTGCAAAAATCCTCATTGTCTTTGCTACAACCAGTTTTCGGCACAAGCACAGAACTCGAATGGGTTAAATTAATTAGTCATCCATCAGTTGCCCGCTATAATACAGACATTTTACTTTTCTTCACGTAGGAACAGATGTTCGGGTTTTTTAAAAGATGAGCCGTAAAAATCGACAAGATTTTGACTCATGGTTTGGAACAGCAAACAAGCATATCAGCAGACCAGCAGATTCACTGAAATAACTGACTGATATGAAAACATAATCCTAATTGCAATACTGAAATGGCTGGTGTATTAGAACTCATCTCAGACTTCATTTGCTAAAAACTTCACCATTGAATATCATTCCCTGAAAGAATTTTTACTGGATGCAAAAGAAATCAACCTAATTGAACTGGCATAAAAGAATAGATTGAACGTGGATAATAATGAATTATCAACAGCATCTTTCCCACAAAAAAGATTTAACGACTTCCAATAGCATCATTCAATTTATTTATTTCATAAGTGACAACTCAGTGTATAATGCTTACAATTTTGCCAACGAAAAAGAAGAAGGTCCAGAAGTCATTACAACAGGAGGAAAATGAAAATTAACAACCCCTGCAAAAAAACCATGCAGTCATATGCAAATTAAAAGAGCTTACAAGCCTCCTTAATGCTGGCATAATTACAGCTACAAAAACTACAGGAGGCAATTTAGGCGTCATCACCTGCGGCGGGGAGCAAAACATTTCAGCTTTTACAGTTCCCGAATTTTCCCTAATCACGGTACAGTCCCCTCAGAAAGAATCACTCTTTGGACCGTGTTCGGGAAAAAGAAACCGATTATCTTTTTCTCTCTCTCTCTCTCTCTCTCTCTCTCTCTCTCTCTCTCTCTCTCTCTCTCTCTATACCTTGGCAGTACGTTTCTTTTACTTTAATCTTTCTGAAAGCAAAACTGATTTTTTATTTGTTTGTTCATACGCTGAATAAAAAGTATGTATGTATGTATGTGTATATATATGTATATATACATACTTAAATGCACTAATGTACTCTTGTCGTAAAACGTCAGAGGAGAAACAAAGCGTTAAGAGAGACCAAGGATCGATCCCATGGGTTGGGAATGAATTTGTCATTGCCTGAAAAAATCCACGGTCTCTCGGTGATCTAATTAGCAGATCAGGTGATGGGTGGCTCCCGCGGTAGGGATGGGCATAGGGTTAGCTACCTGTTACCTAAAAGGTGATCGCGAACGGAAAGGGGAACATCCTCTTACGTCACCCTTTCTATGGGTAAAAGTCATAAGGATAATAATGTGAATCGATGCAAACGCACGCACACACACACATATATATATATATATATATATATATATATATATATATATATATATATATATATATATATATATATATATATATATATATATATATACATATGCGCACATATATACATGTACAGTATATACTGTGTATGTACATTATATTAATGCATATATATATATATATATATATATATATATATATATATATATATATATATATATATATGTATATATATATATATATATATATATATATATATATATATATATATATATATATATATATAGGTGTGGAAGTGTTTATTTTAGACCTTTGTATGGTTTTTTTATACGCTAGAAATCTACCCGAAGAAGAATAAAAGTAAAAAAAAGCAACGTTAGTAACTAAAGAAACAAGAATAAACATTCATTTTTTTTTATATCCGCATCCTTCATGTATGAAGACAAAGAGGAAAGAAATTCCCTATTCGTACAACGACACGAGAGGATACGTTATTTCCTACTGTTTAAAAAAAAACCTGTTTTCTTAGTTCCCCGCATGTCCGCGTAACCAGACTATCATTTAAGAACAGTGCGAAGTGGTATCAGCCAGTCCTGATCTCAGTTGAGTCTGGCAACATTGGCTGCCTAGTCCAGTGGTATTCATAAGGTCTGTTGACGAAGTACGAAGTACAGTACTGTTTTCTTTTACATTTGAAGCTGGTTTCTGTTCCGTCTTCCTTACCTTCTATTTCTCAATTCTCTTCAGTTTTGGTTCCGTGCAATAGTGCCTTGTTATTTCTCGCTGTGCAAGTCATCTTGAACATAAGCATAGAGGCGTTCCCTATTAAACCAACTTGAACGAGAGAGAATGTGTGCTATTAGTAGCGGGCCAGTGATTGCTCAGGCACGGTAAGTTGTTTTGTTTTCATCGTCTGATGACGATAAGAAAAAGTTGTCAGTGTGCAGGAATAGTGAACGTAAAACCAGTTATTCGTGATTACCTGGTTACTGAATTTTGTTTATAAAAAATTCAAGTCATATCGCTAACATTCCACTGTTGCTACAATTGTAGATGGCATACCTGACCGTCATTGGTAATAGTGTCATTAGATTTTTTTTCAGGTTTTTTGCTGAATTTCTGCGCATTTTTTTTTTTTATCATTTTAGCTGATTATAGCCGTTAGGTTTATTTTTATTGACTCGGGTGTTTTATCAGTTCCGAAGTTATTTTACTTCAGGTTTTCACACACACA